>NC_086115.1:8711834-9036220 GCF_963921235.1 Mobula hypostoma
GTAAGGGACAGAGGATCCAGTGAGATGGAGGAACTGAGCAAAATACAAGTTAGTAGGGAAGTGGTGTTAGGTAAATTGAAGGGATTGAAGGCAGATAAATCCCCAGGGCCAGATGGTCTGCATCCTAGAGTGCTTAAGGAGGTAGCCCAAGAAATAGTGGATGCATTAGTGATAATTTTTCAAAACTCGTTAGATTCTGGACTAGTTCCTGAGGATTGGAGGGTGGCTAATGTAACCCCACTTTTTAAAAAAGGAGGGAGAGAGAAACCGGGGAATTATAGACCGGTTAGCCTAACGTCGGTGGTGGGGAAACTGCTGGAGTCAGTTATCAAGGATGTGATAACAGCACATTTGGAAAGCGGTGAAATGATCGGACAAAGTCAGCATGGATTTGTGAAAGGAAAATCATGTCTGACGAATCTCATAGAATTTTTTGAGGATGTAACTAGTAGACTGGATAGGGGAGAACCAGTGGATGTGGTATATTTGGATTTTCAAAAGGCTTTTGACAAGGTCCCACACAGGAGATTAGTGTGCAAACTTAAAGCACACGGTATTGGGGGTAAGGTATTGGTGTGGGTGGAGAATTGGTTAGCAGACAGGAAGCAAAGAGTGGGAATAAACGGGACCTTTTCAGAATGGCAGGCGGTGACTAGTGGGGTACCGCAAGGCTCAGTGCTGGGACCCCAGTTGTTTACAATATATATTAATGACTTGGATGAGGGAATTAAATGCAGCATCTCCAAGTTTGCGGATGACACGAAGCTGGGTGGCAGTGTTAGCTGTGAGGAGGATGCTAAGAGGATGCAGGGTGACTTGGATAGGTTGGGTGAGTGGGCAAATTCATGGCAGATGCAATTTAATGTGGATAAATGTGAAGTTATCCACTTTGGTGGCAAAAATAGGAAAACAGATTATTATCTGAATGGTGGCCGATTAGGAAAAGGGGAGGTGCAACGAGACCTGGGTGTCATTATACACCAGTCATTGAAAGTGGGCATGCAGGTACAGCAGGCGGTGAAAAAGGCGAATGGTATGCTGGCATTTATAGCGAGAGGATTCGAGTACGGGAGCAGGGAGGTACTACTGCAGTTGTACAAGGCCTTGGTGAGACCACACCTGGAGTATTGTGTGCAGTTTTGGTCCCCTAATCTGAGGAAAGACATCTTTGCCATAGAGGGAGTACAAAGAAGGTTCACCAGATTGATTCCTGGGATGGCAGGACTTTCATATGAAGAAAGACTGGATGAACTGGGCTTGTACTCATTGGAATTTAGAAGATTGAGGGGGGATCTGATTGAAACGTATAAGATCCTAAAGGGATTGGACAGGCTAGATGCAGGAAGATTGTTCCCGATGTTGGGGAAGTCCAGAACGAGGGGTCACAGTTTGAGGATAGAGGGGAAGCCTTTTAGGACCGAGATTAGGAAAAACTTCTTCACACAGAGAGTGGTGAATCTGTGGAATTCTCTGCCACAGGAAACAGTTGAGGCCAGTTCATTGGCTATATTTAAGAGGGAGTTAGATATGGCCCTTGTGGCTACGGGGGTCGGGGGGTATGGAGGGAAGGCTGGGGCGGGGTTCTGAGTTGGATGATCAGCCATGATCATAATAAATGGCGGTGTAGGCTTGAAGGGCCGAATGGCCTACTCCTGCACCTATTTTCTATGTTTCTATTTACCACGTATGTCCTATTTTGATTAGTCCTACCAAAATGTAGCACCTCACATTTATCAGCATTAATCTCCATCTGCCATCTTTCAGCCCACTCTTCTAACTGGCCTAAATCTCTTTGCAACCTTTGGAAACCTACTTCATTATCCACAACTCCACCTATCTTAGTATCATCTGCATACTTACTAATCCAATTTACCACCCCGTCATCCAGATCATTAATATACATGACAAACAAGAATAAATAACCCCTCTCTGTTTGAGGTCCAACAGTATATCAGAGTTTCAATGGACCAAACCAAAATTAAGTTGAAAGAGCATTCAAGACAAGTGAGGGAAATGTTAATAGAGAAGTACACATCTGGGGAAGGGTACAAGAGCATCTCAAAGACGCTGAACATACCTTGGAGCTCGGCACAGTCCATTGTGGAAAAAGTGGAAAAAATATGAAACTATAGCCATGTCTAGGTCAGGAGAAGAATAGCACTTGTAAGAGAGGACGTTAAGAGTGAGCTGCAGAAGTCAGTCACTGCAACTAGAGATGAGGTTCATGGCTCCACACCCTCTAAGGCCTTGCATAAAAGGGCATTTATGGAAGAGTGACAGGAAAGAGCCCTGGCTATATAAAGGAAAAGCATATCCTTGCCCATAAAGACTTTGCAAAGCATCACTTAGAAGATACTATAAAGATGTGAAAGAAGGTCTTGTGGTTGGATGACACTAAAGTGGAACTTTTTGACCTCAACACTAAACAGTACATGTGGCGTAAATCTAAGATTACATATCACCCAAGTAACACCATCCCTACTGTAAAGTATAGAGGAGTTAGTATCATGCTATTGGGAAGCTTTTCAGCAGCAAGGACTGGAAATCTGGTCAGGATTGATGGGAAGGTGAATGCTGCTAAATGTAGAAAGATCCTGAATAAAAACCTGCTAGCCTCTGCCAGAATGCTTAAACTGGAGAGGAATTTCATCTTTCAGCAGGACAACAACTCAAAGCACACTGCCAGAACAACCATAGAGTGGTTTCAAATTAAGAAAATTGATGTCCTTGAGTGGCCCAGTCAGAGACCCGACCATAATCCTATCGAACATCTCTGGCAAGGCCTCAGGATTGTTGAACCTGGCACAGCATGAACAATTTTGCAAGGAGGAATGGGCATATTTTATTCTATCACATTATGCAAAGCTAATACAGACTTATCCAAAAAGACTACTGGCTGTAATCGCTGCAAGAGGTGGTTGAGCAAAAAGGGATGGATACTTCTGAGGTGCTGACGTTTCAGTTTTAAAATTTCTGGGTTTGCATGCCTTACAGGTTTTTGGGCTCTACTGTGAAAAAAAGCATGTGATTCACAAATAAAAGTTCTCAGTTAAATTGATCAAAATCCCTGCTTGTAATACTCATTTATGTGAACAAAGCGTTGGGGCTGAGTACTTTTGCAAGACAAGTGATCAGAAGGTTGCTAAACAAATGCAGCGTGTTTAAATGAGTAATTTTGAGTTGACTTTTCCATTGCAGCTCCTGGGTCAGGCAGCTAGAAACATGGTGATGCAGGAGGACTCCATTCTGCACTCTGAGGATGTAAGTACTCTTTGTGATGACTCTATTTCTCTCCAGATGCTGCCTGCCTTACTGATTATTTGCAACATTCCCTGGAGCACACTTGTAGATACTCTCGGTGGCCATTTTATTAGGTACGGGAGTGGAACCCAGTATGGTCTTCCACTGCTGTAGCCCATCCACTTCAAGGTTTGATGTGTTATGCCGTCAGCGATTCTTTTCTTCATACCACAGCTGTAATACGTGATTATTTGAGTTACTGTCGCTGTCCAGTCAGCTTGAGCCAGTCTCTCTCATTAACAAGGCATTTCCGCCCATGAACTGCTGCTCACTGGATTTTTTTTTTCGCACCATTCTTTGTAAACTCCAGAGACTGTTGTGTGTGGAAATCCAAGGAGATCAACAGTTTCTGAGATACTCAAACCATTTCATCAGGCACCAACAATCATTCCATGGTCAAAGTAATTTAGATCACATTTCTTCCCCATTCTGATATTCGGTCTTTTGAGTTGCAGCTACCTGATTGGTTGATTAGATATTAATATTAATGAGCAGGTGTACTGAAAAAGTGGCCACTGAGTGTATGTTGCTGTAATCATCTCGATTGTCCCCTCACACATGCTTTTTGCAATGTGACAGCAGTACAGTATTAGTTTTACTTCACTGAAAAACTCTTGCTTTCTTGCCTGAAGTCCACAATTAGTTCCTTGGTCTTGCTAACATTGAGTGCGAGGTTCTTACTGCGATACCTCTGAACCAGCCAATCTATCTCACTTGCAAAATCCCAAGGTGTATTACTCCAATAGTCCGGCATGCTTGTGAATTTGCTTGGACTGAATTTGAAGATTTCCCAGACTATCTGACATTACCAGTCCTCAGTGCATATTAATTCACCTCGTAGATAGTATACTATGTAAATTTCCCTCTGAACCTGCTAAGTTTAGAGTGAATCTATAAGCCAGACACTGGTGATGGAAGGGGACATGGCATACCTTGCTTGGTAATTGGTTTATTATTTTCACATGTACCAGAGACCAATTCATCACATCACACAAACAGGGGAAAAACAATAACAGAATGCAGAATAAATTGTTACTGTTACAGATCTAAGAAAGGGTGTGCTGACATTGGAGAGGATCCAGAATAGGTTTACGTGAATGACCCTGGGAATGAAAAACATTTGGTGGCACTGGGCCTGTACGCTCCAGAGTTTAGAGGAATAGTGGCGTGACAGTGTAGGGAATCTCATTGAAACCTACCGAACATTGAAAGCCCTAGATAAAGTGGACGTGGAAATGATATTTCTAACAGTGTGAGAGTCCAGGACCAGAGGGCCTCAGAATAGAAGGATGTCCCTTTAGAACAGGGATAAGGAAGAATTTCTTTAGCCAGAGGGTGGTGAATCTGTGAAATTCATTGCCACAGACAGCTGTGGAGGCCAAGTGATTGGATATATTTAAAGTAGAGGTTGATAGGTTCTTGATTACTAAGGGTATCAAAGGTAATGGGAGAAGACAGGAGAATGGGGTTGAAAGTAAATCAGCCATGATTGAATGGCGGAGCAGACTCAGTGGGCTGAATGGCCTCATATTACTCTTGTGTCTTATGGAAAGAAAGTGCAGTGCAGGTAGAATAGTGTGCAAGGCCATGATGTGGGAAATTGTGAGGTCTAGAGTCCCTGTAATGAGACAATAGGTTCATTCAGTAATCTTATTGAAATTTTTCACAGTACTGTACCTCGGTACGTGTGACAATAATACGTCAACTTAACTTACTCATCCTCCAGAAAGAGTGTCTCAACAGCAAACAGGAAGCAAGCCTGCAAGGATGACTGACATTTTGTGGGTGTGCTTTTTGTTTACTGTTATGAGAAATTGATAAGACGGGACATCAACAGCCAGATTCTCAAAAGTTCACTTATTATCAAAGTATACAACTCTGAAATTCTCCTTCTCCGGGTAGCCATGAAACCAAGAGGGAAAAGAAAGGCAGCACGATCATCAACCCCAAATTCCACTTCCCCACACAAAAAAATGAACATAAACAGAATAGGCACATTAATCCCCAAATCCCCCTCCCCACACAAAAAAAACAAACAAAAACAGAACAGGCACATCGACACCCAAATCCCCCTCCCCACACAAAAAACAAACAAAAACAGAACAGGCACATCAACCCCCTCCCTGCACAAAAAGAAGAACAAAAACAGTATCGGCGCATCGACCCCCAAATTCCCCTCCCTCCACAAAAAAAAACAAAAACAGCACAGGAGCATCAACCCCCCCAAATCCCCTTCCCTGCACAAAAAAACCCAAACAAAACGGAACAGGTACATCGACCCCCAAATCCCCCTCCCTGCACAAAAAAATGAAAAATAGAACAGGCACATCAACTCCCAAATCCCTCCCCCCACCCCACACAAAAACTCGAGAAAGATCAGGCAAAAAACGACTGGGGGAAAAAAGTTTATTGTCCAAGTCCATATCCAAAATGCAGAAAACCTGAGTAGCATTCTCTGGGCACAGTGGCAGGCTCCCCCCCTCTCCGGCAGCGCCTGCATTTGCCTTGATGTTTCAATCTCCCTTGTCACTTTAATCGGGGCACAACGGGAGCTTTAATTGGCGAAATAGAGTCAAACATCGGTTTGCGCCCCGTCCCACAGCCAACTCGCCACGAGGTTTGCGCACGCTGCCTCTGTCTCCCGGAATCCTCTCAGAGATCGCAGAGTGCTGGAACACCCAAACAATCTCCAAACAGGCTCCAACAGTACCAGAATCACAGCCAAGAAAAAACAACAAAAGTAAAAGATATAAAAGAAGTGAAATTATCTAAGAAACTTTCCATATATAGATACAACCCTGGTAGCTATCACATATTGCTTACACTTGTGTGTATCTAAAAATCGGCGGCTATAAAATAACTTGCTCAAAGTAATGGAGGAGAGCTCAAATTTGTTATATTATAGCAGGGAAGCTGTACAATTAAGGAAGGTTTTTATTTATATAACCTCTTTCACAAAAAGGACATCCCATTAAAAACATTAGGTGCTGTTTACAGTGTAGGGACAGTTATAATGGGGGACACGTGTCAGGAAAGTGCTAGATTGTTTTTCACATGCCAGGAAGCTTACACACAGCAAGCTAATCAAAATAGCATAGTTGTAATGTTTGGATCATCTGTTGTAGTTTTGAATATATTTTAACACCCATTGGAGAACATGTCCCAATCCATTTCATAACTTAATACAGTAATCAAGCATCTTTTACTTGCTTTATTTTTCATTTCACTCTTGCTGATATTTTCATGTCTTCACACTTACCATAATGTTTTCAATATTTTCTCCTTGTTTTGGGCAGAGCTTGCGTAAAATGTCAATCATAACAACACATCTGCAATACCAGTAAGTATTATTCCTTTGATTTTCCTGTTGTTTCCATCTTTCCCCTTCCCCTGACCCATCCCATCTCAGTTTAACTTTACATCCCAAAACTATGTCCAGTATGGCCATGATGCAGGCCAAAGAATTGTGTCCAGTTATTTTTAAAGTACTTTATATTTGTTCAGTCTAAAAACCACAGTTGCAGAAATTTTAGAGCAGCATTGCTGGATCCTGGAAGCCTGCAGGTCTGGTGTGGGTGGGGGGAGAGGAAGGAACAGAGGAGAAGAACAGCAAGGAAGTTACCATTAAACAGGACTAACTGGTAAATAACTATCAGTCCTGATGAATGTTCTCAGCCTGAAGCATCAACTGTTTATTCATCTCTATAGTTGCTGCCTGACCTGCTGAGTTCCTCCAGCATTTTGTGTGTGTTGCTTTAGACTTCCAGCATCTGCAGACTTTCTTGTGTTTATATCACTATTAACAATTCATTTCAATTATAAAGACATTTATCAATGTAAATGTGAAAAGGCTTTAACCAACAATGATCAATATGATTTAATTAGAAATGTGTTTGAAAATAAGCCAATTTTAAACCCTGCTAAATGAGGGGAAGTGCTACAGAAGGTTTATAGCACTGTGTGAATCTGGCATTGACACACTATTGTTAACATGATTTTCTGTGAACTTTGCTGTCTTCAGCTCTGAGGAAACTAAGTTAGATTTATGAAATCCCGGATAGGCTATATGGGGAACGGATTCCTGTTATCCACGAGGTTAATAAACAAAGAGTATAGATTTAAAGAAGGTGGTGAGAAGGTTATAAGGGAATTGAGGAACAGCTTCTTCTCCTCTGCCATCCGATTCCTAAATGGACATTGAACCCTTGGACACTACTTCATTTTTTAAATATATATTATTTCTGTTCTTTACATGATTTTTAGTCAATTCAATATATGTATACCATTATTTATTTATTATTTTATTTGGTTTTTTCTTCTATATTATGTAATGCATTGAACTGCTGCTGCTAAGTTAACAAATTTCACGTCACATGCCGGTGATAATAAACCTGATTCTGATTCTGAGGAAAAACTGTTTAATCAAAGAGTGTTTGATGACTGGAATTCACTTCCTGAGGGGAGGGTGAAGACAGGAATCCTCACTGTGTAAAAACTGACTGGGTGAGCTTATAGTCCAAGAAGCTGGCAAATGGGAGGTGGGGAGAGAGCTTCTGGCATATTGACCTTCATAATTCAGAGAATATTGAATTCCTGGGTTGGGATGTTATCTTGAAGTTGTGTAACACATTGGTGAGGCCTAATTTGGAGCACAGTGTGCAGTCATTGGTCACTTACCCACAGGAAAGATATGCATAAGATTGATAAAGTACAGAGAAAGTTTACAAGGATGTTGCCAGGAATTCAGGACTTGAATTATGGGGAAAGGTTGAATAGATTAGCACTTTATGCCCTGGAGTGTAGGAGAATGAGGGGAGGTGTGATAGAGGTATACAAAATTATGAGGGGTGTAGATAGGGTAAATGCAAGCAGGCTTTTTCCACTGAAGTTGGGTGGGATTACAACTAGAGTTTATGGGTTAAGAGTGAAAGGTAAAATATTTCAAAGGAATATGAGGGGAAACTTCTTCACTCAGAGGGTGGTGCGAGTGTGGGATGAACTTACAGCGGAAGTGGTGAATGCAAATTCAATTGCAACATTTTGGAGAAATTTGGGTAAGTATACGGATGGGAGGGGTAGGGAGGAGTGTTGTTGGGACATGGCAGAACAACACTTCGGCATGGACTAGATGGTCCAAAGGTCCTGTTTCTGTGCTAGAGTGTTCTGTGAACTTAAGTGGAGTAAGTTTTAAGTGGACATTTTTGGCTGAAAAATGATGGTCCACGAGTCTCCTCCTGTGCTGTACTTTACCACTGATCCCTAAAGACCAGTGTAAAGTACCTCCTTCCAGTAAACAGAAAAAATGGTTAACTTTATCAACAACCAGAAGAAAATAGATAAACTTAATATTGTTTTTAATAAAGTGTACTCAATATCTGTAAAAAAAATACTGCACATTAAGTTTCTTTATTCTTTTACAGACAAGAAGCTATACAGAAAAAGTAAGTATTTCCTGCACTGTTAGTGGTCTGAAGTTGCTGTGAAGGTGGAATCGGGTTGATTGGTGTAGAAACAATTGACTGAGTTACTTCCTTCTGTATTGTTCATTTCAATTATTTTAATCGGTATCATTATTATTTCTCTCTTTAGGTATGTTTCTGTTCATCTTAATGTATGGTGCACATGGTTGATAGAGAAATGGAGGGCTGTGCAGGAGGGAAGGGTTCTATTGATCTTGGAATAGGTTACAAGGTTGGCACAACATTGTGGACCAGAGGCTCTATACTATACTATAGTGTTCTCTAATTAAGGCATACTGGAACATCAGCCATACTGCCTTTGCATCCAACAACTTAAAGAGTAAGATGGTCTACCTCCATCGATTATTCACCTTCCACTATCTTCCAGCTCCAAACTCTTAGCTGGCACAGCATGTTTGCGAGTCTGGGTCAAGGACTGGGGTTGGAACCTGTCTGTGTCTGTGTGTGTGAATGGGTGGGTGGGAGGTTTATCATCACTGACATGCCTCGTAAAATTAGTTGTTTTCTGGCAGCAGCACAGTGCAATTCATAAAACATTACTATAAGGATATATTAGAAAATTAAATGAACAGTGCAAAAAGAGAGCAAGATAGCGTTCGTGGACTGTTCAGAAATCTGATGGTGGAGGGGAAGAAGCTGTCCTAAAATGCTGAGTGTGGGTCTTCAGGCCCTTGTACCTTCTCCCAGATGGTAGTATTGAGAAGAGGGCATGTCCTAGATGGTGTTGCCCTTAATGATAGATGCCACCTTCTTAAGGCACTGCCTTTTAAAAGTGGCCTTGATAGTGGAGCTGCTAGTGTCTGTGATGGAGCTGGCTGTGTGTGAACCTTGTGCAGCTTTTTCCAGTCCTATACATTGGCCCCTCCATACCAGACAGTGATGTAACCAGTCAGGTGCTCTGCACAGTACATCTGTATAAATTTACTACAGCCTTTGGTGACGTACCATATCTCCTCAAACTCCTAATGAAATGTAGCCACTGGCATGCCTTCATCATTTAACGTTGGGCCCAGGATAGATCCTCAGAGATGTTGACACACAGGAACTTGAAACTGCTCACCCTTTCCATTACTGATTCCTCGGTGAGAACTGTTATATGTTCTCCCAATTTCCCCTTCCTGAAGTATACAATCAATTCCTTGGTCTTCCCAATGTTGAGTACAGCCACCTGATCTATCTCGCTCCTGTGTGCCTCCTGAGCTCCCTCAGTATCTGGCTGAAATTTCCAACCTCAACTTGCAACATCAAAAGCCAATAAGAGACTACATAAGGCAATTGCTATTCTTGTAAGATTTTCTTCCAGTAAGTTAGCGGTGCTCTCGGGAGCAGTGGCTTCTACAGGGCCAACCAACCAAAGGTGTTATTGTCATTTTAACCATATTTTTTACGATAGCAAGATCCAGCTCGATGGCAGCAGCGAACAGCAACATTTTCCAGAGGGTCCACGAAAACTGTATCTTTCACTTTTATGTCTTCTTTTTCTTTTAAATCTGGTTCTGATGGTGTTGAAGTCTGTGATCTACAGTTTAATGGTGTGTTTTTAGGACGATTGAGCATTCTGGTTCTTCGCTGTCTCCGAGAAGATTTTGGGAGGCAAGCAACCTTGAGGCCAAGATCAACTCAATTTTCCACTGAGTAATGTGTTGAGGAACATTGAAACATCGAGGCGAGCGAGTGTTCAGCACTGTCTACCAGCCTCTTGCTCACTGCTGCCAAAGGGAGGTCCCTATACGCAAATAGTCTCTTTCTCCCCCCGATGCTGTCAGATGATGATACCAAAGTTCTTGGTCAGCAATTTGTGGATTGGACTAAACACAGAGTTGATCTGAATTTGGACTCTTTTGATTTTGCGTACTATTTTCTCCGTTTTCACTTGTTTTTACTTGTTGCCTTTTGCATGATTTGTTTTTGCATGGGGGGTTGGGGGGTTGATGTTTATCATGGTTTTCTTTGTTTCATGGCTGTCTGCAGACAAGACATCTCAGGGTTATATACTGCACATACTTTGATAATAAATGTATTTTGAATCCTTTGACATTAAGAACTTAAAGTTCTGAAGGTCTATATCATCTGTGAGTTGCTTGTTGACGGAGAAACTGAAGGAACTGGACTTGGTGCAGATGGTACTGCAGCCTGCATCAGAGAGGTGTTGGAGGAGTTTGTACATGAAGGGGGCGTGACAGCGAGTGATCTAATCTGATGAAGTGCTTTGCAAGGTTGGTCATGGCCTAGTAGGACCTGGACCCACTGCAATTTGCCTGTCTCCAGAATCAACCTACAGTGGATGCAATCCCGCTGGCTCTCCACTCGCCTTGGATCATCTGGACAATAATAATTCCTTAAAACCAGAAGATATAGGAGCAGAATTAGACCATTTGGCCCATCAAGTCTGCTCCACCATTTCATTGCCACTGATTCATTTTTCCTGTCAGCCCCAATCTCCTGTCTTCCACCCCCCCGCCCCACCCACCATGCCCTGACCAATCAAGAATCTATCAACCTCTGCCTTAACTATATATTAAGACTTGGCCTCTACAGCTGTGGCAACAAATTCCACAGATTCACCACTTTCTGGCTAAAGAAATTCCTCCTCATCTCCATTCTAAAAGGATGCCCCTCTATTCTGAGGCTGAGTCCTCTGGTCTTAGATTCTCCCACCACAGGAAACATTCTCTCCACATTCACTTTAATTTCAATTAGGTCGCTCCTCATTCTTCTAAATTTCAGCGAATACAAGCCCAGAGCCATCAAACACTCTTCATATGACAAACCATTTAATCCCAGAATCATTTTCATGAACCTCATTTGAACCCTTTCAAGTTTCAGCACATCCTTTCTAAGGTGAGGGGCTCAAAACTGCTCACAATACACAAGAGAGGCCTTACCAGTGCTTTATAAAGTCGCAACGTTACATCCTTGCTTTTATATTATAGTCCCCTTGAAATAATAGTAACATTGCATTTGCCTTCCTCACCACAGTCTCAACCTGTAAATTAACCTTTAGAGAATCCTGCACACGGACTCCCAAATCCCCTTGCACCACAGATTTTCATATTTTCTCTTCATTTAGAAAATAGTCAACCCTTTCATTTCTTCTACCAAAGTGCATGACCATGCACTTCCTAACACTGTATCCCACCTGCTGCTTCTTTGCCCATTCTTCGAATCTGTCTGTCCTTCTGTAGCCTCCCTAGTTCACCAAAACTACCTGCGTCTCCTCCTAACTTCATATTGTCTGCAAACTTTGCAACGGAAGCATCAATTCCATCATCCAAGATGATGACCACAATTTTGCCCTATCATCAGCCTCTCCTTACTAGCAGTTTCACTACACATTGCCTTTCTTTATAAACCAACTATCTCATCCTCAGCCCTATCACTCTGGTTCCCATCCCCTGCCAGACTTAGCTTAAACCTCCCGAACAACTCTAGCAAACCTGCCCGCAAAAATATTGGACCCCTCGGTTTTCAGCTGTAACCTGTCCCTTTTCTACAGGTCATACCTTCCACAGAAGAGATCCCAATGATCCAGAAATCTGAATCCCTGTCCCCTGCACCAATTCCTCAGCCACAGATTCACCTGCGAAATCATCATATTCAATCTGGAGATTACTATCCTGGAGGTTCTGTTTTTCCCTAGCTCCCTAAAATCTCTCTTCAGGACCTCCTTGTCTACCTATAGCATTGATGCCAATGCGTACCAAGACTTCTGGCTGCTCACCCTCACCCTTGAGAATGCCATGGATACAGTCTGAGACATCCCTGATCCTGGCATCAGGGAGGGAACATACCATCCAGGTGTCTCTATCACACCTACAGAACCTCGTCTCTGTTCCTCTGACTAATGAACCTCCTCATCTCCTCTCAACGCTGCTGTCCGCTTCACCTCTCTGCACTTCTGAGCCACAGCACCAGACTCTGTGTCAGAGACCTGGACACTGTGGCTCCTGCCTAGTAGGTCATCTCCCTCAATAGTATCTAAAGTTGTATACTATCATTGAGAGGAATGGTCACAGGTGTACTCTGCACTGGCTGTGCATTTTCCCTCCTCCTCCTGACAGCCACCTGTCTCTTGCAAGCTAGGGGTAACTGCCTTCCTGTAGCTCCCGTCTATCACCTTCTCATTCTCCGTGTGAGTCAAAGGTCATCGAGCCGCAGCTCCAGTTCCTTAATACGTTCTCTCAGGAGCTGCAGCTCGGTGCTCCTGGAGCAGATGTGTTTATCTGGAAGACTGGGGGTTTCACAGACTTCCCACATCCCACACGCAGTACAAGACATTGCCTACGTCAGGCTGCTGTTTATTAATTACTGCTCAGCATTCACACAATCATACCGTCAGTTCTAATTAACAACTTCAAAACCTGGATTGCTGTACCATGTTCTGCAACTGGATTTTTGACTTCCTCATCGGGAGACCACACTCAGTGCAGATTGGGAATGACATCTCCTCCTTAGTGACAGTCAACACTGGCACACCTCAGGAATGCATGCTTAGCCCTCTGCTCTACTCTCTTTACACCCATGACTGTGTGGCTAGACACAGCTCAAACACCACGTATACGTATGCTGATGACACAACTATTGTTGACAGAACTTCAGATAGTGATGAGGAGCTGTACAGGAGCGAGTTAGATTGGCTGGTTGAGTGGTGTTGCAACACCACCCTTGCAGTCAATGTCAGTAAGACAAAAGAATTTATTGTGGACTTAAGAAAGGGGGAAGAGGAGAAGCCGAGGGAACACACTCCAGTCCTCATCGAGGGGTCAGCAGTGGAAAGGGCAAGCAGATTCAAGTTCCTGAGTGTCAACATCTCTGAGGATCTATCCTGGGCCCAACGTACTGCTGCAATTACAAAGAAGGCATGACTGCAGCTATATTTCATTAGGTGTTTGAGGGGAATTGGTATGTCACCAAAGACACTTGCAAATTGCTATGGAAGTGCCGTGGGGAGCATTCTAACTGGTTGCATCACCGTCTGAAATGAGGCAGCCACTGCGCAGGATAAGAAAAAGCTGCAGAAAGTTGTAAACTCTGCCAGCCCCATTACGGGCACTAACCTCCCCAGCATCGAGGACCCCTTCAAAATGCAATACCTCAAAAATTCAGAATCCATCACTAGGGATTCCCATCACCCAGGACATGCCCATTTCTCATTGCCACAGGAGCCTGAAGACATGCACTCAGGAACAGCTTCAGATTCACCTTCAGATTTCTGAATGGATAATGAACCCATGAACACTACCTCGCTATTATTTTCCTTGCGTTTTGCACTACTTAATTTTTTTAATATATACTTATTGCAATTCATAGTTTTTATTATATATTGCATTGTACTGCTGCCACAGAACAACAGATTTGCCAGTGATACTAAATCTGACTCTGATATTACTGACAGCATATTCCCATTGGTTGTGAAATGGAGAACATGGTAAGTGTGGTACAATTCATGCCTTCGACCCTATATGAGTAAGTAAAACTCTTAAGTTCAAAGAGCTTAGCTAAGGCATAAACGTAGAGTCACTAACAAACACTGGAAATAACTGTTAAATTTCCTGCCCTTCATAAGCACAAGGTTCTGCGGATGCAGGAAATAGAGTAACACACACAAATTGCTGGAGAAACTCAGCAGGTCAGGAAATGAATAAACAGTTGATGTTTCAGGCCGAGACCCTCAATCTGGGTTGGAAAGGAAGGGGGAAGAAGCCAGAGTACAAAGTTGGGAAGAGGAAGGAGAACAAGCAAGAAGGTGAGAGGTGAAGTCAGTCAGGTGGGAAAGGGGGAAATAAAGTAAGAAGCTGGGAGGTGAGAGGTGGAAAGGTAAGGGGCTGAAGAAGAAGGAATCTAATAGGAGAGTCCACCGAGGGAGAAAGGGAAGGGGGGGAGCACTGGGGGAAGGTGATAACCAGGTGAAAAGAGAAGTGGTAAGAGGGGAGCTAGAATGGAGTATGCAAGAAGAGGGAAGGGGAATGGGAGATAATTACCAAAAATTACTTCATTGTTGCCAAACAATTGATACTAGAGCGTACAATCATCACAGCGATATTTGATTCAGCGCCTTGCGCTCCCTGGAGTGCAAATTGATAGCAAATATTAAAAATTTAAATTATAAATCATAAATAGAAAAGAGAAAGTAAGAGTGCAAAAAAACCGAGAGACAGGTCCGGATATTTGGAGGGTACGGCCCAGATTCGGGTCGGGATCCATTTAGCAGTCTTATCACAGTTGGAAAGAAGCTGTTCCCAAATCTGGCCGTACGAGTCTTCAAGCTCCTGAGCCTTCTCCCAGAGGGAAGAGGGACGAAAAATGTCCCTTAAGTTAAGATATTTCCTGCCCTTAACCTCTCTCTGGTGCCTCTCCTCCCCCTGTTTTTCCTATGATCACTATCCTTTCCCATCAGGCTACTGAAGCCCTTTACCTTTTCCCTCCCAGCTTCTTACTTCATCCCTCCTCCCCCACACAGCCACCTTCCCCCTCACCTAACTTCAGCTATCACCTGCCAGCTTATCCTCCTTCACCTCTGCCCACTTTCTTATTGTGGCTTCTTGCCCTGGCCCTTTCCTTTCCAGTCCTAATGAATGATCATGGCCCAAAACGCCGATGCTGCCTGACCTGCTGAGTTCCTGCAGCATTTTGTGTGTGTTGCTCTTGATTTCCAGTATTTGCATTTATTATTTTTCATCATTTTTTCCATTTTTATATATTTCCCCTCGAAAGTGGGTTAAAATATTTATCTATGTGTGACAGGTATAGTTAAAGCAACGTTAAATCCCTGCAGGGCACTGTGGTATATTTTCTTCCAATAGCGCAGAAAATGCAAGTGGATAAAATCTTGTTACACCAAATCTATTCTCTTTTTTCCAAATGCTGAGACAAATACATGTGTAATATTTGTTTGTCCTTAATGTCTTGGGGACTTTAACTGGAATTTTGTAAAGCTGTGGAGCTGTCAACATGGTTTACTTGTTCGACCTTCTATCCCAGATTTATAGTTTAAATTATTTTCACATTTTTCAACACAATGAAAGATCCTTGAAACTCTGATTAGGAAAGAGAACATGCTGATGACCGCCAAGAGAGAAGAACAAGCAATGTGGTGGCCAGAAATTAATGATCTACTGTGCGTGAATGAAGGAAGGAAGGTCATCCCACATTTATCTTATCATCTTAAACAATATGTTCCAAAGCTTCACATTTGTGATTCACCACTCTCACAAAATGTTCCAGACGTGCTCAGACTTTTTCACCTGCTCCCCAGCTGGCGAGAGCCGTTCTCATTCATTTGTTGTGAGCACTTTAAAATTACACTTTATACATCAACAACCACAACGGCAGCAGTTTGCACTGTTTTTAACATTGTAATAGGAAAGTTATCAAACAGATTTTGCTATTGAACCACAGAGTCATAGAGTACTACAATACAGAAATGTGATCTTCAGCCCATCAAATTCACATTGGCATGGTCTTCTACTGGTCTCATCTAGCTGTGCCCAGACCATAGCCCTCCTTTCATCCATCTACCTATCCTCTTAAATGCTGCAGTTGAACCCGCGTCTACCACTTTTGCTGGCATTTTGTTCCAAACTCACACCACCCTCTTGAATGAAGAAGTTCCACCTCAGGTTCACCTTAAATATTTCACCTTTCACCTTTCACCTTAAGTTAATGACTTCTAGTTCAAGTCTAAAACAAACTGAGGGGAAAAAAGCCTGCATGAATTCATCCTCTCTATATCCCTCATAATTTTGCATATCTCCATAAGATATCCCCTCATCCTCCTGTGACCCAGGGAATAAGGTCCTCACCGATTCATCCCTTCCCTTTAACTCAGGTCCTCAAGCATCCTTGTCAATTTCCTCTGACCTCTTTCAAGTTTATTGCACTAACCACTATGCTACCATCTCACTCTGAAGTTTTAAATCTGATGTGCTCCCTTCATCTTAATTCCCCCACCCCACCGACCGGCCTCCCCCCCAGTGTTTCTGGCATCTTTCCATTTGATTTCCAACAACTGCAGTATTTTGTTCTTGCAGAACATTATGTTTGTTAGAACGTATTTAAAAAGATTTTTGTTCAAATATGAAACAAGTGCTTCACTTATTTATTTCATCTGTACAATAAATTATGCCAAATTAAAACAGGGGGAAGGAAGATGTTGTTTGATTAACTATTGATGAATGGTTACTGTAAAGCCATTTTACCAGATTAAATATAACTGGATTTTTTTTTCTCTTAATTGTCAGTGTTGAACTTTCTACGAACCTTCAGGACCAGCTCAAGCATCTCTTAAAGTGAACTGGACGATGACAAGATAGTTACTCCTCTGAGACAACGTCCATGGGGGGGGTCGCGGGGGTGAGGGAGAATGTTGTCACTGCTCATAATACAGCAAGGATCATAAATGTTAACATGCTTTCATTAAGAGTTCACAAGTGGTATCCAGAACTGTGCTGTTTAGGTCTGGTGCTGATAATGAACACAGCAATTTTTGTTCCAGAGGAACACCTCGCAGTGATTGGGTATTGGCAAAGGTGACCTTGAAAATAACACTCATTTGTTGATCATTCATTGTGTTCCTGGGCTAGATGTTTTGAAGGGAAGAGTTGCTATTGTCATGTGGAGGTTCATTATTAAAAAGTGTTGTAGTTTTTAGTCACTGTCAAGTTTGCAATGCAAGTACTGTACTAGATTCTGTGTTATCTTGAACAGCTTCATCCATTATCATTGGTCAGAATTGTCAGTCCACTGGTCTAACTTCTATTTGCTCATCTGGCATTCTTAGCCTGAGTAAAACTAAAATGAATTTGTAGTTGATTGGATATTTTCAGTGTCCCAACAAGAGACACTTGGCTTTGTATCAATATCATGCTGTTAACACACATGGTCAAATCACCATTGTCAAATTATGAGTTTAGCTTAAACGCTTGCAATATAATATTTATTGAAATAAATTCCGGTGCTACACCTTAGAGAGCGCTTTGAATATTTATTGCATTTATTGTGGATAAAACTCACTGTTGGATAGTCCCTGATTGCTGATTGTAAAGCGTTACACAAACCGTTAGCAGCCGTGCCATCCCACGCTCTGACCATGCCAACAACCTGGGTTCAATTCCTGTCGCTGTCTGTTTGGACTTTGTGCATTCTCCCAATGACTGCAAGAGTTTCCTCCGGATGCTCCGGTTTCCAACAGCATTCCAAGATGTACGGGTTAGGGGGTTAATTGGTCACATTGTAATCGGACAACGCAGGCTCACTGGGCCTGAAGAGTCTCCTATTGTGCTGTATCTCTTTAATAAAAACAAAATGATGAGGTAGATTGTGAGATTGAGAGGCCTTCTTATCCTGGTAAGGAACGGCAAGAGAGAGGTTGTCCTTGAGCCTGGTGGTATGTACTTTCAGGTTTTTGTATGTCGGGATGGATGAGAAGAGATAGTGTCCAGGGTGAGTGGGGCCTTTGATTATGTTGGCTGCTTTCCCGAGGAAGCGAGACGTGTAGACAGTGCCCGTGGAGGAGTTTCTGTTTGACTTTCTATTCAATTCCTTGAATTTTATTCTGCACCATATCTCCTGCCTTTTGAAAATATTCAGAGTCTTAGAAGTCTGTTACCTCCCTTATTACTGGAGATGATAAGATATTGCTCTTTGTATCACCCTCAATGGTAAACAGCTTTTTCATCTTTAGTGTTCTTGAAACTCAAGACTTGAAATAAAGTTTCTACATCTATATTCTCTGAAATTTGATATTTAATTCTTATATTTTGTTCTATGTAAAATGCTTTGAACTGCTTTGTGTTTGAAAAGTGTTATACAAATAAACTTGATTGCTTACACTATATCCAATGATAAACACTTAAGTTTTATATATTTGCCTGCTAATGTGTTAAACATTAACATTAGAAAGTACAGTATTAACATAAATATATTTACTGCTACTAGGACAGGCCAACAGCAGATAGAGGTTCGTGCAATGCTGTTTAATGCCAGTGATTTCCAGTCAGGGCTCAATTCCTGCCACTGTCTGTAAGGAGGTGGTATGTTCTCCCCATTACCCCGTGGGTTTTCTCTGGGGGCTCTGTTCTCCTCTCATATTCTAAAGATGTACAGGTTAGGGTTAGGTTGTGGGCATGTTGCTGCAGGAAGCGTGGCATCACTTGCAGGCTGCCCCAGCACAATAATTAAATTGTTGGTCATTGACGCAACATAATGCATTTTATTGTATGCTTCAATGTACATGTGACAAATAACACTAATCTTTAAATCTTTGAATCTCTTCTCTGCTCTGGACCACAGGAACTTGTACATCAGGTTACAGCTGAGAATTCAACCCAATTATCCCATCGTCATCAAGCTTAAGACCTGGGCCTCTGTACCTCCCTCTGCAACTAGATATTCAACTTCCTCATTGGCAGACCTCAGTCGGTGAGGACTGGTAACAACATCTCCTTCTCGCTGACTGTCAACCTCAAAGATGACTGCTTCAACGCCACCTTCAGATTTACCGATGACACCACTGTTGTTGGAGAGGTGGCAATGAGCCAGCTCACTGGAGCAAGGTTGGTCATCTGATTGAGGGAAGCCACAACAACCACCTCACAATCAGAATCAGGTTTATTATCACTGCTGTATGTCGTGAAATGAGTTGATTTGTGGCAGCAGAACAGCGAAATAATTAAGATGAGTATAAGTTACAATAAGAAATTAAATTTTAAAAAAAGTGCAAAAGGAGAGCAAAATAGTGTTGATAGATTCATGGACCGTTCCGAACTCTGATAGCAGAAGGGAAGAAGCTGTTCTTGAAATATAGGGTGTGTGTCTTCAGGCCCCCGTGTCTCCTCCCTAATGGTAGTAAGAAGAGGGCAGGCAAGTTCTAGATGGTGTGGGTCCTTAATGATGGATTCACCTTCTTGAGGCATTGTTTTTTGAAAATGTCCTCAATGGTAGGGAGGCTAGTGCCATGATGGAGCTAGCTGAGTTTACAATCCTCCACAGCTTTTGCCTATTCCTGTGTGATAGCCTGTCCCACCAGGTGGTGATGCAACCAGTCAGAATGCTCTCCATTGTACATCTATAGAAAGTTGCTAGTTACCATATCTCCTGAAACTCCAAATATACGTGTCATCATCATAATTATATCAATATGTTGTGTCCAGGATAGATCTTCAGTCACACCCTGAAATTTGAAGCTGAAGGGGGTTAAACATGCGCCAGTCCACAACTGGGGTAATAGTGATGGAGAGAGTCAGCAGTTTTAAATTCCTGGGCATTTACATATCAGAGCACGTGGATGCAATCACAGGGAGAGTGAACCAGAATCTTTACTTTCCTAGGAGGTTAAGAGGGTTTGCCCTGTCACCAAACACTGACAAACATCTACAGATGCAATATTGAAGGTATCATGGTCAGACAAGGCAATTTGAGCAAGCAGGAATGCAAGAAGCTGCAGAAAGTAGCGGACTCTGCCCAAAGCATCATAGGCACAACCCTCTCCATCATGGGTAGAATCTACAGAAGGTGTTGCCTCAAGAAGACAACATCCATTATCAAAGATTCCCACCATCTGGGCCATGGAATCTTTTTGCAGCTACCAAAGGGCAGGAGGTACAGAAGCTTGAAGTCCCACACCACCAGGTTCAAGAGCAGCTACTTTCCTCCAACCATTTGGATCTTGAACCATCACACACTGTTAATCACCAATTTAGGTTAACAATAATATGATCACCTTACACTAAAATGGACATATTTTGTTCTAATCCTTTCTTATAAAAATTGCACATATTTATGTTTCTTGTGAATGCTATGTGTCTGTGATGCCATGGTACCAGTGCACATGTATTTGTGCATGTGACAGTATATTTTACACATAAGAAAGTCTGCAGATGCTGGAAATCCAGAGCAACACACACAAAATGCTGAAGGAACTCTGTAGGCCAGGCTGCATCTATGGAAATGAATAAACAGTCGACATTTCGGCCCAAGACCCTTCTTTGGGTCCTGAAGCCTATGTTTGACTATATTTGTTCACAGATAATCAATAATACTGCAAAGCGAGTCATCCATGAGGAAGTGCACATTGAACATGGACAATAGAGAATCTGCAGATGCTGGAAATCCAGAGCAACGCACACAAAATGCTGGAGGAACTCAGCAGGCCAGGCAGCAACTATGAAAAAAAGTACAGTGGACGTTTCAGGCTGAGACCCTTCGGCAGGGCTCACAGGACATGGAACACTACAGCCCAGTACAGGCTCTTCAGCCCATATAACCATGATGCCAAATTACCATAAGACCCATCTGCCTGTGCATGGTCCACATCTCCCATTCCCTGCCAGTGCAAAACATATTAAATGTAATAATCATATCTGCTTCCATCACTTCTCTGGCAGTGGGTTCCATGCATCCAACACTACTCTTGCGTAAATAAACTTGCCTTACACATACCCTTTAAACTTTTACACTCTCACCTTGAAGCAATGCTCTCCAGTCTTAGATATATCCACTCTGGGAAAATGATGTGTGAAGCTTTAAGATTCAATAGTAATGTGAATGTGCTGTTTTTCCTGTTTCCACATTTCAAGAGATCTTTGCCCTTTGCAAGACTGTGGATAAATGAGGTGCAAAGGGGCTTGGGAGTCGTCGTGCAGGATAACTTGTTGGTTGAGGCAGTGGTAAGGATGACAAACACAATGTTAATATTCATTCCGAGAGAACTAGAATATAAAAGCAAGGTGTAATGCTGAGGGTTTATAAGACATTGATCAGACTGGATTTGGAGTATTGGGAGCAGTTTTGCATCCCTTATCTAGGAAAGGATCTGCTGGCATTGCAGATGGTCCAGAGGAGATTAATGAAAATAATCCCGGGAATAAAAGAGCTCTGGGCTTGTACTGGCTGGAATTTAGAAGAATGATGGGGAATTGAATATTTAAAGGCCTAGATGGAGTGGATGTAGAGAGGAAGTTTCAAATATTGGGGAGTCTAGGACCAAGGGCACAGCCTCAGAATGGAAGGGTGTCCCTTTAGAACCGAGATGATGAAGAATTTCTTTAGCAAGAGGTGGTGATTCTGGTGAATTCGTTGCCACAGATGGCTGTGGACACCAAGCTATTGGGTATATTTAAAGCAGAGGTTGGTAGGTTCTTGATTAACAAGAGCATGAAAGGTTTCTGGGAGAAGGCAAAAGAATGGGGTCGAGATGGATAGTAAGTCAGCCATGATCAAATGGTGTAGCAAGCTCAATGGGCCAAATGGATTAATTCTGCTCCTGTGTCTTATGAGAGAGAGAAATCTGCCTCCTTATTCAGCCTATCTTGTATATAATTCTGGACCCATTAACAAGGATGGCATTTGGCTGGTTTACCAATGCAGCAAGGCAGTTAGTTCAGGGGAATAAACATGAGGCTTCAGTGAGTACCACAGTGATGCCAGGAAGCAGTTTCTGTTCTTTCTGAACCCAGAGCAAGGCATCATCATCTCAGTGTTCAGGACTGAGAGAAAGAGAGACCTCCTCCTCACTGACAATCCATCATGAGAAATCTGGACTGAAGACATTGTGTTACTTCCAGGCCTGGCCTGCACTTTATTCACTACTGTAGTGCAGTATTAGCTAGTACGATTCCATTGCTCCAATCACACAGTTCCTGTGATTTAGGGTATGGGATTTAACAGGGTAAAGTTCAGAATCTTGCCTTTTGAATGGTCTTGGCCACATTTCTCTAGCCCATGGCCCAACCAGGATATTGCTGCCCTGATTTATGTCCGTTCAGGTAGAGAGTCAGGTTTGCCTGAGTATGTTGATGTCATAACTTTCCCCTTTATTGATTGCAGCACTTGAGTTGGATTAAACAACAGGTGATTGGCCATGGTCATTAATGAAAATGGCAGAAGCAGACCAAATGAAAAAGAAGTTTAGACAATATTGTGTGGAGTATCCGAAATATGGATTTATATCAATACCAAGCAACCAACTGCAACCAATGTTTCTGTTGTGTGAAAAAGCTTTTTTCAAATGAGGCAATGAAACCATCCAGGCGCCATGAATATTTGCGGAAAGTACACTCTGACAAAGCAAACAAGAACTTGGTTTATTTTCAGACATTTTGTGAAAACTTTCAGAAATAGAAAACACTTCAAAACATGTTTGTGAGCCCTTCACAACAAAATAGTGATGGTTTCCATGCTTCATACAACATTTCATTGCTCCTTGCTAAAGCAGGAAAGCCCCATACAACTGGAGAAGAACTAATTCTGCCAGCAGTAAGGGAGGGGTTTACTTTACTGTCAAGATGAAGCCACACTCAGGTTGGAGGAACAACACCTTATATTCCGTCTGGGTAGCCTCCAACCTCATGGCATGAACATTGACTTCTCAAACTTCTGTTAATGCCCCTCCTCCCGTTCTTACCCCATCCCCTTTTTTATTATTTTCCCCTTTTTTCCTCTCTCTCTTCTTTCTCCCTATGTCCCTCTCACAATTACTTCTTGCCTACTTTCCATCTTCTGTGGGCTCCCCTCCCCCTTTCCTTCTCCCTAGGCCTCCCATCCCATGATCCTCTCCCTTCTCCAGCCTTGTATCCCTTTTGCCAATCAGCTTTCCAGCTCTTAGCTCCATTCCTCCCCCTCCTGTCTTCTGCTATCATTTCGGATCTCCCCCTCCCCCTCCCACTTTCAAATCTCTTACTACCTCTTCTTTCAGTTAGTCCTGACGAAGGGTCTCGGCCCGAAACGTCAACTGTACCTCTTCCTAGAGATGCTGCCTGGCCTGCTGCGTTCACCAGCATTTTGTGTGTGTTGCTTGATTCTACTCACCAATGTCATTTGCTTGTGCAACAGACAGGGTTCAAAAAAATCATATCTGATGTTGAGAAGCTGATATCACTGCACCAAACCCAGCCATCTCATTGAAAGGTGAAAATGCTATGATGTAGTGAATAGTTATTTGGACTACTAATATACACTCTAAAATCATTTAATAAATTTGTTTTTACTGTAATTAAATAAAGAAATCATTTAACTCTCTTGCAAACTCTTCCTTCAGTTAGTCCTGATGAAGGGTCTCTGCCTGAAACGTCGACTGTACCTCTTCCTAGAGATGCTGCCTGGCCTGCTGTGTTCACCAGCAACTTTGATGTGTGTTGCTTGAATTTCCAGCATCTGCAGAATTCCTGTTGTTTGCGTTTTTAAATTCATTACTGCGAAGCCTCTTCCGGTGATGCCTGCACTGAAGAAGTTTAAATCTTCTCTTCGACGTGAGTTCAGTGAAACCATCTCTCACTGCTCCCCATCTGTAATTTCATTTTGGATCTCCCCCTCCCCCTCCCACTTTCAAATCTCTTACTAACTCTTCCTTCAGTTAGTCCTGACGAAGAGTCTCGGCCCGAAACGTCGACTGTATCTCTTCCTAGAGATGCTGCCTGGCCTGCTGCATTCACCAGCAACTTTGATGTGTGTTGCCATCATTTTACTTGTAGCTTTAAATAGATTTAAATATTTTTGCAATTATTTTTCACTGCTTTGAATTTGCAGTTACGATTTTCTTTCACTGTGCATCATAAATCAAAATTCTTTATAGTTTTTATGTAATGGTCGGGAAGGGAGAGGCGAGCGCTGGGGATGTGATCTCCGAGCCAAGGGGCGATGACCCAAAAATGTTTGGGAATCACTGCTCTTCGCACTCGACTGTGTGGCTGAAATTGCCATCTGTAAATTCGCCGGTGACACATCCGTTGTTGGCAGAATCTCAGATGTCGACGAGGTGTACAGCAGTCAGATTCATCGGCTACTTGGGTGATCGCCACAGTAACCTTGAACCAAACATCAGTAAGACCAATGAATTGGTTGTGTACTTTGGAAAGATGCGAGCAATGCCCACTGGTGATTTGTATCTTCCGAAAAAAATAGGTAAACTGGAAACATTAGGCTTTTCATCTGGCGTTGGAAACCGAATCTACGCCCACTTTATTTCGTGTTTTCTTTATTTAATTGCATCTTTTTAGCTTTTTCAATTCTATTCCCGCAGAAGGTACCTGCAACGTACAACCTCTGGACGTTTCAATCTTTCGTTCAGGGAAACGAACCTGCAAGAGCATTGGAGCGCGCGCTCCGGGTTTGCAGCGGATGATTGACAGGTTGCCGGGATGTCGGTCACGTGGGTGTCCGGAAGAGCGCGCTGGACTTTGACAGGCGGAGTAATGGCGGAGGAGCCGGGCTCTGGCGAAAGGTATGCTTGTCTTCTGTGCGTTGTCGAGGGGGAAGAAAAATGGTTCATCCTGCACCCTCCCCACCACCACCTTATTGCAACTTCTGCCCTCTTCCTTTCCGGTCCTGATGAAGGGTCTCGGCGTGCAACGTCGACTGTTTATTACTCTCCACAAGATGGTGCCTGACCTTCAGAGTTCCTCCAGCGTCTGCGGAGTGTCGCGTGTTTATGTCTGTGGAGAATCAGTGAACGTTTCTGATGGAATCTCTCCGTCAGAAGGCAGACATCCCACCCTGCAAAAACTCATTTCAGGGAGGTAGCACCATCAGTTTGCGGGAGACTTCCGGGAGAGGTGGGATGTCTGCAATAGAGTAGCTCCTTAGCAGCTGGCCAGCTAGTTTAAATAAAGTTAGCTATGCTAATGAACAAATGACACCTGTTAAACTCACCTCAACATGTCTTTTACATTTTAACCCACCATGGGCAATAGAAAAGTCACTGTTGCAAACAGTGCAGCGAGCAACACTGTCATTATTTTTGACTCCTATTAGGCAGGGGTACACTTTAGTGTAGTCTGGGGTGACGTACGTATTATATTTTTTGGAACACTTTGCCATGGCACACTCTCGCACTGTCTCTCGCTTTTCTCTCGCTCGCTCAAAAAAATTGATTTCCGTGATATTGTATATAATTTGCGGACATCAGGGAGCCACTATTAATATGCGGGAGACTCCCGGAAGTTCCGGGAGAGGTGGGATGTCTGAGAACGGAGAATAAACATCTCTTCTTTCAGTTAGTCCTGACGAAGGGTCTCGGCCCGAAATGTCGACTGCACCTCTTCACCAGCATTTTTTGTGTGTGTTGGGAGAATAAACAAGTTAGCTTTAATCGTCAGCTGTAGTGTTATGGGTCAGCGGCACAAATTGCGTCGAACCGCAGAGTGCTGGAGGAACTTGGGGTGTCCAGCACACTGTAGGTCCAGATTCCAGTATCTGCAGTCTCTATCCTGATGTCGTGTCCCTATACACGCCTGTACCCCATCACGAAGGCCTTAAAGCTCTCATCTTCTCTCTCGATAACAAACCGGACCACGTCCCCTCCACCACTACCCTCCTCCGTCTGCCAGAACTGAATCTCACACTGTCTCTTTTGCCTCCTCCCTCTTTAAACAAACTCAAGGGGTAGCCATCTACGTAGCACTCCATTTTTCTTTCATCCATGGGCCTATCTAAGAGTCTCTTAAATGTCACCAATGTATCAGTCTCTCATTGATCACCATGTTTAAAAAAAACCACTTCCTTTGACATCCCCCTATACTCTCTTCCAATCAACTAATTATGACCTGTCTTATTAGCCATTTTCACCCTGGGGGAAAAGGTGCCGGCTGTCCACTCGATCTATGCCTTTTCCAGAATGTAACCCTCATAACTGAGGGAGACCTGTAGATACAAGTTTTTTAATCATTAAATTGCAGTGGTGGATTTCTGTCGGGGAAGGCAAGGTTACGTGCAGCTTCTGACCATTGGTTTTTAATTATTCCTTGCAGGCTGTCTTCAACTAGTTGCGGTCAGCATTTGAAAATCCACGAGGAGGTCAAGGTAACCCCGTCACAAACAAGAGAAAATTTGCAGATGCTGTGAATCCAAGCAACACCCACAAAATGCTGGAGGAACTCAGCAGGCCAGGCAGTGGGAATTCCTAGTGGTCACCAATTTTAATTCCACTTCCCATTCCCATTCCGATATGTCAATCTGTAGCCTCCCTTACTGTCGTGATGAGGCCACACTTAGGGTGGAGGAACAACACCTTGTAATCTGCTTGGGTAGCCTCCAACCTGATGGCGTGAACATCGATTTCTCAAACTTTCAGTAGTGCACCCCCCCCTCGCCATTTCTCATCCCCTTTTCCCTCTCTCACCTTATATCCTTGCCTGCCCATCGCCTCCCTCTGGTGCTCCTCCCCACTTTTCTTTCTTCCATGGCCTCTGTCTCTTTCGCTAGTTTAATTCCCAGCTCTTTACTTCATCCCCTCCCCCTTCAGGTTTCATCTATCATCTTGTGTTTCTCTCTCTCCCCCCCCCCACCTTTTAAATCTACTCCTCAGCTTTTTTTCTCTAGTCCTGCCGAAGGGTCTCAGCCCAAAACATCGACTGCACTCTTTTCCATAGATGCTGCCTGCCACACACATTTTGTGTGTGTTGCTAGGAGGTCAAAGTAATTTATTTCAATGCAGGTTCTACTGTTAATTAATTTAATTGAGATATAATGTGGAATAGCCCCTTCTGGCCCTTCGAGCTGCACCACCCAGCAATCCCCTGATTTCATAGAACAGCACAGTACCGGCCCTTCGGCCTACAATGTTGTGCCGACCCTCAAACCCTGCCTCTCATATAACCCCCCACCTTAAATTCCTCCATATACCTGTCTAGTAGTCTCTTAAACTTCATTAGTGTATCTCCCTCCACCACTGACTCAGGCAGTGCATTCCACGTACCAACCACTCTCTGAGTAAAAAACCTTCCTCTAATATCCCCCTTGAACTTCCCACCCCTTACCTGAAAGCCATGTCCTCTTGTATTGAGCAGTGGTGCCCTGGGGAAGAGGCGCTGGCTGTCCACTCTATCTATTCCTCTTATTATCTTGTACACCTGTATCATGTCTCCTCTCATCCTCCTTCTCTCCAAGAGTAAAGCCCTAGCTCCCTTAATCTCTGATCATAATGCATACTCTCTAAACCAGGCAGCATCCTGGTAAATCTCCTCTGTACCCTTTCCAATGCTTCCACATCTTTCCTATAGTGAGGCGACTAGCTTAATCCTAGCCTAATCAGAGAACAATTTACAATGACCAATTAATCTACCAACTGGTACGTCTTTTGGACTGTGGGAGGAAACCAGAGCACCTGGAGGAAACCCATACTGTCATGGGGAGAACGTATAATCTCCTTACAGCAGGAATTGAACCTGTGTTGTTACTGTAAAGCGTTGTGTTAACCACCTTTTGCTACAACAGTTTATTATAGTCTAGTTGTGGTGAATGAATTTACGAGTTTCGAGAGATTACCTCACCCCCTCCCATGTGCTGCTCAATAAGTTTTGTCCCCTCCTGGCTACACTGTAGCTCTCTGATGCTCTGCAATTTGTCAACAGGATTACTATGGAAAGAGGCTGAAGCGAACGGGAGATCTGGTACTGAATGCCTGTGTCACTCCTGCTAAAGCATGTGTTAAACACGTGCATGAAGCATTGAAGGATATTCACGAGGAAGTGAGCGCCAGGTCTGAAATCTTTATAACCTTTATGATCATGATCTGTGATGTTCAAGATTCAAGGTTGTTTAATGTAATTTCCCATACACAGGTGTAAAGGAGAATGAAATAATTATTATTCTGGATCTGATACAGCACATAGAAAACCACAATAAGATAAAGATCACAATAATAATAAAAACACAATAAATATAAATACATCTTCTTAAGCCCCATTGGCCCTTCTGGGGCATAGCCCACTGACACAGACTGCCCAGAGTCCTCTGTCCTCCTTGAGTCTTTCATGTTGTCTCCAGTTATAAATATGCAAGATAGCTTATTTATTAGATTAGATTCAACTTTATTGTCATTGTGCCGAGTACAGATACAAGGCCAATGAAATGCAGTTAGCATCTAACCAGAAATGCAAAGAATAGTGTTATTTTCAAAATAACCATGAATAAAAAGTAAGTGCTACAGCACACCAATATAAAAGTACCGAGACAGTACAATATTTATGTTGATTGTATGTCTATAAAGTGATGCTAGGGACGGGAATGTCCGTACATAAGATAGGAAATATTAAAGTAGTGGTGGTTGGGGGTGTGGAGGGGAGGGTTAGTGGGTGGAGGTGTTGATCAGCCTTACTGCTTGGGGAAAGTAGCTGTATTTGAGTTTGGTGGACCTGATGTGGATGAGGTGTAGCCTCCTCCCTGATGGGAGTGGGTCAAACCGTCCATGAGCAGGGTGGGTAGGATCCTTCATGCTGTTAGTGGCTCTTTTCTGGCACCTTTCTGTACACGTCCTTGATGGCAGGTAGGCTGGTGCCGGTGATGTGTTGGGCAGTTTTGACTACCTGTTGTAACGCCCTCCTGTCTGCCACAGTGCAGTTTCTGTACCGTGCAGTGATGCAGCTTGTTAGGACGCTCTCCGCTACACATCAGTAGAATAATGTCAGTAGCACAAAAGAAAACATGATAATTATAAATATATAAGGCAGCTTGTATAGATATATGTTTATAAAGTGACACTGGACGCAGGAGTGTCTGTACATATAGTGGTGGTGGTGAGGTGGTACAGAATTTATTTCACTTTAGGGAACATTAGGGGGCGCTTCTTCACACAGAGAGTGGTGGGAGTATGGAATGAGCTGCCAGACGAGGTGGTAAATGCGGGTTCTTTTTTAACATTTAAGAATAAATTGGACAGATACATGGATGGGAGGTGTATGGAGGGATATGGTCCGTGTGCAGGTCAGTGGGACTAGGCAGAAAATGGTTCGGCACAGCAAAGAAGGGCCAAAAGGCCTGTTTCTGTGCTGTAGTTTTCTATGGTTTTGTCCTGCATCTGTTCCTGTTTGCCTCAGCACGTACACAACTGATCATACCAACGTGGTACTCTTGTAATTTCAAAGCTGGTTGGTCTCCTGTGGTAATAAGCCCATAGCCCAGTTCGTCACAGAAAAAGTCCACACTGCCACTGAGGACATCTGCAAGGAGCATTGCCACAGGAAAGCAGCTCCAGTCATTGAGGACCCTCGCAAGGAGCATTGTCACAGGAAAGCAGTGCAAGTCATCGAGGACCCTGGCAAGGAGCATTGCCACAGGAAAGCAGTGCCAGTCATCGAGGACCCTGGCAAGGAACATTGCCACAGGAAAGCAGTGCCAGTCATCGAGGACCCTGGCAAGGAACATTGCCACAGGAAAGCAGTGCCAGTCATCGAGGACCCTGGCAAGGAACATTGCCACCGGAAAGCAGTGCCAGTCATCGAGGACCCTGGCAAGGAACATTGTCACAGGAAAGCAGCTCCAGTCGTGGAGGACCCTTGCCGTCCAGGCTGCACTCTCTTCTCACTGCCGCCATCGGGAAGGCGGTACGAGAACCAGAGATCTCACACCACCAGGTTCAGGAACAGTTATTACCCCTCAGCCGTCAGGCTCTTAAACCAGCGTGGATAATGTCACTCACCGCAACACTGAACTGATCACTGAAAGCAACCTACGGACTCACTTTCAAGGACTCTACAATTTACATTCTCAGTATTTATTTATTTATTATTACATGTTTCTTTTCTGTTTGCATAGTTTACTTTCTTTTGCATGTTGGCTCTTTGTCAGTCGTAGTAGCTTTTCATTGATTCAGTTGTATTTCTTTGTACTACTGTGAATGCCTGCAAGAAAATGATAGTATATGGTGATGTGTACACACTTGGATAATAAGTTTACCTTGAACTTTGAACGGTTGAAGTCAAAAGCTTCATTTGATGCATGTACATTGAAATATACAGTGGAATGTGTGGTTTGTGTCAACGACCAACGTGGCCCGAGGATGTGCCGTGGGCAGACTGCGTGTCAAGATTCAAGGTTGTTTATTCTCATTCTTTAGTACACGAGTGTAAAGGAGAATGAAATCCAGGATAGAAAATACAAAATAAACATAAAAAACACACAGAATATAAATACAAAAACATTTCTATAAACACTGTTGAGTGTGGCCTTGTATGCATAGACTAATCATGTGTCCATAAAGTGATGCTAGGTGCAGGAGTATCTCTGCGTAGGGTGAATCTGGCAGTAAATGATAAAGTGACAAAAGTTCCTCTTGGCAAGGGGAACTCTTCTAGGTAGCAACACAATAGGACAGTGACTGTGTCAGTGTAGTTATGAGGTGTGGAATGTAAGCATAAAGTGTTGCCTTGCTTTTGGTGATAACATAGCATGCCCACAACTTATTGTACATCTTTGAAATGTGGGAGGAAACCCATGCCGTCCTAGGGAGAATGTATAAACTTCTTACAGGCAGCAGTGGGAGTTCAACCCCCATCATGGGCGCAGTAAGGCGTTACACTTAAGGCTGATATATACTTGTGCGTACGGGCTACGCCGTAGGCCTGATTTATAGTTTTGCGTAGCCCTACACCGTAGCGGGCATGTGTAGTTGTGTCTGCGTCGCTGTGCAATTCACCGCCAAAACGCTAGTTGGCGGAAGAGTTTCTATGCCACTGTGTTGAGTTTCTTCGTGAGAGACATGGACGAGGAAATGCATTTCAAATATTTTCGGATGTTGGCAGGTAGATTTGATGATTTGGTTCATCGTCTCCAACCGTTTATTTTGCATCAGTGTACAGACATGGCGGAGAAAAGCAACCAGAAATGCGTAGGAGGAAATGCGATGCTACCGAGCAGACCAATCACAGTTGTTGCGGTCTGTGTCACCACGACGTGAGTTACATTTTTGGGGAGGTGCATGTCACCCTACGGCATAGGGTACGCGATACCTATGGCGTACATTTGACGCAGAAGCCTTTAATGTTGTCACTATCCGTTTTCTCCTGTAGAGGGCCCACCTGTGCGCAAGTGTGATCTTACCTTAAGGAAACACTCCTCAAGGTTATTTGGAGTCAAACTGATGCATGAAGTTTATTGCTTGTAGATAAATTGATTTAGTGTTTCGATACCGAGAGCAAAGTCAGCATTAATTGACCATCCCAATTGTGTTTGAACAGACCAGAGATACAGCTTGTAGGATGCCTGCCTTGTGGTGCTGGAGAACGGATTGAATTTTTGACCTTGAGTTCTGCTTATATGGAGCTTGCTCATTCTTCTTGTGAACATGAGGGTTTCCCCTGGAGTTGTAATAGATTATTTACTCCTCGGTATTTTTGCTAACCCTGCTTTCTAAACACAGCACCTTGCAAGATGGAACAGTTATAAGTAAACTTCCAACTAACAGTTGTTTAACTTCTGGTCGTAAGTGGAAGTTTTAAAATATGAATGAAAGGCACTCAGCTTTGCAAGTAGTCTCTGTATTTTGAAAATACTCTGTAAAGAGTCACTGCACCTGCTTTATTTTTGCTCAAGGGTAGAGTACAAGATAATGGGTTATTTCAAACAGACAAGCTGACTGTTAAGTTGTTTAGTTCTAGGAAGCCCATAAACCAGATGGATAATATCGTTTATTGAATCAGTAACTGGTATGTTTTTAATTTGAAAGGCTTATGTACTCAGAAGTTAGCTTTACAACATTAATGGTAACTAGCTAAGATCTATACCTCCAAAAGACGCTTTTAAAAGGTGTGTTAAAAGGTTATCTGATGGACCGTGGGGAGGCTCCATTGAAGTTGCTAGAGTCTGGTCTGTCTCCTACTGTGAAGATGGTCTCAGTTTCAGTGGTATGGCCCATCATGTTAGCAATTCTGCAGATGACACGAAGGTTGGCGATGTTGGGGTTAGTGTAGATGGGCATCATAAGTTGCAATAAGGTGTCGAGCTGGGCTGAGAAGTAGCAGACGCAGTTTGATCTGGAAAGTATGAAGTAATCTGATTTGGAAGATGGAACTTGAAGACAGGAGTACAAAGTTAATGCCAGAATTCTTAGCAGTGTGGAGGAACAGAGGGATGAAGTAGTGGATCTGTGACTAGGTGGTGAGGAATTTTTATTTTGGTGATAGTCAAGTTGCTGATGATTAGGTAATCCCCCTGTCAGTCAAGCTTGGAGTCCACAGTGTTATGAGTACCCACACTTGACCTTGTACAGCTGTCTGTTACTGCTTTGCATTCTTTTGGGGAAGTTCCCTCCAAGGCCAGTCGACGAGAGTTTGTTGTCATGTGCACAGGCACAGTGAGTGAGGTGCAGGTACAGTGTAACAGCTGTGTACACCTGCATCACAGGCACACAAGTACTGACAACACACAGAGTAGCAATTATACAAGGTCATATACAATGAAGAGAGGGAAAAGAAAAGACTGTGCAAAAAAAGCATTTATTTGTGCCGTAAAAGACCTAATTGGAGACGAGTCAATTGAAGTCTGAGAGGTGTCTGTAATGTTCTATTGCTGACATGGGGTTAAAATTTATCTCCTCTTCCTGGATGAAGTTGGTTTGTAATTCGGTCAGAACTGGTGGACAAGTGGATGTTGGGCTCTCCCAGTTCCCCTGGATCAGAGGAGAAGAAATGAGGGCCAGTCAGTTGGCACACCCAAAGTTTGAACTGGAAATTGGCTGGTCTGGAGGTCGATGTTGAAGATCAGAATCCGAAGGTTGATCAGAAACCCTGAATTCGAAGCCCTGTGGCTGAAGGCTGGGGACCTGGGGCTGGAGGATTGTCTGTCTGTGTGTGTGGGTGGGGGGAGTGGGAGAAGGAAGGAAAGGATCTTGTTTTGCTGTTGCTGGTTGTGTTCTGTGTTGTCCCGCTGAGCATTGTGGCATGCTATGTTGGTGCCGGAATGTGTGGTGACACTGGTGGGCTGTCCTTGGGTTGTGTTCGTTGTTAACACAAAACGATGCCTTTGTATGTTCGAGGTACCTGTGATGAATAACTCTGAGTCTAAATGGGAATTGGAATTGGTTTATTATCGTCACATGTATGAAGATAAAGTGAAAAGCTTGCCTTGCATGCTCTTCATACACATCAAATCATTACACAGTGCGTTAAGATAGAACAAGGCAAAACAATAACAATGCAGAATAAAGTCTAAAAGCTCTGGGATATACAGGAAATACGGTGCAATCAGTATGTTATTGTGTTATTCATTGTGTTATTGTGATATTCATTGTGTTATTGAAATGAGGAGATTATAGATAGTAGCTACAGGGAGATAGTTATGCCAAAGGAGGAGAGCACAGGAAATTGGGTTACTGTCAGGCGAGGGAAGGGGAAAGGGCAGGTAGAGCAGGGTTCCCCTGTGGCCATTCCCCTCAACAACAAGTATACCGTATTGGATACTGTTGGGGGGGGGGGTGTGGTTGACTTACCTGGGACAAGCTGCAGCAGCCAGATCTCTGGCACTGAGTCTGTTTCTGCAGTGCAGAAGGGAGGGTGGAAAAAGAGGAGAGCGGTAGTGATAGGGGACTCGATAGTTAGAGGTACAGATAGGAGGTTCTGTGGTCATGACAGAGAATCCAGGATGGTTTGTTGCCTCCCAGGTGCCAGGGTCAAGGATGTCTCTGATCACTTGCATGACATTCTGAAGTGGGAGGATGACCAGCCAGATGTTGTGGTGCACATCGGTACCAATGACATAGCAAGGAAGAGTGAGGAGTTCCTGGAGAGTGAGTATAGAGAGCTTGGTAGGAAGTTGAAAAGCAGGACCTCGAGGGTGGTAATCTCAGGATTGCTACCTGTGCCACGTGCCAGTGAGGGAAGAATAGGATGCTCTGGAGGATGAACGAGTGGCTGAGGAACTGGTGTAGGGGGCAGGGTTTCAGATTTCAGGATCATTGGGACCTCTTCTGGGGCAGGTGAGACCTGTACAAGAGAGACGGGTTACACTTGGAACTACAAGGGGACCAATATCCTTTCAGGGAGGTTTGTTAGTGATATTGGGGAGACTTTAAACTAGATTTGCAGGGGCATGGGAACCAGAGTGCCAGAGCTGACAGTGGGGCTGGGGTGAAAATAAATGATGTTAAAAGTTCAAGCAAAGCTGCAAATAGGAAGGTTGTGAGTGGTGGTAAAAATCTTCTGAGGTGTATATATTTCAATGCTAGGAGTATTACGGGGAAGGCCGATGAGTTGAGGGCGTGGATTGACACGTGGAATTATGACGTTATAGCAATTAGTGAAACTTGGCTACAGGAGGGGCAGGACTGGCAGCTTAATATTCTAGGGTTCGGATGTTTCAGATGTGATAGAGGCAGAGGAATGAAAGGTGGGGGGGGGTAACATTGCTTGTCAGGGAAAATGTTACAGCAGTGCTCAGGCAGGACAGTTTAGAGGGCTTGTCTACTGAGTCCTTATGGGTGGAGCTGAGAAACAGGAAAGGTATGGCCACATTAGTGGGGTTGTATTATAGACTACCCAATAGTCAGCGAGAATTGGAGGAGCAAATCTGCAGAGGGATAGCAGTCAACTGCAGGCAACATAAAGTTGTGGTAGTAGGGGATTTTAATTTTCCACATATTGATTGGGACTCCCATACTGTTAGGGGTCTAGATGGGTTAGAGTTTGTAAAATGTGTTCAGGAAAGTTTTCTAAATCAATATATAGACGTACCAACTAGAGAGGATGCAACATTAGATCTCCTATTAGGAAACGAGTTAGGACAAGTGACGGAAGTGTGTGTAGGGGAACACTTTGGTTCCAGTGATCATAACACCATTAGTTTCAACTTGATCATGGACAAGGATAGATCTGGTCCTCGGGTTCAGGTTCTAAACTGGAAGAAGGCCAAATCTGAAGAAATGAGAAAGGATCTAAAAAGCGTGGATTGGGACAGGTAAGGATGTGATCGGTAAGTGGGAAGCCTTCAAAGGAGAAATTTTGAGAGTGCAGAGCTTGTATGTTCCTGTCAGGATTAAAGGCAAAGTGAATAGGAATAAGGAACCTTGGTTCTCAAGGGATATTGCAACTCTGATAAAGAAGAAGAGAGAGTTGTATGACATGTATAGGAAACAGGGAGTAAATAAGGTGCTTGAGGAGTATAAAAAATGCAAGAAAATACTTAAGGAAATCAGGAGGGCTAAAAGAAGACATGAAGTTGCCTTGGCAGTCAAAGTGAAGGACAACCCAAAGAGCTTTTACAGGTATATTAAGAGTAAAAGGATTGTAAGGGATAAAATTGGTCCTCTTGAAGATCAGAGTGGTCGGCTATGTGCGGAACCAAAAGAAATGGGGGAGATCTTAAATGGGTTTTTTGCGTCTGTATTTACTAAGGAAACTAGCATAAAGTCTATGGAATTAAGGGAAACAAGTAGTGAGATCATGGAAACTGCACAGATTGAAAAGGAGGAAATGCTTGCTATCTTGAGGCAAATTGAAGTGGATAAATCCCCAGGACCTGACTGGGTATTCCCTCGGACCTTGAAGGAGACTAGTGTTGAAATTGCAGGGGCCCTGGCAGATATATTTAAGATGTCTATGGGTGAGGTGCCGGAGGATTGGAGAATGGCTCATGTTGTTCCGTTGTTTAAAAAAGGATCAAAAAGTAATCCGGGAAATTATAGGCTGGTAAGTTTGACGTCGGTAGTGGGTAAGTTATTGGAGGGAGTACTAAGAGACAGAATCTACAAGCATTTGGATAGACAGGGACTTATTAGGGAGAGTCAACATGGCTTTGTGCGTGGTAGGTCATGTTTGACCAATCTGTTGGGAGTTTTTTGAGGAGGTTACCAGGAAAGTGGATGAAGGGAAGGCAGTGGATGTTGTCTACATGGACTTCAGTAAGGCCTTTGACAAGGTCCCGCATGGGAGGTTAGTTAGGAAAATTCAGTCGCTAGGTATACATGGAGAGGTGGTAAATTGGATTAGACATTGGCTCAATGGAAGAAACCAAAGAGTGGTAGCAGAGGATTGCTTCTCAGAGTGGAGGCCTGTGACTAATGGTGTGCCACAGGGATCAGTGCTGGGTCCATTGTTATTTGTCATCTATATCAATGATCTGGATGATAATGTGGTAAATTAGATCAGCAGATTTGCTGATGATACAAAGACTGGAGGTGTAGTGGACAGTGAGGAAGGTTTTCCAAGCTTGCAGAGGGATTTGGACCAGCTGGAAAAATGGGCTGAAAAATGGCAGATGAAGTTTAATACAGACAAGTGTGAGGTATTGCACTTTGGAAGGACAAACCAAGGTAGAACATAGGGTAAATGGTAAGGCACTGAGGAGTGCAGTAGAACAGAGGGATCTGGGAATACAGATACAAAATTCTCTAAAAGTGGCGTCACAGGTAGATAGGGTGGTAAAGAGAGCTTTTGGTACGTTGGCCTTTATTAATCAAAGTATTGAGTATAAGAGCTGGAATGTTATGATGAGGTTGTATAAGGCATTGGTGAGGCCGAATCTGGAGTATTGTGTTCAGTTTTGGTCACCAAATTACAGGAAGGATATTAATAAGGTTGAAAGAGTGCAGAGAAGGTTTACAAGGATGTTGCCGGGACTTGAGAAACTCAGTTACAGAGAAAGGTTGAATAGGTTAGGACTTTATTCCCTGGAGTGTAGAAGAATGAGGGGAGATTTGATAGAGGTATATAAAATTATGATGGGTATAGATAGAGTGAATGCAAGCAGACTTTTTCCGCTGAGGCAAGGGGAGAAAAAAAACCCAGAGGACATGGGTTAAGGGTGAAGGGGGAAAAGTTTAAAGGGAACATTAGGGGGGGCTTCTTCACACAGAGAGTGGTGGGAGTGTGGAATGAGCTGCCAGGCAAGGTGGTAAATGCAGGTTCTTTTTTAATATTTAAGAATAAATTGGACAGATACATGGATGGGAGGTGTATGGAGGGATATGGTCCGTGTGCAGGTCTGTGGGACTAGGCAGAAAATGGTTCGGCACAACCAAGAAGGGCCAAAAGGCCTGTTTCTGTGCTGTAGTTTTCTATGTTTTTCTATGAAATGATAAGTAACTCTTACCAAATATCAGTGTTACTCATTTTGCCTCTTTAAACAGTAACTGCGTAAAGTAACACACTCAAAATGCTGCAGGAGCCGAGCAGGTCAGGCAGCATCAATGAAGAGGAATAAACAGTGGACATTTCAGGCTAATACACTTCATCAGGACTGTTTATTTCTCTCCATAGATACTGTCCCATGTGCATTTTGCTCTTGATTTCCAGCTCTGCAGAATCTCTTGTGTTTATGATTTGCAACTCCCAAGTGTTGATGAGGTTGTCATACAGGATCCAAAATGGACTACGGATGAGTTCTTTTCCTTTGCTCTTGGTCCAGAAACCTTATTTCCTCTAATTTTTTGGTCCTGCAAATGCTTACAAGAAGATGAATCTCAAGATAGTACAGTATATGGTAAGAAGTATGTTCTTTGATAATAAATTTATTTTGAAACTTGAAACCCTGCAGTTTCTCCAGTGCTGCCCCAAGGTCTTGGGAACTTTGCTCTGCAATCCTGTTTCCACTCCTCTTTCAGGTAATGGATTCATTTGTTATTGCCTCTATGATATTTGACAGGTATTACGGATGTGGACTGGTGGTTCCTGAGTCTTTGGAGAATTGTTGGATCCTGGATTTGGGAAGTGGGAGTGGCCGGGACTGCTATATGCTCAGCAAACTGGTTGGAGAGAAGGGCCACGTGACTGGGATAGACATGACTGATGGGCAGGTAATGCATGCATTTCTGGTCTTCCCATGACCTCTGTTCTAAAAGGTCGCCCTTCAATTTTGAGGCTGTGCCTTGTAGTTCTGGATGCCCCCACCATAGGAAGCATCCTCTCCACTCTAGGAAAGGAGTAGAGGCTTTGGAGAAGGTGCAGAAGACGTATGAACTATAAGGAGAGGATGGACAAACTTGTGTTGTTTTTTCCAGAGCATCTGAAGCTGGGGGAAGACATGTTAGAAGTTTGTAGAATCATGAGAGTTTATCAGATTATGTGACTTCATAAAATTATGATGGGATAGGCAGTCACAATCATTTTCCTAAGGTTGAAATGTTGAATATAAGAGGACTTTGGGGCTTCAGCGTTTCTATCATGCATTCTATGGGATTCTTGTTTCCTGGACGTCTGTGAAGAGTGTGATTTTCAGGTTGTATGCTGTATACATTCTCTGATATTAAATGAACCTTTAAACATTTAAGCTGAGAGGGGGAAGGTTTAAAGGGGAAGAAAACGGAGCACACTGCCCGAATTCATGGCAGAAGCAGATATGACAGTGGTGTTTAAGGGGTTGATAGACACGTGAATATGTAGGGAATGGAGGGATATGGATGATGCGTGGGCAGAAGAGATTTAATTTAATCTGGCGTCATGTTTGACGCGGAGGTCGGTGGGACAGAGGGCCCATTCCTGTGCTGTACTGTTCTGTGTTTGTTTCTCCCAGAACAGGGATGCACAGAGCAACCAGTGACCAGGGCAGATTGTTATGCCCTGTCTGAATGGACTGAGGTAGATACAATGGTAATCCTTCAAAAAGCATTTAGATCAATGTTTGGAAAACAAAGCACTTGTGCAGTAGGACATTGAAGTAATTAAACCACACTTGCAGAGAAAAAGAGAGGGTGTGGGTGTGAGTCTGTGTTCTCTTGAGCATTATGGACATGCTATGTGTTGTGACACGTGCCAGCAGCCCCCTGCACATTCTTCAATATGTTGGTTATAACACAGGTGACCGTATTTCATCGTGTGTTTCCTTGTACATATGATGAATAAATCTGAATCTGAAAGTGATTGGGAGCCCTCAGTTCTCTTTCTGAGTCTCTGCTTGTCCAGGCAGAAGGCTGAAGGGAAATTATTGCTGCGACCTTCTAAACTCGAGGGCTGTTCCAGTTGATCTGAACAGATGTGTCTCTCACCTTGTCCTTTTAGCCTGGTATCTTTCCCGACCACTTCATCCCAGTGCCTGCCACCTTCGGTTTTGCAGCAGAATTGCAGGATTGTGGCTTCCAGTTGTACGAGTTACTGGAAAGGCGGTGCTGAATCTGTGGAATTCATTGCCAAGGACAACGGTGGAGACGAGGTCATTGGGTACATTTAAAGTGCTGATAAGCTCTTGATTGGTCAGGACACCGAAGGAAATGGGAAGAAGACAGGAGAATGGGGTTGAGAGGGATAATAAATCAGCCATGATGGAATGGTGGAGCAGACTCGATGGGCTGAGTGGCCTAATTCTGCTCCTATATCTTTTGGTCTTGTATCTTATTTTGATGTTAAACAAAGATCACAGGAAGAAGGGGCAGGAGTAGAGTCAGTCATCACAGTCTTGGCTATTTCAGTGTTGCCCTGATATCACCCTGAGCTCCCTTATTATCCGTAATTCTTATCAGTCTCTGTTTCGAATGAACTTAGTGACCAAGCCGCCGCCAACCCTCACTGATGACATTTTTCCTCACCTTTGTTACAATACTCTTGACCCAATTCTCATGCTATGTCTCTCTACCATCACACCCCCGGCACTGCATTCCAAACACCCACCACTCTCTGTGTAAAAAAAAATAAAGCCGGTACTCGTCGTAAGGTAAGTTCTCGTGTCCTAGCCCTTGCCGCAGTGGGAAGAAGTCTCTGTCTGTCCACTCGATCTGTGCCACTTCTCACCTTGTACACTTCTGTCAAGTCACCTCTCATCCTCCTTTGCTCCAAAGAGAAAAGCCCTAGCTCACTCAACCTTTCCTCCAAAGACGTACTCTCTAGTTCAGGCAGCATCCTGCACCATCTCTAACATAGAAACCTTGTCTTTATTGGTGATTCAGGGCAGTAATCATTTTTTACCTGACTTTGTTTAACATCTCCAAATGCATGCTAGGCTTTCTCAGTAGAGTATTATTCATCAATACTGAACATAAAATGAACAAGTCGTCATTCTCCGTTAACACTGCGAAAGAGACCCGAAGCTTACAGTTTCTTATGTGGGTGTTGATCAGGGCTGATTTCGGAACCAGCCCATTGAGAGTCCTGGTCCCACTGCAGACTGAACAAAAACTAGCCTGACATTCCCATGTTCGGATTCAGATTGAAATGTATTTATCACGTGTATCAAACGTACAGTGGAATGAGTTGTTTGCGTTAACAACAAAGGAGGGCACGGGGGCAGCATCCGAGTGTGGCCATGTGTTCTGGTGCCAACATAACATTCCCACCATGTTTATCAGAACAACACGGCAGAGTGCAGAGCACAGCAAACCCAAGCCTTCAAACCCAGGATAGGCCTCCGAGCCGCCTGTACTTGGTCTCAGTCTTTCAGACATTGGGCCTCCGACTTCCAGTCTCTGGCCTGGAATTGCAGTCTCTACCTTTGGGCCTCTACCGATGAATTCTTCATCTTTGTTCTTTGACCTTTCCAGCTTTCTACCTCTGGACTTCACCCTTCAGCTTTGCCCTCCAGACTTTCAGCTGAAACCTCATCAAGTCCAACCTGCTCCCTCAGCGGGGATGACGACTCCCACAACATTACTTTGGAAAAGACTTAGACTTCCCTCTGGTGCCTTATCATTTACCCACCACCGCTTTTCGAACGTTCACTTTACGAAACCTCACTGTTACGAAAGACCTACATTAGTACCCTGTTTTCGCTTTCAGAAGGTGTTTTCACTGTTACGGGAAAAAAAATCAGCGTGTGCCCCGAGCAGCCACTCTCCCCGGATTCGGAACAGCATTCCCGCTGGCCTTGCTGAAACACGTTTCTGTGAGCAGCCGTTTGCAAAATGAGTTCTATGGTATCAGAAAAGGGTGTTCACTTAGCGTAAAAGTAGACATAATTAAGCGTTTCGATCGTGGTGAACGAAGCAAGGACAAAGTGAGTTTGGCTTGTGGAAGCTGACGAAGCTGATGTTGAAGAGGTTTTGGCATCCCATGACCAAGATATGATAGATGAAGAGCTGATGCAATTGGAAGAAAAAAGGATAACAATCGAAACCAAATGCAATAGCGAACTGAACGTGAAGCAACTGTGTGAGATTTTCGCTGCAATGATAAAGTACGACTTTAATTTTGAAAGGGTATGTAGGTTTAGGGGATATTTGCAAGATGGTTTGAGTCCTTACAAAGAACTGTGTGATAGAAAAATGCGCGAGGCTCAGCAGTCAAGCAAGCCTTCCACATCAGCCACAGCAGACGACGAACCTCGATCTTCGATATCGAGGTGGGCAGTCATAGGAGAAGATGAGCTGCCTGCTCTAATGGAAACAGATGACGATGAGATGACACCCCAGTGTCCCACCACCCCGACCCCCAGGCCACGGACAGATAACGATTTGCGGAGAAAGCAGCGGTAGCCGGGAGGCACACAGCACATCTTTAAGAAAAAAGCCGAAATAAACATGCTAATTAATTAGGTGCCACCCGCCACGTAATTGTCGGCCCAGATCAGAGATGACACAATCGGAAATCAGCATTGATCTGGGCTGACAATCACGTGCCGGCCGGCACCTAATTAATTAGCATGTTTGTTTCGGCTTTTTTCTTAAAGATGTGCTGTGTGCCTCCCGGCTACCGCTGCACCTCTGCATGCTTCGCGGCAATGTATCGGTCGTCAGCTCAGAGGGTGGGGGCCACTGCACCACCCAAGCTGCGACGACTCAGTCTAACACACCATCATCAGTATGCTCGGTGCTGAACCAATTCTGGTAAGTGATACTACACTGTACATATATTATTTCTACTTTATATAGGCTGTGTTATTTTACGTGTTATTTGGTATGATTTGGCAGCTTCATAGCTTAAAGGTTACTGGAAAGCGCTTGCGCTGTGTTTTTGCCAACAGCACTTGCGTGAGATTTTCTGCTGACGGCGCTTGCGTGAGATTTTCGCTACGGAGAACAGTGCAATAATGATTGTGGAAAATTATTTCTACTTTATATAGGCTGTGTATTTCTCATGCTTTTACTATATGTTACTGTTCATTTAGGTTTTATGTGTTATTTGGCATGATTTGGTAGGTTATTTTTGGATCACAAAATTTTCCCATATAAATAAATGGTAATTGCTTCTTCGCTTTACGACATTTCGGCTTACGAACCGTTTCATGGGAACGCTGTACCTTCGGATGGCGGGGGAAACTTGTATATGCTAATGAAAAAAATTTTTTTTATAAAAGAAAAAAGGAAAAAAGAGAACTCCAACTAACTAAAAAAAACCCCACTAACTATAAAACAAAAAAAGGGGAAAAAAAAACCATTAGGAACCAACTCCCGGAGCAGTACGTCTTACAATCATATATATATATGTAAAAGAAGAAAAAGAAAACAACAACCACCAAATCACATTTATATAACATAAAATTGGAAGGAAACCATGTAAATTGATTCAAATTAAATGATAATATTTAGCAAAAGAGCCCCACCTTCTCTCAAAATCAAATTGGGGATCAAAAGTTCTACTTCTAATTTTTTCCAAACTAAGAGATAACATTTCTTGGAAAAACCATTGAGTTAGTGTAGGAGCAGAGGTATCTTTCCACTTCAGTAAAATAGCTCTTCTTGCCAACAACGTAACGAATGCAATTATATGTTGTTTTGAAAATGAAATACCTTGAATATGATGCGGAGCTATTCCAAATAGAACAGGCAATGTATTAGGTTGTAAATTAATTTTTAAAGCTTTAGAAATTGTAGAAAATAAAGATTTCCAAAAAGATTTCAACGAGGGACATGACCAGAACATATGTGACAAAGTAGCTACTTCATTTTTGCACCTATCACAATAATTATCTATATTAGGAAATATTTTAGATAGCCTCTCCTTTGATAAATAATGGTGAACAATTTTAAACTGAATTAAACAATGATTGGCACATATCAAAGAAGAATTAACCATTTTCAGGACTCGTGACCAATCTTCATTAACAGAAGTCATATTAAGTTCTCTCTCCCAATCTTGTTTAATCTTTAGTGGGAGGTTATCTTTTTGTAGTAAAAATAAATTATAAATTCTACCAATGGAGCCTCTTACTAAGAGATTCATATTCAAAATAGTGTCCAACAAATCAGATTCTTGCATATATAGAAACGTAGAAACATATTTTTGTAAAAAATGTCTAACCTGTAAATATTGCAAGAAATGTGTGTGTGAGAGAGAATATTTACTAACTAACTCTTCAAAAGACATCAATCGACCATCACTAAATAAATCTGCAGAAGAACAAATCCCCTTAATTCTCCATAAAAGAAAGATGGGTTCAGTAATTGAAGGTTCAAATAGCAAATTTCGAAATACAGGACTAGACAATTTAAATTGTTTAAAATTAAAAGAGTTGCGAAACTGAAACCAAATCCATAAGGACTGTTTAATAACAGGGTAGAAACTTAAATTGGAAATTTTAGCAAGTTTTACAGGTAATGGAGCTCCTAATAGTGAAGTTAAATAAAATTGATTAATAGCTTTAAATTCTAAATCAATCCAAGCTGGTTTTTGGTTCTTATCGAGCCAATATAACCAAAAACATGATTGTCGAATATTAACAGCCCAATAATACAATCTTAAATTAGGTAGCGCGAGTCCACCCTCTTTTTTAGAGTTTTGTAAATGAAACTTATTAACTCTTGGTTTTTTATTATTCCAAATAAAGGACGAAATAGTAGAATCAATTTGATGAAAAAATTTTTTGGTTAGAAAGATAGATATATTTTGAAAAATATATAAAAAATCTAGGTAAAATCATCATTTTCATGACATGAATACGACCTATTAAAGAAAGTGTAAGAGGATTCCATCTAGAAAATAATTGTTTCATAGAGTCCAATAAAGGAACTACATTAGCTTTATAAAGATCCTTATTTTTTTTGTAATGATGATACCCAAATATTTAAAAGAATTCACAATTCTAAATGGAATATCCTTATGTATAAAAACAGGAACATTTAAAGGGAACAATTCACTTTTATTTAAATTAAGTTTATATCCTGAAGATTTTCCAAAATCATTTAACAATTCCAAAAGATTAGGAATAGATTCTTCAGGATTCGAGATATAAACCAAAAGATCATCTGCATAAAGAGAAATCTTATGTATGGTTCCATTTATAGAAATACCATGAATATTTTTAGCTTCACAAATTGTTATAGCCAAAGGCTCCAATACGAGATTAAATAATAAAGGACTTAATGGACACCCTTGTCAAGTACCTCGTGAAAGTTAAAAAAAAAAGGGAGACCTAAGATTATTAGTAGTAACGGTAGTGATAGGGTTCTTAGATCATTTGAATCCACATTAAAATTATTACCAAAGCCAAATCTCTCTAATACATTAAACAAATAAGTCCATTCAACTCTATCAAATGCCTTTTCTGCATCCAGAGAAATAACACATTGGGGTGTTTTGGATAATGGTGAATAAATAATATTCATCAATCTCTGAACATTAGAAAAAGAGTAACGGCCTCTAATGAAGCCTGTTTGATCCACAGAGATAATTTTAGATAAAATGTTTTCCAAATGGTTAGCCATTATCTTGGAAAGAATTTTAGCATCCACATTTAATAGCGAAATAGGTCTACAAGATGAGCATTCAGTAGGATCTTTATCTTTCTTAAGGATTAAAGAAACCGAAGCTTCATAAAAAGAACAGGGTAAATTACCTTTCTCAAAAGATTCATGAAATATTTCCAAAAGGTATGGAGAAAGTAATTTTTCAAATTTTTTGTAATATCCTACCGAATAACCATCGAGTCCAGGAGCTTTACCTGATTGCATTGACCATATAGCTTTCTGAATTTCATGCTCAACAATTGGAGCATTAAGGGTCTGTTGATCTTCAGCAGTAATTTGAAGAAATTTAATCTTATATAAAAAAGCTTTCATTTCAGAGGGATCTGCTGGAAACTGAGATTTATAAAGATCGGAATAAAAATCCTGAAAGATATTATTAATATCTTCATAATTACTTACTATATCTCCATTATCTTTACGAATTTTTAACATTTGTCTTTTAGCTTTAGCAACCCTTAATTGGGAAGCTAATAGCCTATTATTTTTATCCCCAAAAATATAAAACTGACTTTTTAATTTAAGCAAATATCCTTCAATAGGATAAGTTAATAGTAAATTATATTGTGATTGTAGTTCCACTCTTCTTTTAAACAATTCAACGTTTGGAAAGATTGCATTGAAATTATGTAATTCTTTTAATTTGTTTAGCAATTTTATCAAATTCTATTCTTGTCTGTTTCTTCAACTTAGCTAAATAAGAAATAATCTGACCACGTAAATAAGCTTTTAACGTATCCCAAATTACTAACTTTGAGATGTTTCCTGTATTATTAAAGAGAAAAAACTCTTTTATCTGAGTTTCAATAAACTCAACAAAATCTGAACTTTGTAACAAATGTTCTGGAAAACACCAAGGTGGTCTTGTAGAAATAACATCTTTCAAATCAAATATTAAATTTAAAGGAGCATGATCAGAAATAACAATTGCATCATATTCACATTTCTGAACGTTAAGTAAAAGTCGAGGGTCGGCTATAAAATAGTCGATTCTGGAATACTTATTAGGAACATGTGGGGAAAAAAAGGAATATTCTCTATCAGTAGGATGCATATGTCTCCAGACTTCAATTAAACCATAATCAATTAAAAAGGAATTAATAAGTGATGCAGAACGATTAGGGAGTTGATGTCTAGATGATTTATTTAACAAGGGATTTAAGCAAATATTAAAATCTCCACCTATTAATAACATATATTCATTTAAATCAGGTAGTAGAGCAAAAATATCTTTAAAAAATGAAGAATCATCAGTATTTGGTCCAAACAACAGGAATTCTGCAGAGGCTGGAAATTCAAGCAACACACATCAAAGTTGCTGGTGAACGCAGCAGGCCAGGCAGCATCTGTAGGAAGAGGTGCAGTCGACGTTTCAGGCCGAGACCCTTCGTCAGGACTAACTGAAGGAAGAGTGAGTAAAGGATTTGAAAGTTGGAGGGGGAGGGGGAGATCCAAATGATAGGAGAAGACAGGAGGGGGAGGGATAGAGCCAAGAGCTGGACAGGTGATAGGCAACAGGGGATACGAGAGGATCATGGGACAGGAGGTCCGGGAAGAAAGACGAGGGGGGGGTGACCCAGAGGATGGGCAAGAGATATATTCAGGGGACAGAGGGAGAAAAAGGAGAGTGAGAGAAAGAATGTGTGCATAAAAATAAGTAACAGATGGGGTACGAGGGGGAGGTGGGGCCTTAGCGGAAGTTAGAGAAGTCGATGTTCATGCCATCAGGTTGGAGGCTACCCAGACGGAATATAAGGTGTTGTTCCTCCAACCTGAGTGTGGCTTCATCTTTACAGTAGAGGAGGCCGTGGATAGACATGTCAGAATGGGAATGGGATGTGGAATTAAAATGTGTGGCCATTGGGAGATCCTTCTTTCTCTGGCGGACAGAGCGTAGATGTTCAGCAAAGCGGTCTCCCAGTCTGTGTCGGGTCTCGCCAATATATAAAAGGCCACATCGGGAGCACCGGACGTAGTATATCACCCCAGTCGACTCACAGGTGAAGTGTTGCCTCACCTGGAAGGACTGTTTGGGGCCCTGAATGGTGGTAAGGGAGGAAGTGTAAGGGCATGTGTAGCACTTGTTCCGCTTACACGGATAAGTGCCAGGAGGGAGATCAGTGGGGAGGGATGGGGGGGACGAATGGACAAGGGAGTTGCGTAGGGAGCGATCCCTGCGGAAAGCGGGGGGGGGGGAGGGAAAGATGTGCTTAGTGGTGGGATCCCGTTGGAGGTGGCGGAAGTTACGGAGAATAATATGTTGGACCCGGAGGCTGGTGGGGTGGTAGGTGAGGACCAGGGGAACCCTATTCCTAGTGGGGTGGCGGGAGGATGGAGTGAGAGCAGATGTACGTGAAATGGGGGAGATGAGTTTAAGAGCAGAGTTGATAGTGGAGGAAGGGAAGCCCCTTTCTTTAAAAAAGGAAGACATCTCCCTCGTCCTAGAATGAAAAGCCTCATCCTGAGAGCAGATGCGGCGGAGACGGAGGAATTGCGAGAAGGGGATGGCATTTTTGAAAGAGACAGGGTGAGAAGAGGAATAGTCCAGATAGCTGTGAGAGTCAGTAGGCTTATAGTAGACATCAGTGGATAAGCTGTCTCCAGAGACAGAGACAGAAAGATCTAGAAAGGGGAGGGAGGTGTCGGAAATGGACCAGGTAAACTTGAGGGCAGGGTGAAAGTTGGAGGCAAAGTTAATAAAGTCAACGAGTTCTGCATGCGTGCAGGAAGCAGCGCCAATGCAGTCGTCGATGTAGCGAAGGAAAAGTGGGGGACGGATACCAGAATAGGCACGGAACATAGATTGTTCCACAAACCCAACAAAAAGGTATTTGGTCCATATATATTAACCAAAACCATTTTCTTATTGTAAATTGTTCCTTTAACAATCAAATATCTACCATTAATATCAGATATAATATCCTCCTGATTAAAGGGAATATTGGAATCAATAAAAATGGAAACACCCCTAATCTACTTTGAGAGTTTGCATGAATCTGAGGGTCCTTCCAAAATTTAAAAAATCGATTGTTATCACATAATTTGACATGTGTCTCTTGTACAAAGATTATATCAGGTTGGAATTGATTAATAATTTTAAATGTTTTCTTACGCTTAATAGGATGATTCCAACCACGGACATTCCAACTTAAAACATTTAACTGTTTAACTAACATCATGAAACTTTATACGTAAAGAAAACAGTTAAACACATGTCAGGATAAGGAAATTTTGAATGGTAGTGTTAAACAACAGTGATAATAATTTGTGTACGCTCCGGAATTCCATAATGGGAATAAAAAATAGAAATTAAAAAAAAGGGAAAAACCCTACCCAACCTACAAAGCCCAGAAATAAGTGGATATTAATCGATGCAAGCCCCAAGAAATGCATAGAAGCAATTCTGAACTCCACTTGCCTAAGTAAAAGGTACAAATAAAAAAAAGTAATCTGTTTCCTTTTCCCGGGTATACAACTCATTACAGTCGACATACAACCCATTACAAATAAATTAGAGAAAACAGTTAACAGAAACGGCCTTCAATTTAGAAAGTAACCATAACATTAGATAAGAAAAAAAGCACTTCCAAAAATAGTAGTTAAAATTTCTTATCAAAGCCATACAAAGCAAAAAGAAACAATTAATTCATATATATAGCAAACAGAAAGAAATTCTAAATGGTTTAAAGTTTCTACAATCTTCCAATAAATCCCATGAAATATCTTCTGAAGTTAAAACTGTCCAAACCAGTCTATTTCAAAGATAAAAGTACTTTTTAATACCAAGACTTGCTGTGCTTCTCAGTTCTTCTGATCTCATCATTCCTTGTATCGCAAAACGATCGAATAACTGAAGTCTTTTAAACTTCAGGCTTCGGACTCATCCAGGAGAGAATTAATAAAACGCAGTGCGTCAGCTGGATCCTCAAAGATACGAACCCCAGAGTCTTTAGCGAGAAGCCTTAATTTAGCTGGATAAAGAAGGAAGGGATACATCTGTTTTTGAAAGGCCATTCGCATTACGGTCACGAATCTGGAACGTTGCTGAACAACTTCACGTGGAAAATCTTGAAAGAAATGAATCTCAGAGCCTTGAAATTTAAACAGTCTTTGTTTTCTTGCCAGTTTAATAATACGGTCTTTATGTCAAATACGGAGGAAACACACGATAACATGTCTGTTTTTACCTTGTCTTGGAGTTCCAACCCTGTGGGGTATTTCAATGTCGGGCAATTGTGAAAATGCCTCAGGAAATAGAGATTGAAACATTTTAGCGAAATAGTCCAGTATGTCGGCAGATTGTGATTTCTCTTTCAATCCAACAATTGGAATATTATAATGACGAGAACGAGATTCCAAATCAACAATCCGCCATTGTGCTTTTTCCAAACGAGAAGAAATATCAGCCGCATTACGAGTTACTTCTTTAAGATCCAAGCTCAAAGAATCAATTTTTCCCTCCAAAGGAAGAAGACTTTCTTTTAGTTGAGTTAATTCAGTGACAATAGAGCTCATTTGAGTCTCTGATCTGTTAACCCAGGCTGGCTCTTCAGAAGCTTCGTCAATTCTTTTAGATTTATCACTACCAGTATTGGGAATTTTTTTAGCGCTTCTCAAGGTAGCCATAGTTATAATGATCACTTTGAAAGATACGACTGAATAAAGTTAAAATGTCAAAGTTTTAAGTCGGGAAAGGGAGAAATTAAAGGCAGACAGAAAGACACTGTGTTTTACATGTCCACAGGTAGAAGGCGGAGTGCTGCTTACTTATTATTATTATTTCTTTTTGTATTTGCACAGTTTGTTGTCTTTTGCACATTGCATGACCACCTAAGTTGGTGCGGTCTTTCATAGTTTTTTTTATTGGTATTGTTCTGTTATGGATTTATTGAGTTTTCCTGCAAGAAAATGTTGTATGTGGTGACATATATGTAATTTGGGTAATAAATTTACTTTGAACTTTTGATCTTGCAATCTAACTCTTCCCTCCTACATAGCCCTCCAGTTTTCTTCCATCCATTTGCCTATCTAAAAGCATCCCCCCCTATACTTTCCTCCAATTATCTTAAAGCTCTGCTCCTCATATTAGCCATTTCTGCCCTGGGGTAAAAAAAAGTTCTGGCTGTCCACTCAATTTATGCCTCTTAATGTATAATGTTCTGATAAATAACTTGGGTTGGAAACTTTTCGCTATGAGGAACGTTCTTGTTTACCTGTTGAGTTTTGTCCTGCAGGTACAACTGGCAAGGAAGTTTATTGACTATCACACGGAGAAGTTTGGCTTCAGTAAACCCAATGTGGATTTCCTTCAAGGATACATTGAAAACCTTGGTGATGTTGGATTGAAAGATAATACCTTTGATATTATTATGTACGTTTAAAAAGTAACTTCATTTCTTCTGGTATTTTGTAGTTTAACTTTCCTGGCTTTTACCTTTGAGCTGCCTAGGGTCAGAGTAATCCTGTGGGTTATAGAAATTTTTTTTAATCATGTGAGCTTCCCCCTTTTTGAACAGCTGAGTTGTTTTCCCCAGAAGGAACACTTGGAAAATGTGGCAAACTGGCCACTTCTTTTCCCTGAGTGTAGGAGTATGAGAGGAGAACAGAGGTCAATGTTTATTATCAGAGTGCTTATTTGTCACAGTATACAACCCTGTAATTTGTTTGAGCTTTGAAAAATCAAAAGTATGTTGCTTAAAGGAAAATTACATGCTGCAGATTTCACAGAGAGTAATTAATATTTAGAAGTTTTGTAAGCAGCCTGCAGCATGTCGCTGTATTTCACTGTGACATTTTGGACAAGAAGGATCTGGGAATATGGATCCATAATTCTTTAAAAGAGGTGTCACAGGTTGTGAAGAAAGCTTTTGGGATATTGGCCTTCATAAATCAAAGTATTGAGTACAGGAGTGGGGATGTTATGTTGAAATTGTATAAAATGTTGGTGAGGTCTAGTTTGGAGAATATTGTGCAGTTCTAGTCACCTACCTTCAGGAAACAAGGTTGAAAGGGTACAGAGAAGATTTACAAGGATGCTGCTAGGAATTGAAGACCCGGGTTATAGGGAAAGGTTGAATAGGTGTGGGCTTTTTTCCTGGAGTGTAGGAGAATGAAGGAGTTTTGATAGCGGTACACTCAATTATGAGAAGCATGGATAGGGTCCACAGAGATTGTGTGAGACTAGAACTGGGGATCATAGGTTAAGTGTGAAAGGTGAGATATTTAAGGGAAACCTGAGGGGAGCATCTTCATTCAGAGGGTGGTGAGAGTGTTAAATGAGCTGCCAGTAGAAGTGTTGGTTCTCAGTTTGATTTTTAACACTTAAGAGAAGTTTAGTGAAGTACATAAATGGGAGGGGTATGAAGAGCTATGGCTCAGGTGCGGGTCGATGGGACTAGACAGAGTAACAGTTCGGCATGGACTAGATGGGTCGGAAGGCCCCTTTCTGTGCTGTAGTGCAACAGTACGTGGCTTTGGGAAACAGTATCAGATGATTGCAAGATTTATACCTCTGTGCAGTGTTGTGCCCCTCCCAATGCATCCACTGCATCCACTGCCATTCCTTGGATTCTGACACATCCCACTGGTGTTGTTTAACTCTGAACAGGCGATAGATGAGATAAGTAATGGCAGGAATTTGCTGAGTAAGCGCTTTCGGGATAGAAAAGCGACAGATGTCCATTGTATCCACAATTCTGTTCTGTTCATTTCTCTGTAAAATAGGATTGACAAAATTATTTCTTCGTAAACTGCAGTTTTTGCAGTGTTTAATTTTCAGTGGTAGATTAATGATGGATTTATATTTGTCTATTTGATTTAGACAATAAGACCATAAGACAAAGGGTCAGAATTAGGCTATTTGCCCATTGTGAATGGCAGAGCAAATAAGTATGGCTAATTTATTATCCCGCTCCATGTCTTCTCCCCATAGCCTTTGATACCCTTACTAATCAAGATCCTATCAACCTTACCTTAAATATACTGAATTACTTGGCCTGAGCGGCTGTCTTTGGCAGTGAATTCCACAGATTTAAAGATGATTTAAAACAAAATAGCTTTATTTGTCACAGATAGATTGAAATATTGAAAAATACGGTGAAATACGTCATTTACATCAATGACCAGCACAGTCAGTGTGTTGGGGGCAGCCCACAGTGTTGCCGTGCTTCCGGAGCCAACACAGCCCACAACGTGGGAGGAAACTGGAACACCGAGAAGAAACCCGTGCCGTCATGGGGAGAATGTACAAACTCCTTACACAGTAGTGGGATTGAACTCCAATCACTGACACTAAAATCTTACCCTGGTTGCTATGCTGTGTCATTGTACAAATGTTATTATAGACTTTGCCGATATTTTTGGGGTTTAGGAGGGTAATGTTATTAAAACTTCTGACTGTGAAGCAAATGAGATTTATAATCAATGCATTCCTGTGGATTTCCACTGATTCTTTCAATGCAATAAAACAAATTGAAGGATTTAATGCCTTATGTTAAGCTCGTGGATGCATTTGCAGCTATGTCCGTGGTTCTACTGTGTTGCTTTAAACACTGCGACTGGAATAGTCCCTTCACTCTTAGTCTCGATTGATTTGGGCTCCGTGAGTGCCGTAGACCACTGATACTGCTGGTAATATTATAAAATTTTATAATTTTTCTTTTCAGATCTAATTGCGTGATTAACTTATCGCCAGATAAAGCAGCTGTGCTGGAAGAGGCCTATCGAGTGTTAAAGGTACCTGTTTAGTATTGGTCATGCTGTTTTTTTATTGTCAGGAGTATCAAGCGACTGTGAAAAGTTTTTATTTCAAATTTATTGTCATCTGACTGTACATATACCCAACCAAAGGAGACAATGTTCCACTGGACCACAGTGCACCCACACACAGCACCTAAAACAAAATGTTACCATAAATACAATTCTAAACTGCATGTAGTGCACAGCACAGGTAAATAGTAAACAGTTCCTTAAGGTTGTTATAGCTGGGGGTAGTAATGGGGACAAGTTCCCATTACCTTCTAAGTTCTCCCAATGCCATGGGAATCTGACAACCAAGTCCAGCTCCTGGCCTTCACGTATGGCTTAGCTACTAAGCCCGGCAGAGCTGTTTCTACTGACAGGAGAAGGGGCAAAGGCAGGTTACTGGCACCTTAAAACCAGTTGCTTGGGGCAGATGGGTCTTGTCAGCCGTGGTTGGCAGTTGATCTAGGCGAAGGAAAACTCTGATCTCAAACCTCTGCTGCTTTGCGACTATACCAAAGGAATAAGTATAGATTGAGGAAGGCTTTGGGAGTAAACCCTGAGGAAATATCCAGAACTTAAGTCCCTACATTGAGTTTAATGCTGACTGGCAACTCCTGAGACACTGCTGGTGCCAAACTGTATCGGTTTCTGCTGTTCTTTTGGATTCATCAGCTGCGTGGAGACAGGGAGCCTGCTATGTGGCTTGCTGTCCGTATCGTGCTACCCTGGCTCGCGTATCATGTGGACAACTCGCACACAACATCCGCGGTCCACCCCGACTGGCAAGGTATTCATTACTTGCGTGCCATCCGTGTGCTGCTGCCATCTTTGCTGAGGCTACGCCTGGGGAGCACAGCAAAACAATCCCGTTTATCCCTCCAGCTACTCGCTCACAGAGTCAAACAGCCTCCAGCCTCCGTTAGGCTCACGGACTCGCAGACAGCAGGAGTGTCAGGCTCCTGTAGTGGATGGATGAGGTAGTTGGGATGCAGCAAATCTTGGTATAGGGATGGAATGAGAGGCAGATCATCTCTGCCATGACCAGCATCCAGGGGATGGTGTGTTCATGAGTGTGTAAGGGTTGACTCATTTCCCAGAAAGGTCTGGAGAATGACAAGACAGTTTTTAGTTATTGACTTTATGATAATTCTGCAACACAGACTCATTCAATTCCTAAAGAGCTGAATGCATCCGACATATTGGACCTTCTACAGTTACAGGAATTGATTTTCTCATTGTCAGGATGGTGGTGAGATGTACTTCAGTGATATCTATGCTGACTGTGAACTTCCAGAATCTGTGAGAAAGCACAAGGTTTTGTGGGGTAAGAGGAAAATATTCATAAGTAACACAAGCACAGTGCCAGTACCATTTATTGTTTCTGAGAAATATTAAGTGGTTAGATTGGCTTAATTTGTGACGTACATTGAAACGTATGGCGAGATCCGTTGTTTGCATCAAATCAATCCAATGTATTTGAGACCATAAGACAAAGGAGCAGAAGTCGGCCATTCGGCCCATCGAGTCTGCTCCGCCATTTTATCATGAGGTGATCCATTCTCCCATTATAAGACCATATGTGGTGGGGGGAGCCTGCTTCTTTCGCCACCCTTCCAGCACAAACATACCATGCCCACAACTTACTAATCCTAACCCATACGTCTATGTGGAAGGAAACAGGGGCACCCGGAGGAAACCCATGTGGTCACAGGGAGAACGTACAAACTCCTTACAGGCGGTAGCAGGATTGAACCCCAATTGCTGGTGCTTGAAAGTGTTCCGCTAAACGCTATGCTACTGTGCCGTACCCTGTTGCTCCTGATGCGTAATGTGCTACGTGCGGCACGTGAGCTTCCGAGCTCAGTGTTTCTCTCTGTGCCTGTACGAGGGGGAGGGTTGGCCTGCTGCTGTTAGGTGCAGGGAGGTTTGGGTGGAGATCTGGTACTGCTGGTTGGGAACGCAATAACCTGGTGGGTGGCCATCAGGAACTGAAAGAATGTAATGTAATTTGTTGAATGATTTTCCTTCAGGTGAGTGTCTAGGTGGAGCTCTCTGGTGGAAAGAGTTTCTCAAAATTGTGGAGAAGGTGGGGTTCAGTGTCCCACGACTGGTCAGTGCCGCCAAGGTCCCCGTGGTTAATGAAGAACTCCAGGAGTTAATTAGTAAGTAACCAAAGAGACCTCGACATCTGTTTGTGTCTGCACATTATTCACTTTGATATGGAAAATTGCTTAATGATTGTGGCCTAACTGGTTGCATCATGTGCTGGTATGAAAACACTAATGCCCAGGAACAGAAAAAGATACAGATAGTGGTGGATACAGCCCAGTTCATCATAGGCAAAGTCCTCTCCTCCGTAGAGTACATTTACATGGAGTGATGTCCCAAGAAAGCAGCATACATCATTAAAGACCCCCTCATCCCAGCCAGGCCCTCTCCCTGCTACTACCATTGGGCAGGAGGTACAGGAGCCTTAGATCCTACATCACTGAAGCAGAGAGGAAATTGGACGCAACCCATAGGCAATAATGGAGAGTGTAATCAAGGAGAAGGTGTCAAGAAGGATCTTGAGGGGATTTGGAGGGAAGTTCGGAATGTGGGAGCCAGGTGGTTAAAAGCATTGGCAGCAAAGTTGTTCACGAGGCTGAAGTATGAGGTACAAAAATATTGAGCAGAGGGCATGAAGTTTGGGGATTAGGGATGGGGATTAGGCAAGGGCTGATCAGAGATTAGTTTAATGGTAAATCCAAAACTAACGTTTGAGCATTGGGGTTTATAAGGTGATAAAGTCAGGCTGTGGGTGTCTAGTGGGATGAAGTGATGGAGCTTTGATTACTTTGGCAGACAGGAGGGACAGTAGTTCTCCAAGGCTGAGAAGAGGAGTAAGGGACAGTTTTAAAACCATGATGTATTTAGATAAATTGAGGAAAGGTTGCGGAAGAGTTCAGGGTAATCAGTTAGTGCAAGGGTTAATGCATTCTGCATTCTTGTGGCATCAATCAAAGAGAAGCTTCTCCAAATTCTCAAGATTTTTAATTTTTTTTGTGATTTGGGCATTGCTGGTAAACGCCACAGTTCAAAAAGTGGTGGTGAGTGTCGCCTTGAATCCTGGCAGTCTCTCCGGTGAAGGTGCATATGTAGGGCTGTCATGGAGGGAGTTCCAGGAAAAAGGAGCAGTTGATCATTTTCCTGATTTTTCAGCATTCCCGATCCCAGTTTCTGTTGTATCCCGACCCAGAGCATTCTCAATCTTGGCTGCAGCCGTTCAGAGACTATTGAGTATTGACATTAAAGTGGAGTTTATTGTCATCTGCACTAATCTGTGTGTGCACAGGGGCAATGAAAAACTCACTAGCAGCAGTATCACAGGCACGGAGCTTCAGATACCCAACATCCATAAGGGAAACGCACTATGTGCAATTTTTACAAGAAAGAACAATAAGAACAAAACAAAGACCATTTTAGGGTAAAGTGATCAAAATGGTTGTAGTGTTGCTAAACTTGCAATGATTAGGTGTGTGCAGGTTGGTTCAAGAAACAAATAGTTGAGGGGAAGTAGTTTTTCTTGAACCTGGTGATGTGGGAGTTCAGACCTCTGTATCTCCTGCCCAGATGTAGCTGTGAGAAGATGGCATGGCCCGGATAGTGAGGATTTTTGATGTTATCTCCTTGAAGCATCGTGTCACGTACGTGCTTCTGATGGTGGGGAGGGATGTGCCCGTGATCTGTCGGGTCGAGTCCACTACACTCTGTGGCTCCTTACATTCCTGCACATTTGAATCGCGATACCAGACCATGATACAACCAGTCAGGATGCGTTCAACAGTACATCTGTCAATAGAACAGTTAAGCACAGAAGCAGGCCCTTCAGGGCACATTATTGACGAGGTTTTAGGAGTGCAGGTTATGGGGGGAAAGAATCAGGAGATTGGGATTAATTGGATAACTCTAACAGAGAGCTAGTACAGGTACCTGTGGGCTGAATGGTTTTTTGTGCTTTATCATTCAATGACGTTATGTCAGTGTTGTGACACCTTGACTCTGTATCTGCGGTGAAACATTAACATCAGTTTCTGCATCTCGCTAACACACAGACTGGTTTGCATTCCGGCTGACTTTACGTAAACAGAAGGAAATCTGCAGGTGCTGGAATTTCAAGCAGCACACATAAAAGTTGCTGGTGAACGCAACAGGCCAGGCAGCATCTTTAGGAAGAGGTATACAGTCGACGTTTCGGGCCAAGACCCTTCGTCAGACCCTTCTGTCCTGACGAAGGGTCTCGGCCTGAAACATCGACTGTACCTCTTCCTAGAGATGCTGCCTGGCCTGTTGCGTTCACCAGCAACTTTTATGTGTGGGACTTTACGTAAACATGTTTAAGCACCAGACTGTGCTTTGCACGTTAACTTTGAGGTGATTGATACAGTATGATAAAGCACAAAGAGCCTTTCAGCCTACAGCTGCCTGTACCAGCTCCCTACTACAGTATTTAGTGGAACCCATTTTAACTTTTCAAACTTTCCGCAGGTGGCTACAAGTTTGTTTCTGTCACATGTCGACTGTTCAAGATCCCAGCCGGCACTGCAAGAGAGAAAAGCTGTGTGATTTACAATGGCTCCATCACAGACTGCAGAGAGAAACTGGAGTTTGACATCAATTACACGTTTAAAGTAAGATACAAGTTTTAAGCTCTAGCTTTTCAAGGGATTCATGACCTAGAAATAAGTTTTTTTTGACTTGGATAAGGAGGGTTCGAAGTCACAAAACCTTCAGGTGCAAGTGGAAATATATGGAATATGTATCAGCAAAGTATCCTATCTTATCTCTGTTTTAGTGCAAAGTGGTCATAATGTTGCAAAATTTTAGTGATTAGATAAATACTTTATTGATCCCAGAGAAAATTGCAGTGTCACAGTAGCATGACAAGTGCAGAGATACACAGATAGAAGAGAGACAAGTAGAAAGACTAAAAATAAGTTATCTCAAGTAGTCTAACGGGAGGGGTTCATCGCTTCCCCGGCTACAGGCTGGTTCACTATAGAGCCTAATGGCCGAGGGTAAGGATGACCTCTTTGGAGCAGCGCAGTTGTCTTAGTCTTATTACAAGAATATTCCTGTGTTCAGGCACGATGGCATGCAGAGGGTGAGAAACATTGTCCAGAATTGCCAGGATTTTCCGTAGGGTCCTTTGTTCTACCACAGCCTCCAGTGTATCCAGTTTGACTCCTATAACAGAGCTAGCCTTTCTAATCAGTTTATTGAGCCTGTTGCCATCGCCCATGTTGATGCCATTGCCCAGCACACCACCGCATAGAAGATTGTACTGGTGACAACAGACTGGTAGAACATGTGAAGGAGAAGCCTGCATACTCCAAAGGGCCTCTGTCTCATCAGGGAGTAGAGGCGACTGGCCCTTGTATACAGCCTTTGTGTTGGTGCTCCACTCAAGTCTGTCATCCGGGTGCACCCCCAGGTACTTGTAGGTCCTCACCCCATTCACGTCCTCACCATCAATAGAAACAGGGAACAGTGCAGGCTTACTCTTCCTAAAGTCCATCACCATCTCCTTTGTTTTACTGATGTTGAGCTGCAGATAATTCAGGTCGCAGCATTTGACCAAGTCCTCCACCAGGGTTCTGCTGGTTGGTTTGAAAACCCAGTGCTTGATGGGAAGTAGTTGTTCACGAACCTGGTGGTGTAGGACTTCCTGCCTGACGGTAGCTGTGAGATGATGTCATGACTCAGTTATGGGGACCTTTGATGGATCTTGCCTTGAAGAAGCACCTCCTGTAGACACTGCCAATGGCGGGGAGGGATGTACCCGTGATGTATTGGGCAGAGTCCGCTACTATCTGCAGCTTCATCATTCCTGCGCATTTGAATCACTGTACCAGACCAAGATGCAAACCAATCAGAATGATTTCAGAGAATCACAGAAACAGGCCCTTTGGCCCACAATATTGGTTCACGTTCCACCTTTCATCAGCTCTTTCTATTCCCTTTTCTCTCATATACTTGTCCAATTTCCGGAAGCGTCTTGCGGTAAGTAATGCAGATGGATGTCTTTTCCAATCGGCGAGCATTGAATCAGGGTCCTCTCATTCTTTTGACCAGGAAGGACAAACTGTGATTGTGGACGAGGAAACCGCAGCGATTCTCAACAGCTCCCGATTTGCGAATGATTTCACTATTCAGTCACTTGCCAAAGTGTCTCCCAGCTCTGCAGAATGCCCACCCACTGAGTCACAGGTAAGGCTGTCCAACATTTAAAACAAGGTCGCTTGGTTTTCCATGTTAATTATACTTTATACTTTATTGTCGCCAAACAATTGGTATTAGAACGTACAATCATCACAGCGATATTTGATTCTGCACTTTCCACTCCCTGGATTCCAAATTTAAATATTAAAAATTAGTAAATATAAAAATTTAAATTATAAATCACAAATAGAAAATAGAAAAATGGAAAGTAAGGTAGTGCAAAAAACCCAAGAGGCAGGTCTGGATATTTGGAGGGTACGGCCCAGATCCGGGTCAGGATCCGTTCTGCAGTTTTATCACAATTGGAAAGAAGCTGTTCCCAAATCTGGCCGTACGAGTCTTGGTTCAGCATGGGCCCATCTAGCCCATGCCAAACCATTAAAGTAGTCAAGAGAAATCTGAGCAAGTAATAGGGCCATGCTGGTCACCTCTACCCAGATAGTGTGTTGTTTATGGTGCATCAATAAAAAACGATTGTTCCCCTCCAGAGTCAGTCACCACCTTGACCTGAAAATATGCAGATTTTCCTTAACTTTGCTGCCTCCAAATTCCTGATGTAACAATGCACTGAGACAGAACTGAGAACTTTAAATGGGAGGTATTATTTCAGCACAGAAAGGCATCATGTGACACTGTGCAAAGTTGCATTTTGGATGACATCAGGCTTGTGCTGGACTGAATGAGAATCCAATTCAAGAGTGTGACATAGAAAACTGCAGCACAGAAACAGGCCTTTTGGCCCATCTAGCCCATGCCAAACCATTTAAACTGCCTAGACCCATCGTTCTGTATCCGGACTATAACCTTCCCATTCATGTAACTATCCAAACTTCTCTTAACTGCTGAAATCGAAATTGTTTCCACCACTGGCAGCTCATCTCACACTCTCATCGCCCTCTGAGTAAAGAAGTTTCTTCTCATGTTCTTCTTAAACGTTTCACCTCTCACCTTTAACCCGTGACCTCTAGTTCTAGTCTCACCCAACCATAGTGGAAAAACCCTGCTTGCATTTACTCTACCTATACCCCTCATTATTTTGTATACCTGTATCAAATACCCCCTCAGTCTTCTACGTTCTAGAGAATGAAATCCTAACCTATTCAATGTTTCCTGAGACTTTATTATTCAGGTTCTCCAGTCTGGCAACATCCTTTAAAATTTTCTCTATACTCTTTCAGTCTTATTTACATCTTTCCTATAGCAGGTGTAGGTGTCTAAAGCTGCACACAGTACTCCAAATTAAGCCTTATCAATGCCTTGTACAACTTGGACATAACATCCTATTTCCTGTACTCAGTACTTTGATCGATGAAGGTCAATAGTGAAGGTTGGAAACACTGTAGAAGTACTCTCATCATGTAGATTGTAGAGTTCAAGGAGATGGCTCTCCACTGTGTTCTCAGACGACCAGGAATGGCCAGTGAATGTTGTCCTTGCCACATCATACGTTTAATCAAAAGGCTGGAGGCTAAGAATGGACGGAAGGTCACCTACCAGATGGCTTTCTTAAACACAGAAGGCAAAACATCTTCAGTGTGTGTTAGATGCAATTCATAGAATTTTGTTCCTCTCAGTTGTAATTATTTGATTGTTCTGTTTATATTTCTGATGCAAAAAGAAACATCATCAAGTGAGAATTTCTGATTTTCTTTTGGAGAAGTGGATTGGACTGTAAAACAATTACTTAGATACTTTTACAGCAGAGGATAGCTCATGGTGATCTGGCCCAGGCAGCCACTGACCAGGAAGATGAAGATAAACAATAGCTTTGTTTGTCACGTGTACATTGAAGCAAACAGTGAAATGAACCATTTGTATTAACAACCAACACAGTCCAAGGATGTGCTGGGGGCCATTTGCAAGTGTCACCGTGAGTCCCACGCCAACAGAGCACATCCACAAGTTACTAACCCTTACTAACCTGCATGTGGGGAGAAACTAAAGCACCTGGAGGAAACTCACGCAGTTATGGGGAGAACGTAAAAGCTGGTGGGAATTGCACCACTATTAATGGCGGCATAAAGCGTTACGCCTGCCACTGTGGTGCCATGCCGTCCAATAATAAACGCAGCGATGGGTGAAAAACAACAGAATGGTACAAAGCCTGTAGTGCAATCCTAAGAAATGCTGAAGTAACCAAGAGCAGTGGAGTGAAGAGCCTGAGTACGTGGTAGCATCCCCAGGATGGTGACTGGGTCAGGAGTCTGATTGCAGTGGGGTGGGGGGTGGGGGGGAAGGAGAAGAAAGATAAAGCTACAAGGAAGTGAATTTACCAACACAAAGTTGCATGTGATTTTGTTTAAAAAGGAGATGCATGCTAACGTAAGCTTACAAAGGACGGGACCTCTGGGGAATTTCTCACCATTTTATGAGCTAGTGAGGCAAGAAATGGAAAGTGAAATGAATGTCTAACTAATACAGGAGTATGTAGTCACCCTCACCAAAGTTTATTGGCACGGCTGCATTTTACCTCAGATCTCGTAGTTCACAGTGTGTCCCACACAAAGTGCAGACAGATACAGTTTACATCCAGGACTAAACATGATTATTCCAGAAAGTTGTGGCTTAATACAAATGAAAGAAAGTTTCCTTGAAGTTTTTAATCTTATTAACCACTAAACAAGCCAAGGTCTCTAAACTGTCTCAGTCTCTGTCTCCTTATCTCATCTGCCCCTGGAAAGGCAGGGGAGGGTGAGCACCCAGTGGTTGTGGTCCACGTCTGTACCCATGGCCAAGGCAGGAAGGCAAATGAGGTCCTGAAGAGAGCATTTAGGGAGTCTAAGGTTCTAAGTTTAAAGAAAAGAACATCTAGGGTTGTAATCCCATATGCCACAACCTAGTGAGGTCATCATCATCATTTTGAGCTGTGTCATACGGTGTGGGCGATTATGGTCTCTGACCACGATTGTCCTTGGCAAATTCTACAGAAGTTGTTTACCATTAACCCTTTCTAGGCAGTATCTTTACAAGACGGGTGACACCAGTCAAACACAAGTTGCTCTAAAAAGCCATTTCTTAGATACTCTACAAAATATTCCTCTCTTGGGAAATCAGCTTAGCGTTGGATCCCAATCTGCCTGCATATTTAAATCCCTCATGATTATCGGACACTGCCCTTTTTTCATGTCTTTTCTATCTCCCATTGTAATTTGTAGCCCACCTCCTGGCTACTGTTCGAAGGTCCGTATATAACTCCCATTAGGGTCTTTTTACCCTTTCAGTTTCTTAACTCTACCCACAAGGAATCTATATCTGCCAATCCTATGTCACCTGTTCCTAAGGATTAGATACCATTTTTTTTTTTACCAACCGTGCCACCCCACCCCCTTTGCCTACCTGCCTGTCCTTTCGCTACAATGTATAATCCTTGGATGTTAAGCTCCAACTATGATCTTCTTCCAGCCAGGATTCAGAGATGCCACACAGCATCATACCTGGCAATCTCTTAACTGCAAGATCATCTAAGTTATTCCATATACTGCGTGCATTCAAATATAACACCTTCAATCCTGTATTCATCGTCCTTTTTGATTTTAGCCTTATTACACTCTAACTCATCCCACCGACTGCAATTTCACCCAATCATCTGCCTTTCCTTCCTCACAATCTCGCTATACACAGCATCTAGTTGGAATATTGGTATATACACAGCACTATACCAATTGTCTCATCCCCAGCTCCATCACTCCAGTCCCCACCCTCCTGCCACATTAGTTTAAACCCTCCCCAGAGCTCGAGCAAACCTGCCCAGAAATTCTAATGGTCCCCATCAGGTTCAGGTGTAACCCGGTCTTTTTATTCAGGTCATAACTTCCCCAGAAGAGAGCCCAATGATCCAGAAATCTGAAGCCCTGTGTCCTGCACTAGTTCTTCAGCCACACATTCATCTGTTGAAGTTTTATAAGATGTTGGTGAGGTCCTAATTTAGAATATTGTGTCTAGTTTGGTCACTTACCTACAGGAAAGATGTCAATAAGATTGAAAGAATGCAGAGAACATTTACAAAGATGTTCAAGGTTCATTAAGTAACTTTATTTTCTCAGTAGATATATGTCACCATATACAACCCTGAGATTAATTTTCTTGTGGGTATACTCTACAATAGAATAATAACTATAACAGAATCATTGAAAGACCACAGCAACTTGGGCATTCTATCATTGTGCAAAAGACAACAAACTGTCGAATACAAAAAGAAAGAAATAATAATAAATAAGCAATAAATATCAAGAACAGGACATGAAGAATCCTTGACAGTGGATTTATAGGTTGTGTGAACTTGAGGACCTGAGTTATAGGGAAAAGTTGAATTGGTTTGGACTTTATTCCCTGGAGTGTAGAGGTACACAAAATTACGAGCAGTGTAGAGAGGGTAAGTGCAAGCAGGCTTTCTCCACTGAGGTAGGATGAGACTAGAACGAGAGGTCAGGGGTAAAGGATGAAAGGTGAAATGTCTGAACGTGAGGGGGAACATCTTTACTCAGAGGGGACTGAGAGTGTGGATTGAGCTGCCTGAGGAAGTGGTGGATGGGGGTTCAATTTCAACACTTAAGAGAAGTTTGGATAAGTACATTTGTAGGGGTGTATGGAGGGCTATGGTCCAGGTGCAGGTCAATTGGACTAGGCGGATTAATACTAGGCATGGACTAGATGGGCCGAAGCATCTGTTTCTGCGCTGTAGTGTTCTGTGATTCTATCAGGCCTCCCACCCTCCCTATCTAGCCCCTTCCTGTCCTGTCTACTGCATTTTTTCACTTTAGCTTTTAAGTTTGTTCCATCTTTCCCATCTACTACATCACCTTTTTGGATTCTACCCTACTGCCAGACTAGTTGAAACCCTTCCAAGCAGCACCAGCAAATCTCTCTGCCAAGATAATCGTTCTTCTCCAGTTTGGCTGCAACTCATCTCTCTTCTACAGGACCCACATATATCAGAAAAGAGTCCAGTAATCTATGTAGTTTAAACTCTCACTCCTGCACCACCTCCCCTAGCCACACCTAACTGTACTATTCTTTAGTCTCTTACCTCACGAGGTAAGATATTGGTGGAGGGGTGAAGATACATTTCTACTAAAGGAGATGTAAGGTGCTCCTTCCCTCCGCTGGCCTGTAGATCGGATCGTGCTTGGACAAGGTGTAGCATCTGCTTAGCACCCCCTTCCTCGATCAGGGTCACGTGAAGCCATGGGAGTAGGTGGTGGATGGTCGTATGAGCAGCTGGTGCATATCACAAGTCCTGGTAATATGACCACTGATCCCAGGCAGACAATTTCTGAAGATGGCTGGGGTCACCCGACTTGTAAAGACACTGCCCAGAAGAAAGCAATAGCAAAACACTTGTGCAGAGAAAATTGCCCGGAATAGCCATGGTCATGGGAAGAGCATGATCGCCTATGTCATATAAAATATAGTGATGATGATAATTGCTGCTGCAAAACAACAAATTTCACTATATACGTCAGCGATAATAAACCTAATTCGGATTTATTTAATTTTCCGTATGTGTTTCTCTTTAAAGAATATCTATTTCTTTGGATTCATGTTGTTCTTAGGAAAGTTTTATATATTTCTGTTAAATTTGGCTTTACAAACGCATCCTATGCAGTGTCCGTAATATTGCGGCCTTCTCTTGTGGTTGTTCTGTTGCTGCTGAGATTGTACACCTGTGACAGTGGCAAACATGGGACTCATTTCAATTCCACTTCCCATACCGACTCCGACATGTCAGTCTGTGGCCCCACTACTGCCGCGATGAAGCCACACTTGGGTTGGAGGAGCAACACTTTGTATTCCATCTGGGTAGCCTCCAACCTGATGGCACAAACATCGATTTCTCGAACTTCCTGTAATGCTCCCCGCCCCACCACTCCCCATTCCCATTTCCCTCTCTCACCTTCTCTCCTTACCTGCCCATCACCTCCCTCTGGTCCTCCTCCTCGTTCCCTTTCTTTCATGATCCTCTACCCTCTCCAATCAATTCCCCTTTCTCCAGCCCTTTATCTCTTCCACCAATCAACTTCCCCTCTCCTGTTTTCATCTATCACCTACCCCCTTGTACTTCTTCCTCCCCTGCTCCACCTTATTCTGACTTCTCCCCTACCTTTCCAGTCGTGATGAAGGGTCTCGGCCTGAAACTTTACTGTACTCTTTTCCATAGATGCTGCCTGGCCTGCTGAGTTCCTCCAGCATTTTGTATGTGTTGCTTTGGATTTCCAGCATCTGCAGATTTTTTTCGTGTTTGTGATACTAATTCAAGCTTATTAGTGCAGTCACATTCCCTGGATGTATTTGTTTACCTGTAATTAATGCTGGTGTTTGGACAGAAACTCTAACCCTGGCCATCAGATGTTTTGCCCCATTCTGCAGGTTGCCATTTTAATTTTGTCTTTGGGATAATAACAAGAAACCATTTTTTCCTTACTTTGTGGACTTTGTAGATTTGTGCACATTCATACAGGGCTGGAAGGCAGTGTACAGAGTTATGTTGAGTCTTGCTGAAGAAAACGTGCAGACAATTGATAAATTCATTAGTCAGAAATGTCTTTAGAGCAGTGTGTCACCGTCCAGATCCCAGGTCTCAGAGATCTGAGAAACAGTGAGTATTCTGGAGAATATGACAGTACTTGGCAGAAGAATTTGCCAAGACCATTCATGGTCAAGACTAGGATCACCCACGTCATGATGATGATGTCTTCAGTGTATCACATAAACACAAGAGATTCTGCAGATGCTGGAAATCTTGAGCAACAAAATTCTGGAGGAAATCAGCAATTCAGGCAGCAGCTATGGAGGGGAGTCAGCAGTCGACATTTCAGGACTGATGAAGGGTCTTGGCCCGAAACTTTGACCATTTATTCCCCTCTATAGGTGCTGCCTGATTTGCTAAGTTCTTCCAGTATTTTATGCGAATTGCTTCAGTGTGAACAATGGTTGAAGTAGTCTTCATTTTTCGAGAAGCATTTAATATTTTCAAAACTTGTGTTGTAGTTAGTATGGGCTTCAATATTTATTGCATTTTTCTTCCTCCCGTTTGAAGTGTCATTATCCCATTGTGGGCTCTCACTATTAGAATCTCATGTTGGTGACCAAACTTGTGTGTCTATTATTTGTGTTGGGATTTCTGGGAACCTCTCAGGACAGAAGTTTCTAATATGAGAGGGCATAATTTTAATTGTCATTATCACACTGTGGGCTGTCACTATCGCGATGTCATGTTGGCAAACAAACCTATTTTTATATTCTAGTCCTCGCAAATGAATGCAAACATTGCATTTGCCTTCCTCAACCTGTAAGCTAACTTTTAAGAAATCCTGTACAAAGACTCCCAAGCCCCTTTTGAATTTTATCCCTGTTTTAAAAAATAGTCTACTCTTTTGTTCCTTCTACCAAAGTGCATGACTATACACTTCTTGACACTATTCTATCTGCCACTTCTGGACCCATTCTCCTAATCTCTCTAAGTCCTTCTGCAGACTCCCTGCTTCCTCAACACTACCTGCCTATCCACCTATCTTTATATCATCTGCAAACTTGGCCATAAAGCCATCAATTGTGTCATCCAAATCATTGACATACTGTATAATGTAAAAAGCAGTCCCAACACTGACTGCTGTGTATTACCACTAGCTATGGCAGCCAGTCACAAAAGGCTCCCTTAATCCCATTCTTTGCCTCCTGCCAATCACCCAATGCTGTATCCATGCTCGTGTCTTTCCTGTAATTCCTTGCTAAGCAGTCTCATGTGCAGCACCTTGTCAAAGGCCTTCTGAAAATCCAAGTTCACAAAGGCCACCTTTATCCAAACTGTTTGTTATTTCGTCAAAGAATTCCAACAGATCTGACTTTGCTGATTTTGGCCTATTTTACCATGTGCCCTGAAGTACCTTGAAACCTTGTCCTTAACCATCGACTTCAACATCTTCCCAACCACTGAAATCAGCAAACTGGCTTATAATTTCTTTTCTTCTGCCTCCCTCCATTATTGAAGAGGAGTGCCATTTACAATTTTCCAGTCCTCTGGAACAATGCCAGAATCTAGTGATTCCTGAGAGATCCCTTCAGCCACCTCTTTCAGAATCCTGGGGGTGTTCATCATCTGGTCCAGTTGACTTATCTACCTTCAGACTTCAAACACGAGGAAATCTGCAGATGCTGGAAATTCAAGCAACACACACAAAATGCTGGTGGAACGCAGCGGGCCAGGCAGCATCTATAGGAAGAAGTACAGTTGACGTTTTGGGCCGAGACCCTTAGTCAGGACTAACTGAAAAAAGAGATAGTAAGAGATTTGAAAGTGGGGTGGGGAGATCTGAAATGGTAGCAGAAGACAGGAGCTGGGGGGGGGGGATGGAGCTAAGAGCTGGACAGTTGATTGGCAAAAGGGATACAAGGCTGGAGAAGGGAGAGGATCATGGGACAGGAGGCCTAGGGAGAAAGAAAGGGGGAGGGGAGCCCAGAGGAAGATGGAGAGCAGGCAAGGAGTGATTGTGAGAGGGACAGAGAGAGAAGAAGAAAAAATGGGGGGAAATAAAAATAAATAAAGGATGGGGTAAGAAGGGGAGGAGGGGCATTAATGGAAGTTAGAGAAATCAATGTTCATGCCATCAGGTTGGAGGCTACTCAGACGGAATATAAGGTGTTGTTCCTCCAACCTGAGTGTGGCTTCATCTCAACAGTAGAGGTGGGATCCCGTTGGAGGTGGCGGAAGTTACGGAGAATTATATGTTGGATCTGGAGGCTGGTGGGGTGGTAGGTGAGGACAAGGGGAACTGTATTCCTAGTGGGGTGGTGGGAGGATGGGGTGAGAGCAGATGTGCGTGAAATGGGAGAGATGCGTTTGAGAGCAGTGTTGATGGTGGAGGAAGGGAAGCCCCTTTCTTTAAAAAACGAAGACATCTCCTTCGTCCTGGAATGAAAAGCCTCATCCTGAGAGTAGATGCGGCGGAGACGGAGGAATTGTGAGAAGGGGATGGCATTTTTGCAAGAGACAGGGTGGGAAGAGGAATAGTCCAAGTAGCTGTGAGAGTCCGTAGGCTTATAGTAGACATCAGTAGATAAGCTGTCTCTAGGGATAGAGACAGAAAGATCTAGAAAGGGGAGAGAGGTCGGAAATGGACCAGGTAAATTTGAGGGCAGGGTGAAAGTTGGAGGCAGGGTTAATGAAGTCAACAAGCTCAGCGTGCGTGCAGGAAGCAGCGCCAATGCAGTCGTCGATGTAGCAAAGGAAAAGTGGGGGACGGATACCAGTATAGGCTTGGAACAGGGACTGTTCCACAAAGCCAACAAAAAGGCAGGCATATCTGGGGCCCAAACAGGTGTCCAGCATCATTTTCCAGTGGTCCCATATCCACTCATGCCTCTCTTTTACTCTTTATATATCTGAAAAAACTTTTGGTATCCTCTTTGATATTGTTGGCTAGCTCGAATAAGTCCCTTCAACCACTACCCCCGTCTTCTATGCGCAAGCTAGTTCTGAATCCAAACAGCCAATTTGCTGCTGACCTCATGCATCTTAATCTTCTGGATTAGCCTCCCATGAGGGACTTTGTCAAATGCCTTACTAAAATCCGTGTGACACCATCCACTGTCCTACCCTCACCAATCTCTCGTCACCTTGTTAAGGAACTCAATTAAATTGCCAAGACACAACCTGCCCCGCACAAAACCTTGCTGGCTCTCCTTAATTAGACCATGGGTTTCCAAATGCTCATATACTCTATCCCTAAGAATTTTCTCCAGCAATTTCCCTACAACTGAAGTGAGACTCACCAGTCTATAGTTCCCTGAATTTTCTCTTGCTCCCTTCTTAAATAGAGGTACAACATTAGCCATCTGCCAGTTCTCTAGGACCTCGACTAATAAAGGCAGTGGTTAGAGAGGACGCAAAGATACTGGTCAAAGCTCCAGCAATCTCATCTCTTGCCTCCTTCAATAGCCTGGGGTAAATCCCATCAGGCCCTGGAGACTTATCCATCTTAATACTAATTAGGAGGCTCAACACTTCCTCCTTCTTGACTTCTAAATGCCTGAACCTATTTATACACTCAACACCGACCTCCTGGCTCTCCATATCCTTTTCCTTAATAAATACTGAAGCAAAGTACTCATTAACTAAATACCTCACTTACATTCTCTGCAAATATTCTGCCCTTTATCCTTGAGGGGTGCCACCCACTCCCTAGTTATCCTCGTGTTCTTGTTGTATGTATAGAGTGCCTTGGGATTCATCTTGATCCTACTTGCAAAGGACTTGGTTGGTTATAACTAGACTGAACTCCTGCCTCAGCAAGATCCTGGACCTATTGCAATTTGCCTATTGCCACAATAGGTCAATGGCAGACATAGTCTCAGTGGCTCTCCATATGGCTTTAGACCACCTAGACAACACAAACACTTACATCAGGATGCTGTTCATCGACTATAGCTCAGCATTTAATACCATCATTCCCACAATCCTGATTGAGAAGTTGCAGAACCTGGGCCTCTGTACTTCCCTCTGCAATTGGATCCTCTACTTCCTAACCAGAAGACCACAGTCTGTGCGGATTGGTGATAACATATCTTCCTTGCTGATGATCAACACTGCCGCACCTGGGGTGTGTGCTTATCGCACTGCTCTACTCTCTATATACACATGACAGTGTGGCTAGGCATAGCTCAAATACCATCTACAAATTTGCTGACGATACAGCCATTGTTGGTAGAATCTCAGGTGGTGACAAGAGGGTGTACAGGAGTGAGATATGCCAGCTAGTGGAATGGTGCTGCAGCAACAACCTGTCACTCAACGTCAGTAAGATGAAAGAGCTGATTGTGACTTCAGGAAGGGTAAGACGAAGGAGCACATACCAATCCTCATCAAGGGATCAGAAGTGGAGAGAGTGAGCAGCTTCAAGTCCCTGGGTATCAAGATCTCTGAGGAGCTAACCTGGTCCCAACATATCGATGTTGTCATAAAGAAGGCAAGACAGTGGCTATACTTTATTAGGAGTATGAAGAATTTGGCATGTCAACAAATACCCTCAAAAACCTCTATAGTTGTACCACGGAGAGCATTCTGACAGGCTGCATCACTGTCTGGTATGGAGGGGCTACTGCACAGGACCGAAAGAAGCTGCAGAAGGTTGTAAATCTAGTCAGTTCCATCTTGGGCACTAGCCTACAAAGTACCCAGGACATCTTTGGGGAGTGGTGTCTTAGAAAAGCAGCGTCTATTATTAAAGACCTTCAGCACCCAGGGCATGCCCTTTTCTCACTGTTACCATCAGGTAGGAGGTACAGAAGCCTGAAGGCACACATTCAGTGATTCAGGAACAGCTTCTTCTCCTCTGACATCTGATTCCTAAATGGGCATTGAAGCTTTGGACACTACCTCACTTTTTTTTAATATACACTATTTCTGTTTTTGCACATTTAAAAAAATCTATTCAATATATGTAATTGATTTACTTGTTTAATTATTATTATGTTTTATTTTATTTATTTTTTTCTCTCTCTGCTGGATTATGTATTGCATTGAGCTGCTGCTGCTAAGTTAACAAATTTCACATCACATGCCGGTGATAATAAACCTGATTCTGATTCTGACTTCTCATGGTTCCTCCTGGCTTTCCTAATTCCCTTCTTTCGTTCTTTGCTGGTTTCTTTATACTCCTCGTGCTTCATTTGATCCTAACTTCCGAAGCTTTCCATACTTTTCCTTTTTTGTCTTGACTAAATTCATCAGCTCTCTGGACATCTAAGATTCTCTTATCTTTCTATCGTTGTCCTTCCTTCTAGCAGGAACATACCTTTCCTGTACTCTGTGCAGTTGATCTTTAAGCAACTTCCACATGTCTGAAGTGGACTTGCCAGAGAAAAGGTGTTCCCAATTAACACTTCTTAGTTCCTGCCTAATGGCCTTGTAATTTGCCCTACTCCAATTTAAAACTCTTCTGGAAGGACCATACCTATCCTTATCTATAGCTGTCCTGAAAGTTAAGGAGTTGTGGTCACTGTTGCCTAACTGTTCACCCACTGGAAGGTCAGTCAGCTGGCCAGGCTCATTATCCAACACCAGAACCCTCCTCTCATTGTACCGTCCACATATCGATTTAACAAACCCTCCTGGATACACTTAACAAATTCAGCCCTACCTAAATAATAATAACTTTACCTTGAACTTCTATCAAGTCATCTTTTTACCTCCATTGCTCCCAGAGGAAAGACTTAGCTCACTCAACCTATTCTCATAAGATGTGCTCTCTGATCCCTATCAGCATCCCGGTAAATCTCACCTGCTCCCTCTCTAAAGCTTCTAAATCCTTCATATAACGTGAATCTGATGGAACACCTCCTGCAGGTATTGCCGATGGTGAGGAGGGTTGTGCCTGTGACGCACTGGACAGAGCCACTTCTCAGTGCAGCTTCTTGCGTTCCTGAGCATTCAAACTACCATAATAGATCATAATGCAACCAGTCAGGATATTTTCAACAGTACCTCTGTAGAATCAGCAATAGTTCTTTTTATGGCATGTCAAAAGATTTGTGGTCACTTCCACTGGTACAAGCACATTTCTGTTTTGATTTTATAAAAACAGATTAACTTTTCAGACTGTTGTGGTAGGTTTAAATGCAAGCCTTAGAGGTTTGTTCCCCAGACTTCAGATGTCCAAGCCATCAAGAACCCAACCACATATGCTTTTTATAAAAAAAAATGTTGCAGCAAAAATAGGTGCAAATTTATAGATTTATACAGCATAGACACAGGTCCTTCACTCAAGCCCTGCACTCGTTGGTACCCCCCTAAGATAATCCATTGGCCTGCATGGATGACTACACTCACCATAACTCTAGACTGATTCTATAATCTACAGACTCAATTTCAAGGACTCCACAACTCATGTTCTAAGTATTTAAACGCAAACAACAGGAATTCTGCAGATGCTGGAAATTCAAGCAACATACATCAAAGTTGCTGGTGAACGCAGCAGGCCAAGCAGGAAGAGGCGCAGTCGATGTTTCAGGCCGAGACCCTTCGTCAGGACTAACTGAAGGAAGAGTGAGTAAGGGATTTGAAAGCTGGAGGGGGAGGGGGAGATGCAAAATGATAGGAGAAGACAGGAGGGGGAGGGATAGAGCCGAGAGCTGGACAGGTGATAGGCAAAAGGGGACACGAGAGGATCATGGGACAGGAGGCCCGGGAAGAAAGACAAGGAGGGGGGGGGTGACCCAGAGGATGGGCAAGAGGCACACTCAGAGGGATAGAGGGAGAAAAAGGAGAGCGAGAGAAAGAATGTGTGCATAAAAATGAGTAACAGATGGGGCACGAGGGGGAGGCGGGGCCTCAGCGGAAGCCAGAGAAGTCGATGTTCATGCCATCAGGCCGGAGGCCACCCAGACGGAATATAAGGTGTTGTTCCTCCAACCTGAGCGTGGCCCCATCTCCACAGCAGAGGAGGCCGTGGACAGACATGCCAGAATGGGAATGGGATGTGGAATTAAAATGTGTGGCCACTGGGAGATCCTGCTTTCTCTGGCGGACAGAGCGTAGATGTTCAGCAAAGCGGTCTCCCAGTCTGCGTCGGGTCTCGCCAACATATAAAAGACTACATCGGGAGCACCGGACGCAGTATATCACCCCAGTCGACTCACAGGTGAAGTGATGCCTCACCTGGAAGGACTGTTTGGGGCCCTGAATGGTGGTAAGGGAGGAAGTGTAAGGGCATGTGTAGCACTTGTTCCGCTTACACGGATAAGTGCCAGGAGGGAGATCAGTGGGGAGGGATGGGGGGGACAAATGGACAAGGGAGTTGTGTAGGGAGCGATCCCTGCGGAATGCAGGGGGGGGGGAGGGAAAGATGTGCTTAGTGGTGGGATCCCGTTGGAGGTGGCGGAAGTTACGGAGAATAATATGTTGGACCCAGAGGCTGGTGGGGTGGTAGGTGAGGACCAGGGGAACCCTATTCCTAGTGGGGTGGTGGGAGGATGGAGTGAGAGCAGATGTACGTGAAATGGGGGAGATGCGTTTAAGAGCAGAGTTGATAGTGGAGGAAGGGAAGCCCCTTTCTTTAAAAAATGAAGACATCTCCCTCGTCCTAGAATGAAAAGCCTCATCTTGAGAGCAGATGCGGCGGAGACGGAGGAATTGCGAGAAGGGGATGGCATTTTTGCAAGAGACAGGGTGGGAAGTGGAATAGTCCAAGTAGCTGTGAGAGTCCGTAGGCTTATAGTAGACATCAGTAGATAAGCTGTCTCCAGAGACAGAGACAGAAAGATCTAGAAAGGGGAGGGAGGTGTCGGAAATGGACCAGGTAAACTTGAGGGCAGGGTGAAAGTTGGAGGCAAAGTTAATAAAGTCAACGAGTTCTGCATGCGTGCAGGAAGCAGCGCCAATGCAGTCGTCGATGTAGCAAAGGAAAAGTGGGGGACAGATACCAGAATAGGCACGGAACATAGATTGTTCCTCAAACCCAACAAAAAGGCAGGCATAGCTAGGACCCATACGGGTGCCCATAGCTACACCTTTAGTTTGGAGGAAATGGGAGGAGCAAAAGGAGAAATTATTAAGAGTAAGGACTAATTCCGCTAGACGGAGCAGAGTGGTGGTAGAGGGGAACTGATTAGGTCTGGAATCCAAAAAGAAGCGTAGAGCTTTGAGACCTTCCTGATGGGGGATGGAAGTATATAAGGACTGGACATCCATGGTGAAAATAAAGCGGTGGGGGCCAGGGAACTTAAAATCATCGAAAAGTTTAAGAGCGTGAGAAGTGTCACGAACATAGGTCGGAAGGGATTGAACAAGGGGTGATAAAACAGTGTCGAGGTATGCAGAAACGAGTTCGGTGGGGCAGGAGCAAGCTGAGACAATAGGCCGGCCAGGACAGGCAGGTTTGTGGATCTTGGGTAGGAGGTAGAAACGGGAAGTGCGGGGTGTGGGAACTATAAGGTTGGTAGCAGTGGATGGGAGATCCCCTGAGTGGATAAAGTCGGTGATAGTGTGGGAGACAATGGCCTGGTGCTCCTTAGTGGGGTCACGATCGAGGGGTAAATAAGAGGAGGTATCCGCGAGTTGTCGCCGCGCCTCGGCAAGGTAGAGGTCAGTACGCCAGACTACAACAGCACCCCCCTTATCAGCGGGTTTAATAATAAGGTTAGGATTAGTGCGGAGGGAGTGGAGAGCAGAGCGTTCCGAAGGAGTGAGGTTGGAATGGGGACAAGGTGCGGTGAAGTCGAGACGGTTGATGTCCCATGGGCAGTTAGCAATAAAGAGATCCAGAGCAGGCAGAAGACCAGAGCGGGATGTCCATGAAGAGGAGGAGGGTTGAAGACGGGAGAAGGGGTCATCGGTGGGGGTGGAAGAGTCCTTGCCGAAGAAGTAGGCTCGGAGACGGAGACGGCGGAAGAAAAGTTCCGCATCATGGCGAACACGGAACTCGCTGAGGTGTGGGCGAAGGGTCCCACCGTCAACTCCTGGGCCCTAAGAACTCCATCTTCCTCTCACCCCAACCCTCCCCTCTCCACTGACACACCCATCCTCCCCCCTCCCCCCTCTGATCCCAGCTCTCATCCGTGCCGGGTCTTTACCATCCCCTCCGACCTTCAACTGTCGGAGGCAGAACGCTCTGTTCTCAGTAAGGGCCTCACGTTTGTCCCCCTTCGCCCACACCTCAGAGAGTTCCGTGTTCGCCATGATGCGGAACTTTTCTTCCGCCGTCTCCCCTTTCCAGATCTTTCTGTCTCTGTCTCTGGAGACAGCTTATCCACTGATGTCTACTATAAGCCTACGGACTCTCACAGCTATCTGGACTATTCCTCTTCTCACCCTGTCTCTTGCAAAAACGCCATCCCCTTCTCGCAATTCCTCCGTCTCCACCGCATCTGCTCTCAAGATGAGGCTTTTCATTCTAGGACGAGGGAGATGTCTTCATTTTTTAAAGAAAGGGGCTTCCCTTCCTCCACTATCAACTCTGCTCTTAAACGCATCTCCCCCATTTCACGTACATCTGCTCTCACTCCATCCTCCCACCACCCCACTAGGAATAGGATTCCCCTGGTCCTCACCTACCACCCCACCAGCCTCTGGGTCCAACATATTATTCTCCGTAACTTCCGCCACCTCCAACGGGATCCCACCACTAAGCACATCTTTCCCTCCCCCCCCCTCTGCATTCCGCAGGGATCGCTCCCTACACAAATCCCTTGTCCATTTGTCCCCCCCATCCCTCCCCACTGATCTCCCTCCTGGCACTTATCCGTGTAAGCGGAACAAGTGCTACACATGCCCTTACACTTCCTCCCTTACCACCATTCAGGGCCCCAAACAGTCCTTCCAGGTGAGGCATCACTTCACCTGTGAGTCGACTGGGGTGATATACTGCGTCCGGTGCTCCCGATGTAGCCTTTTATATGTTGGCGAGACCCGACGCAGACTGGGAGACTGCTTTGCTGAACATCTACGCTCTGTCCGCCAGAGAAAGCAGGATCTCCCAGTGGCCACACATTTTAATTCCACATCCCATTCCCATTCTGGCATGTCTGTCCACGGCTTCCTCTGCTGTGGAGATGGGGCCACGCTCAGGTTGGAGGAACAACACCTTATATTCCGTCTGGGTGGCCTCCGGCCTGATGGCATGAACATCGACTTCTCTGGCTTGCGCTGAGGCCCCGCCTCCCCCTCGTGCCCCATCTGTTACTCATTTTTATGCACACATTCTTTCCCTCGCTCTCCTTTTTCTCCCTCTGTCCCTCTGAGTGTGCCTCTTGCCCATCCTCTGGGTCACCCCCCCCCCCGTCTTTCTTCCCGGACCTCCTGTCCCATGATCCTCTCGTGTCCCCTTTTGCCTATCACCTGTCCAGCTCTCGGCTCTATCCCTCCCCCTCCTGTCTTCTCCTATCATTTTGCATCTCCCCCTCCCCCTCCAGCTTTCAAATCCCTTACTCACTCTTCCTTCAGTTAGGCCTGACGAAGGGTCTCAGCCTGAAACGTCAACTGCGCCTCTTCCTGTAGATGCTGCTTTGCCTGCTGCGTCACCAGCAACTTTGATGTATGTTTCTAAGTATTTATGTTTTTTATTTGCACAATTTGTCTTTTACACATTGGTTATTTATTAGTCTTTGTTTATACAGAGTTTTCATAAATTTTATATATTTTTTCCTCTGATATTTGCAAGAAAATGAATCTCAGGGTTGTATATGTACTTTGAGTTTGATATCCCTCTACCCTTTCCCATCCATGTACTTACCCAAGTGTCTTTTAAATGTTATTGTCCTGACGAAGGGTCTCGGCCCGAAACGTCGACTGTACCTCTTCCTAGAGATGCTGCCTGGCCTGCTGCGTTCACCAGCAACTTTGATATGCGTTGCTTGAATTTCCAGCATCTGCAGAATTCCTCGTGTTTGCACTGCTTTATCCTTCCTGTAATACCATGGGCTCTTGATAAGCAGCCTCATGTGTGGCACCTTGTCAAAAGTTTACTGAAAATCCAAGTGCACACCGTTCTTGATTCCCCTTTGTCTATCCTGCCTGTTATTTTTTCAACGAATTCCAACAGATTTGTCAGGCAAGTTTTTCCCAAGGAAACCATGCTGACTTCAACCTATTTTATCATGTGCCTCCAAGAACCCGGAAATCACATCCTTAACAATCGACTCCAACATCTTTCCAACCACTGAGGTCAGACTATCAGGCCTAGAATTCCCTTTCTTCTGCCTCCCTCCATTATTGAAGAGTGGAGTGACATTTGCAAATTTCCAGTCCTCTGGAACCATGCCAAAATCTAGTGGTTCTTGAAAGATCATTACTGATGCCTCCATAATCTCTTCAGCCACCTCTTTCAGAACCCTGGGGTGAAGTGCATCAGGTCTGGGTGACTTATCTACCTTCAGATCTTTCAGTTTCCCAAGTACCCACTCCCTTCAACTTCACTCACTTCTGTCCCCTGGTATTCTTGAATGTCCGGCAATCTGCTGATGTCTTCCCCAGTGAAAACTGATGTAAAATACTTACGTAGCCCCCCGGCCAGCCTCAGGGTCGCTCGGCTCATTGTCGTGTAGGGAAGCAGCCCTTGGCCCCGCCACACTGGGTAATTAGTTTGTATGGATGCTGTGTGATGTACCTCACCCTGCCCAAATAACAGACAATACACCAGATATGATTAAATAATTTACAGTTGATAGATATTACTGGAACTATATAATTAATAGGTATTAAAATATAAAAGGAAAATAAAAGGTGCCACACCTATCAAAGTTCAATCTCTTCCTGCACAAATAGTTGGAGCTCAGGACCTTCCTTCTTCACCCTGCGACCCCTCGGACCACCTCGACCGGCTGCCTGGGACCAACAATGGTGGTTGACCAAACACTCCACACGAGTCCGTCTCCATCTCCTCTCCTCGCCGAACACCCTGGACCTCAGACTCCTGCTTGGGGTCCGACCCCGTTAGCGGACTCACAGCACCTGGTGCATCCTCTGTCTCTCTCTTCCGCCTTCTCTCCGAAAACCCATGCATCATAATATCTTACAGACACACAGAAAGCATAACATCCATCCCAACTTGTTCATGACACCTTATCAGTAACATGATCCAAACAAACTGCTAGCGGGAGGACTTTCTCAGCAGTTAACATAACAAAGAAGCCCTTTCAATTATAACATAACAAATAAGCTATTTTAATTAGACTCCACAGTGACATAAAAAAAAAGAAACCCCTTACACTTATTCAATTCATCTGCCATTTTCTTGACCCCCCCCCCCACCCCTGTTACTACCTTCCCAGCATCATTTTCTGGTGGTCTGATATCCATTCTTGCCTCTCTTTTAGTCTTTGTATATCTGTAGAAAGTTTTGGTAACCTCTTCAGTTTTGTTGGCTAGCTTACCTTTGTATTCCACCTTTTCCTTCCTTATGATTTTTTAGTTGCATTTTGTCATTTTTTTTTAAACCCCAATCCTCAATTTCCCGTTAATGGTTGCTGTATTATATGCCCTCACTTTGGCTTTTATATTGGCTTTGACTTCTCTTGAAAACTAAGGATGCATCATCCTGACTTTAGTAAATTTTTTATTTGGGATAAATGTACAATTGTCCCCCGCTTTTCAAACGTTTGCTTTACGAAACCTCACTGTTACGAAAGACCTACATTAGTACCCTGTTTTCGCTTTCAGAAGGTGTTTTCACTGTTACAAAAAAAAAGCAGTGTGTGAGAAAAAATCAGCGCGTGATGAAAGGCAGTGCGTGCCCCGAGCTGCCGCTCTCCCCCAGATTCGGAATGGCATTGCTTAAACACAAGCCTGTGAGCCGCCGTTTGCAAGATGAGTTCTAAGGTATCGGAACACGTAGCGTAAAACTAGACATAATTAAGCGTTTTGATCGTGGCGAACGAAGTAAGGACAACGTGAGTTTGACTTGTGGAAGCTGACGAAGATGATGTTGAAGAGGTTTTGGCATCTCATGACCAAGAACTGATAGATGAAGAGCTGATGCAATTGGAAGAGGAAAGGATAACAATCGAAATCGAATGAGTAATAATAAAGTACGACTTTAATTTTGAAAGGGTACGTCGGTTTAGGAGATATTTGCAGGATGGTTTGAGTCCTTACAAAGAACTGAATGATAGAAAAACGCTTGAGGCTCAGCAGTCAAGCAAGCCTTCCACGTCAGCCACAGCAGACAATGAACCTCGACCTTCGACATCGAGGTGGGCAGAGATACAAGAAGATAAGCTGCCTGCTCTAATGCAGGGGTCCCCAACCTTTTTTGCAATGCGGACCGGTTCAATATTGACAATATTCTTGCAGACCGGCTGACCAGTGGGGCAGGGGGCGGTAGGGTTGCCAACGGACAAGAGTAGCAGTCAAATAGGTTGTGTTTACCTTGAGAAAGACTATAATGACCATGGAGCCTTGCGTGGGCACCTATGTGTGCATGCGTGGCATGCACATCTGTGTACGTGCCCATTTTTTCCTACAAATCGTTTATGGCAATTCTGTTCAGTGAAACTACACTGTACATACATTATTTCTACTTTATATAGGCTGTGTATTTTATCGTATCATTCTTGCTTTTACTATATGTTAGTGTTATTTTAGGTTTTATGTAACAGCGCATGAATATAGTGGTAAGTCACTTATAAGTCAATAACATAACATTTTATGTAATGTTTGGATATTAAACAAACGGGACATACTTTCCTCGTATGAACATATAAAATCATTGCAACACACCAATATCGCTGAATCAGTGGGAGCCCTGGGCTTGTTTCCCTGCAACAAGACGGTCCCATCGAGGGGTGATGGGAGACAGCGATACTCGATGGGGGTTCCTTTTGTCCAGTCTATTCTGCAAATTAGTTTTCGTTGCATTGGTTGCAGAAAACCCCGCTTTGCAGAGATATGTTGGAAATGGAAGCAACATTTTCAGTGCTTTCGTGGCTATCTCGGGGTATTTAGCCTTGACTTGATCCAGAATGCCGGCAGAGACGTTATGTCAAACATACTTTTCAGCCCCCCGTCATTTGCAAACTCGAGGAGTTGATCTTCCCGCACTGACATGGGTGACGCATGGGTAATAACCTCACGTACGTTCAAGCTCAACAGTGACAGGGAATGAGGAAAGGTGCAGCTGACTCATATCGTTTTCTCGCGGCCTGGTAGCACCTGCTTTGCAGTCCGGTACCGGTTCATGGCCTGGTGGTTGGGGACCACTGCTCTAATGGAAACAGAGGACGAGATGACACCCCAGTGTCCCACCACCCCAACCTCCAGGACACGGGCAGATACCGATTCGCGGAGAATGCAATGGTAGCCGGGAGGCACACAGCACATCTTTAAGAAAAAAGCCGAAATAAACATGCTAATTAATTAGGTGCCGCCGACACGTAATTGTCAGCCCAGACGGCGCATCAGAAATCGGCACTGATCTGGGCCGACAATTACGTGTCGGGTGGCACCTAATTAATTAGCATGTTTATTTCGCTTTTTTCTTAAAGATGTGCTGTGTGTCTCCCGGCTACCACTGCATTCCTGCCTGCTTTGCGGCAATGTATTGCTCAGCGGCCTGGAGGGTGGGGGCCACTGCACCATCCCAACCTGCGATGATTCAGTCTAACACACCATCATCAGTGTGCTGGGCAAGCTATCTTCCCAATTCCCGTAAGTGATACTACACTGTACATAAATTATTTCTACTTTATATAGGCTGTGTATTTTTATGTGTTATTTGGTATGATTTGGCAGCTTCATAGCTTAAAGGTTATTGAAGAGAGTGTTCTTGCCAACAGCGCTTGCGTGAGATTTTCTGCCGACGAGGCTTGCGTGAGATTTTCACTATGGAGAACTGTGCGGTAATGATTGTGGAAAAGTATTTCTACTTTATATAGGCTGTGTATTTATCATATCATTCCTGCTTTTACTATATGTTACTGTTATTTTAGGTTTTATGTGTTATTTGGCATGATTTGGTAGGTTATTTTTGGGTCTGCGAATGCTCACAAAATTTTCCCATATAAATAAATGGTAATTGCTTCTTCGCTTTACGACATTTCGGCTTACGAACCGTTTCATAGGAATGCTCTACCTTCGGATGGTGGAGGAAACCTGTATCCTGTGCCTTCCGAATTGTTCCCAGAAGCTCCAGCATTACTATTCTGCTGTCATCCCTGCTAGTGCCACTCCCAATCAATTTAGGCCAGGTCCTCTCTCATGCCTCGATAATTCCCTTTACTCCACTGTGATACTGATGCATCAGACCTTAGCTTCTCCTCCTCAAATTGCACTGTGAATTTTATCATCATAGAATTACAAGCTGCATCACTTCATGGTATGGAAACTGCATTGCGGCAGTCAGGAAGTCTCCAGAACAGGTAGTCAAAACTGCCCAACAAATCTCCAGCAATTGCCTGCATTATCTTCAAGAACATGTATACAGAAAGGCACAGGAAAAGGGCCAGTAACATCACCGAGGACCTCATCCACTCTGCTCATGCACTATTTGTCCCACTCCCATCAGGGAGGAGGTTACATAGCATCCAAGCCAGGACCAGACACCTAAATGGTTAATGCCCCCAAGCAGCGAGGCTGGTCAACTCCTCTACCCACTAACTGACCCTGCCAAGCCCCCAACCACCACTACGTCATAATTTTCTATCAGACACTCCTGTGCCTAGCATCAGTTTGTGAACATACAATCATTCTATGTATGTAAGCTAACTTGTGTACTTGTACATTACTGTACAAAAGTCTTAGGCACCCTAGATGTTTTGTGTGGTTTCTGATGATATGATCTCCACAGAGCCCTAATCTCTATGTCATTGAGACTGTCTAGGATTACCTGGAGAGACAGAAGCAAGTGAGACAGCCAAAGTCTGCAGAAGAACTGTGGCATGTTCTCCAAGATGCTTGGAACAACCTGCCAGCCAATTTTTTTTTTATAAAACTATCCGACCCATCCTACCTGTTATTTTGATTTTGCCTTTCAATACTTTACCTGACATCTACCTTCTGGTAGAGAATTGATGCAGTTTCAAAGGCAAAGGGCGGTCACAGGAAATATTGATTTGATTGAGTATTTTTACTGCTTGCTGCTCTTTATTGTAATTGCTTTGATATTTAGAAACTTTTTATTATTTTTGAAAGCATCTTCACATTTCAGAACATGGGTAAGTGCAGGGAGGAATGGGGTGATAGCACGGATGAATGTGTGGCTGAAGAGCTGGTGCAGGGAACAGGGTTTCAAGTTCTCGGATCATTGGAACCTTTTCTGGGGAAGGGTGACCTGTACAAGAGGGACGGGTTGCACCTTAGCTGGAGAGGAACCAATATCCTGGCCAGGAGGTTTGCTAGTTCTACTCGGGAGTATTTAAACTCATTTTGCAGGGGTCTGGGAACTGGTGCACCAAATCAGTGAGGGAGGGATCGGACCAGAAGGTAAGATGTCAGGTAAAATATTGAAAGGCAAAATGGAAATAACAGGTAGGATGGGTCGGATAGTTTTGAAGTGTGTGTTCTTTAATGCTAAGAGTATTATGGGTGTTTTTGATTTACTTTTTAGCTGGTTTGGCACAATATTTTGGGCTGAAGGGCTTGTTCCTGTGCTGTACTAGGTTCTTTGTGCTTAAGACTTTCGCACAGTACTGTATCTATTAAGTTTTTTTCTATTATTAGTGTTCTTATTTTTTTTTTGCTGCATCAGATCCGGAGTAACAATTATTCCGTTCTCCTGTACACTTGTGTACTGGAAAATGATATTAAACTATCTTGAATCCTTCTCACATCTATTCTTTTCCTCAGCTGCCTATCACCTCTCTCTGGTACTCATCCTACTTCTATGCTTTCTCTCCTCTCCTGTCTGATTACTTATTCAGCCCTTTACCTCTTCCAGCAATTATCTCCAAGCTTCTCACTTCGTTCCTCTTCCCACTCACCTGGTCTCATCCTTCGCCGGCCAGCTTGTACTCCTCCCCCTCCACGTCTGCCCCCTTCTTTTCTAGTCCTGATGAGGGGTTTCTGGCCCACTACTTCGACTGTTTATTCCCCTCCATTGATGCTGCCTGACTTGAGTTCCTCCAGCATTTTGTGCGCGTTGCTTAGAATGTCTTGCTGTTGCAGTCAGTTTGTTAGGAAGAGGCGCCACCTTATGGCGGTATTAATTATTCTTGCAATTGGTCCTTTAGGGTGCTGCTGTCGTTGATCCTTTCCAGCTGTCCGAGAAACCGGCAGAGGGACAGAATCCATCCGGTGCAACAGCGTGTTGCACACCGAGCAAGGGTTGCTGATTGATCACCTGCATCCACCAGAGGAAAGAGATTTACTTGCTTAGATAATCAGCAAACTTAATGTCTGTGAATGATTGGAGGGAAGACAGAGGTTGGCTTGAAGGGGGTCAGAATTGAATACCGCATCATCGTGCCTTCTTGGCCACTCCACCTACAGGAATAGTGCAGCAGCCTTCTCATTGTCCCCGAGTGATTGTGGGGCTGCCAAGGTCATTTATTGCCCCCTGCAGCTGGTCCTGCTGAATTCAACGTTAATTTTAAATGATGCTGTTTTAGAAACTCCCAGGGGTTTGTGTTGAGTGCGCCTGTGACAAGATGACAGTGCACAACAGTCCAACACATACTTCATGGGCAATGTTGATGGAACGTGATTTTGCTTTTTAATCTACCTGTGGGGGGGGGGAGGGGGAGGAAATTCCTCTTCTTAGGTGAATGTGACTCCATTCTGAGAGCTATTGGCACCAACAAAGTTCAAAGTACAGTAATTATTGTATGTATATTTAATACAACCTTGAGAGATCTCCTTTCAGGCAGCCGCAAAACAAAGGACCCATTAAAAAGCAAAGACTGTCAAACATCCAATTTGCAGAGAGAGAAAATTAAAACAATTAAAGCAAGCAAATAGCATTCAGAACTGAAGTGGTAAGAAAATGAGGCCACAGACACGAAGCCAGGCATCAATTCAGCCAGAGCAGGCCACAGAGTCAGTGCAGCACAGAACTGAGTCAACATTGCAGGGCTGCAAGCAGAAGCTCTGGTCCCGATGCCCTGATCACATCTCAGTTCTTACCAGATTATAGAGAAGGCTCAAAGCTCGCGCCTTCAGGCTGGCTGGGATTCTGGATACAGCGCAGGGCTGAGGCTTATACTTGGACAAGAGTTGACCACTTGAATCTCCAAGCCACAGAAGGCTGCAGAGTCATTCTCATTAATGAAGACTGCGGTTGGTAGTCCAAGCCTCAGATAGCTAGAGGGAGCAGAGTACATTGCTGTTTGATAACTATATGTAAACTGAGTGCTTCAGCTGTTGTGCTTGCCAACTTTGTCTGTGACCTTTGATCTGTGTGAATCTTGCCCTGTGGGATGGAGGAGGAGTAAAAAGATCAGCCATGCAATTGGATAGCTGATCAGACTCACAAAGCTCCTTAGCCAATTTCGGCTTCACTCTTTGTGTTATGATTGGTATAAACATAGAAACATAGAAAATAGGTGCAGGAGTAGGCCATTCGGCCCTTCGAGCCTGCACCGCCATTTATTATGATCATTGCTGATCATCCAACTCAGAACCCTGCACCAGCCTTCCCTCCATACCCCCTGATTCCCGTAGCCACAAGGGCCATATCTAACTCCCTCTTAAATATAGCCAATGAACCGGCCTCAACTGTTTCCTGTGGCAGAGAATTCCACAGATTCACCACTCTCTGTGTGAAGAAGTTTTTCCTAATCTCAGTCCTAAAAGGCTTCCCCTTTATCCTCAAACTGTGACCCCTCGTTCTGGACTTCCCCAACATCGGGAACAATCTTCCTGCATCTAGCCTGTCTAATCCCTTTAGGATTTTATACATTTCAATCAGATCCCCCCTCAATCTTCTAAATTCCAACGAGTACAAACCTAGTTCATCCAGTCTTTCTTCATATGAAAGTCCTGCCATCCCAGGAATCAATCTGGTGAACCTTCTTTGTACTCCCTCTATGGCAAGGATGTCTTTCCTCAGATTAGGGGACCAAAACTGCACACAATACTCCAGGTGTGGTCTCACCAAGGCCTTGTACAACTGCAGTAGTACCTCCCTGCTCCTGTACTCGAATCCTCTCGCTATAAATGCCAGCATACCATTCGCCTTTTTCACCGCCTGCTGTACCTGCATGCCCACTTTCAATGACTGGTGTATAATGACACCCAGGTCTCGTTGCACCTCCCCTTTTCCTAATCGGCCACCATTCAGATAATAATCTGTTTTCCTATTTTTGCCACCAAAGTGGATAACTTCACATTTATCCACATTAAGTTGCATCTGCCATGAATTTGCCCACTCACCCAATCTATCCAAGTCACCCTGCATCCTCTTAGCATCCTCCTCACAGCTAACACTGCCGCCCAGCTTCGTGTCATCCGCAAACTTGGAGATACTGCATTTAATTCCCTCGTCTAAGTCATTAATATATATTGTAAACAACTGGGGTCCCAGCACTGAGCCTTGCGGTACCCCACTAGTCACTGCCTGCCATTCTGAAAAGGTCCTGTTTATTCCCACTCTTTGCTTCCTGTCTGCTAACCAATTCTCTATCCACGTCAATACCTTACCCCCAATACCGTGTGCTTTAAGTTTGCACACTAATCTCCTGTGTGGGACTTTGTCAAAAGCCTTTTGAAAATCCAAATATACCACATCCACTGGTTCTCCCCTATCCACTCTGCTAGTTACATCCTCAAAAAATTCTATGAGATTCGTCAGACATGATTTTCCTTTCACAAATCCATGCTGACTTTGTCCGATGATTTCACCGCTTTCCAAATGTGCTGTTATCACATCTTTGATAACTGACTCCAGCAGTTTCCCCACCACCGACGTTAGGCTAACCGGTCTATAATTCCCCCGATTCTGTCTCCCTCCTTTTTTAAAAAGTGGGGTTACATTAGCCACCCTCCAATCTTCAGGAACTAGTCCAGAATCTAACGAGTTTTGAAAAATTATCACTAATGCATCCACTATTTCTTGGGCTACTTCCTTAAGCACTCTGGGATGCAGACCATCTGGCCCTGGGGATTTATCTACCTTTAATCCCTTCAATTTACCTAACACCACTTCCCTACTAACACATATTTCGCTCAGTTCCTCCATCTCACTGGACCCTCTGTCCCCTACTATTTCTGGAAGATTATTTATGTCCTCCTTAGTGAAGACAGAACCAAAGTAATTATTCAATTGGTCTGCCAAGTCCTTGCTCCCCATAATCAATTCACCTGTTTCTGTCTGTAGGGGACCTACATTTGTCTTTACCAGTCTTTTCCTTTTTACATATCTATAAAAGCTTTTACTGTCAGTTTTTATGTTCCCTGCCAGTTTTCTCTCATAATCTTTTTTCCCTTTCCTAATTAAGCCTTTTGTCCTCCTCTGCTGAACTCTGAATTTCTCCCAGTCCTCAGGTGAGCCACTTTCTCTGGCTAATTTGTATGCTTCTTCTTTGGAATTGATACTGTCCCTAATTTCTCTTGTCAGCCATGGGTGCACTACCTTCCTTGATTTATTCTTTTGCCAAACTGGGATGAACAATTGTTGTAGTTCATCCATGCAATCTTTAAATGCTTGCTATTGCATATCCACCGTCAATCCTTTAAGTGTCATTTGCCAGTCTATCTTAGCTAATTCACGTCTCATACCTTCAAAGTTACCCCTCTTTAAGTTCAGAACCTTTGTTTCTGAATTAACTATGTCACTCTCCATCTTAATGAAGAATTCCATATTATGGTCACTCTTACCCAAGGGGCCTCTCACAACAAGATTGCTAATTAACCCTTCCTCATTGCTCAAAACCCAGTCTAGAATAGCCTGCGCTCTAGTTGGTTCCTCGACATGTTGGTTCAAAAAACCATCCCGCATACATTCCGAGAAATCCTCTTCCTCAGCACCTTTACCAATTTGGTTCACCCAATCTACATGTAGATTGAAGTCACCCATTATAACTGCTGTTCCTTTATTGCACACATTTCTAATTTCCTGTTTAATACCATCTCCGACCTCACTACTACTGTTAGGTGGCCTGTACACAACTCCCACCAGTGTTTTCTGCCCCTTAGTGTTACGCAGCTCTACCCATATCGATTCCACATCTTCCCGGCTTATGTCCTTCCTTTCTATTGCGTTAATCTCTTCTTTAACCAGCAACGCCACCCCACCTCCTTTTCTTTCATGTCTATCCCTCCTGAATATTGAATATCCCTGACCGTTGAGCTTCCATCCTTGGTCACCCTGGAGCCATGTCTCTGTGATCCCAACTATCTCATAATCATTAATAACAATCTGCACTTTCAATTCATCCACCTTGTTACGAATGCTCCTTGCATTGACACACAAAGCCTTCAGGCGCTCTTTTACAACTCTCTTAGCCCTTATACAATTATGTTGAAAAGTGGCCCTTTTTGATGCTTGCCCTGGATTTGTCAGCCTGCCACTTTTGCTTTTCTCCTTACTACTTTTTGCTTCTACCCTCACTTTACACCCCTCTGTCTCTCTGCACTGGTTCCCATCCCCCTGTTGTGAACTAACCTCCTCACGCCTAGCCTCTTTAATTTGATTCCCACCCCCCAACCATTCTAGTTTAAAGTCACCTCAGTAGCCCTTGCTAATCTCCCTGCCAGGATATTGGTCCCCCTAGGATTCAAGTGTAACCCGTCCTTTTTGTACAGGTCACACCTGCACCAAAAGAGGTCCCAAGATCCAAAAACTTGAATCCCTGCCTCCTGCTCCAATCCCTCAGCCACGCATTTATCCTCCACCTCATCGCATTCCTACTCTCACTGTCGCGTGGCACAGGCAGTAATCCCGAGATTACTACCTTTGCAGTCCTTTTTCTCAACTCCCTTCCTAGCTTCCTATATTCTCCTTTCAGGACCTCTTCCCTTTTCCTACCTATGTCATTGGTACCTATATGTACCACGACCTCTGGCTCCTCACCCTCCCAGTTCAGGATATCTTGAACACGATCAGAAATATCCCGGACCCTGGCACCAGGGAGGCAAACTACCATCCGGGTCTCTGGACTGCATCCACAGAATCGCCTATCTGACCCCCTTACTATCGAGTCCCCTATCACAACTGCCCTCCTCTTCCTTTCCCTACCCTTCTGAGCTACAGGGCCGGACTCTGTGCCGGAGGCACGGCCACTGTCGCTTCCCCTGGGTAAGCTGTCCCCCCCAACAGTACTCAAACAGGAGTACCTATTGTCAAGGGGCACAGCCACCGGGGTACTCTGTATTACCTGACTCTTCCCCTTCCCCCTCCTAACCGTGACCCACTTGTCTGCCTCCCGTGGCCCCGGTGTGACCACCTGCCTGTAACGCTCTTATCAACTCCTCACTCTCCCTGACCAGACGAAGGTCATCGAGCTGCAGCTCCAGTTCCGTAACGCGGTCCCTTAGGAGCTGCATATCGACGCACTTGGCGCAGATGTAGACGTCCGGGAGGCTTGGAGACTCCAGGGCCTCCCACATCCGACACCGAGAACAACAAACTGCCCTCACACTCATACTGCCCCTCTCCTCAAATGACAACAAAAAATGAATACCAAACCTTCCTCGCCTCGCCCGTTTCCGCCTAAGCCCGTTGAGCCGAAGCCCTTAAGTCTTCACTCTGCTCCCGGCTCACTATGCTGCCGGCTGTATGAGGCTCTGTTCATTTTAAATCTGCCGCGCTGCACTGCCCGACGTCATACGCCTGTGCAGTCCCGCCTCTCTGAACGCCATTGGAGAAAAAACCAGAAAATTTCAAAAATGTCTTCCTCCGCACTCCCGCTCCAACTCTCAGACTTCCTTCTTCAAATCAAACCTGAAGCAGGAGATAAAGATTCACTATGGAAATTCCTGATGCTTTTCCCATACAATAAACACAATTGAGTAAATGACTGTGTGTGTATATAATCATTGGCTATCTCTGTCAAGGTTTCAGCTCACACTTAATTGTTTTAGGGAACAACGTGGGAAGTTAGAAGTTAGATTAGAATTTAAGGGTCAGAAATGTGGGGGAGTCCAGCTCCGGGCACTCCGTGGGTCAAAGGCTAGTGATCACCATGGATGGATGGCAGGATGACAAAACCAGTGAGGCTACGGGCTGGTGACCACCCTCCTCAAACCAGCAGGTCCCAAGCTGCAGGCCTTTGCAGGGGGAGGCACAACAGCTGATTAATCATTATGTCAGCCAGTCCAGAGTCTGAGGCGTATAATTCAGGGCCTGCCATTGGCAAGTCCTGTGGTTGATACTGAAAGTCGATGACAAAGTCAGCAAGTTGGGTAACAGAAGCCTGATGGTCATAGCCCTGGGTCTGCAATTTTGTGAGTCCAATGGTGAAGTCAAAGGCCCGATGCTTGTGAGGCAGGTGGAGGCAATCTGGCCAGGTGCTGGAGGGGTGGAGTGTTTTGTGTGTGTAAGTGTAAAGGTGGGTGTGTAGTAGGGAAGAAAGGGCCTTGTTCTATTACTGTTGATGCTTGTGTTGTTTTGTTGAACATTGTGGGTATGCTATGTTGGTGCCAGAATGTGCGGCAACACTTATGGCCTGTCCCCAACACATCCTTGGGTTGTATTGTTCGTTAACACAAAAGATGCATTTCACTGTATGTGATAAATATAAAATCATCTGACAAAAGGGTGGTTGAAGATCAAGACCATTTATGGTTTACAAGGCAGCAATGCTCTTCTCTCCCCTCTAGGTTTGGATTATCTGTAGCAAATGCCCTAAAGCACTGAAGAGATATTACTAACATCTGTCTCTGCAAAATCCACTGGTGCATTGGGTAATCCAGTGCCCTTCCCAGACGAACATCAATGTCCAGGCCAATTTTTTTGTATTTTTAATACCTACTGCTAGAGAAGAAACCAGTTGAGCTCCCTTTACAATGTCCCATCGAATATCAGGGCAGGAAGAAAATACAAAAAGCTCTTGTGAGACTCCCATAAAACACCTGCATGGGAGGTCCAACAACAGTTAGGTAAAGAATATAGCCTATTGACCATTAAAATAGTATGGACAAGTCGTCAAGCTAAAGGCAGAAACTTTATGCATGTGATAAAACACTCGAGGACACACAAAAATGCAGTACAGGTCTTTCAGCCCACAATGTGCTGACCTTTTAATCTGCTCTAAGCTCAATATAACTTACCTCCCACATAACCTTTCATTGTTCTATCATCAATGTGCCTATCTAAGTCTCTTAAATACGCTAACATATCCTCCTCTACCACCACCTCTGGTAACACATTCCATTCATCCCACCGCTCTCTTTGTAAAAAAAAACTACCTTTGACATCCCCCTATATTTAAATCCTTAAAATTATTCTCCCCTCGTATTAGCCATTTCTCCCGATCTATCGAGTACCCTCTTATCCTCTTTCACCCAAGCTCAATTTATCCTCATAAGACATCAGATTCATGCTCTCCAATCCAGGCAGCATCCTAGTAAATCACTGCATTCTCTCTAAAACTTCCACATCTTTCCTATAATGAAGCGACCAGAACTGAATACAATAATAATCTGTAAGAGAGGCAGCAAGTGACTGAGTAGGTAAGTGCAAAATGAGCTCACTGTTAAAAGATGGAAACAGAGAACAGAGAGAAATGGCACAGTTCTAATGACTTCAATGGAGGGATTTGAGTGCCTCCATCTTCACCTGTTTCATTCTATTTTCTGTTATCTGATCAAAAGACAGCACCATTTTGCTACCCCAGTTCCACATGCACTAATGTTCACCTGCCGTTTGATGCTTTACTGAAAATCTAAATACAACACATTCATCAGTTCTCCCTCATCCACTTCACTAAATATATCCTCAAAGAACTCCTCCATTCTCTCCACTCCATTACTGTAATGATTTGGTATTAAGATTCAGTCTGATTTCACACTGAGCAGTACTGTGCGAAGTTTATTCTGCAGTCTTGCTCCACATGGTAGACTCATTGTGCAAACAGTGGCATTTACTGTATTGACTCTACACTTTTGAGAAACATTGTGCAGGGGTGCACAACCTTTTTTATGCCATGGATCAATACCACTAAGCAAAGGGTCCGTGTCTGTCAGGTTGGGAACCCCTGGTAGGGATATTTATTACAGCCTGATTTTTACCTTACTAGGGAATACAGTGATATTCATTGCACTAATTGATTCCATAATGGTACAAACTGGCAAAGGAACATATACCATGTAGTGCAATTCCATACTTGTTCTTTTGTGTTAACACACTACTAGAATATTAGACCATAAGATACATGAACAGAATTAGGCCATTTGGCTGTCGAGTCCGCTCTCTAATTTCATCATGGCTGATCTATCAGTACCAATCTCCTGCCTTCTCCCTGCATCCTTTCCATGCCCTGACTAATCAAGAATCTATCTACCTCTGCCTTAAATATACTCAATGACTTCGCCTCCACAGCCACCTGTGGCAACAAATTCCACCGACTCACTACACCCCGGCTAAAGAAATTCCTCCTCATCTCCATTCTAAGAGGACACCCCTCTATTCTGAGGCTGTGTCTGCTGGTCTTAAAAACCCTCGCCCTAGGAAAAATCCTCTTCATATCCACTATATTGAGGATTTTAAAACATTTGTTAGGTTTCAATGAGGTCACCCATCATTCTTCTGAATTCCAGTGAGTAGAGGCCCAGAACCATGAAAACAAGCCTTTAAATATAACCACATCACAAGCCTTTCAATCACGAATCATTTTCATGAACCTCCTTTGAACCCTTTCCAATGTCAGACATCCTTTCTAAGACTGTTCAAAATACTCCAGGTGAGGCCTCACCAGTGCTTTATAAAGCCTCAACATTATATCCTTGCTTTTCTAGTCCTCTTCAAATGAATACTAACATCACATTTGCCTTATTCACCACTGACTCAACCTGTAAATTAAACTTTAGGGAATCCTGCATAAGGAATCCTAAGACTCTTTGCACCTCAGAATTTTGAATTTTCTCTTCATTTAGAAAAATCAATGCTTTTATATCTTCTACCAAAGTGCATACTTCTATGAGCATACAAGTGCATGATTTTGCAAATGCGGAATACTTATTCAGCTTGTCCACCATTTCCATTACTACCTCTCCAGCGGTCTGATATCTACTCTCACATCTTTTTAACACTTTATATATTTGAAGAAACTTTTGATATCTTTCTTTAATGCTATTGGCTAGCTTACCTTTGTATTCCATATTTTCTTCACGACTTTCCCAACACCATATTCCATCTGCCAATTCTTTGCCCATTTTCCTAATATGTCTAAGACTTTCTGTAGACTCTACTTCCTCAGAACTGCCTGCTACTCCACCTATTGTCTATAAACTTGGTCACAAAGCCACCAATTCCATCATCCAAGTCATTGACTTGGAAAAAGAAGCAGTCTCAACATAGACCCTTGTGGGACACTACTCACCAGCAGCCAAACAGAAACCGTTCCCTTTATTCCCACACTTTGCCTCCTGCTAATCAGCCACTATTTTATCCATGCTAGAATCTTTCCTGCAATACCACAAGCTCATAACTTGTTAAGCAGTCTCATGTGTGGCACCTTGTCATAGGCCTTCTGAAAATCCAAGAACACAACATTCACCGGTTCTCCTTTGTCTATCTTGCTTCTTATTTCTTTAAGGAAATCCACCAGATTTGTCAGGCAATATTTTTCCCTTGAGGAAACCATGCTGACTATAGCCTAGTTTATTATGTGCCTCTAAGTAACCCAAAACCACATCCCTAACAATCAACTCAAACATCTTCCCAACTATTGAGGTCAGACTAATTGGCCTACAATATCCTTTCTTCAACCTCTCTTCCTTTCTTGAAGAGTGAAGTGATAATTGCAATTTTCCAGTCCTCCAGACCCATGCCAGAATCTAGTGATTCTTGAAAGATCATTACTAATGCCTCCATAATCTCTTCAGCCACATCCGCGGTGGTTCAACATCCACTTCAGACTTTTCAATCTCCCAAGAACTTTCTCCATATTAATGCAACTTCACACAATTCTTCCCCCTGACACTCTCAAACTTCTGGCATACGGTTAGTTTCTTCCGCAGTAAAGACTGATGCAATTCAGCTTGTCCACCATTTCCTTGTCCTGCATTACTACATATTCAGCAGTCCAATATCTACTCTCGCTTCTCTTTTACCTTTTATGTATTTGAAGAAAACTTTGATATCCTTCTTTAATGCTATTGTCTAGCTTGTCTTCATATTTCACCTTTTCTTCATGACATTTTTTAGTCTCAATCTTCTAACTTTCCACTAATTTTTGTTCTATTACATGCCCGCTCTTTGGCTTTGATTTCTCGTTGGCCACGATTGATTCATTTTGCCTTTAGCATACTTCTTCCTCTTTGGGATATATATATATATATATATTCTGCACCTTCCAAATTGCTTCTGGAAATTCCAGCCATTGTTGCTCTGCCATCATCCCTGCCAGAGTTCTTTCCCAACCAATTTTAGCCAGCTCCTCTCTCATTCTTCTGTAATTTCCTATCTACTTATTCATTTACAGGATGTGGGCATCTCCAGCTTAGCCAGCATTTATTGCCCCATTCCTAGTTGCTCTTGAGAAGGTGATGATGTGCTGCCTTCTTGAACCGCTGCTGTCCCTGAGGTGTAGGGACACTCATAGTGCCGTTAGGGAAGAAATACCATGATTTTAAACTATTGCCAATGAAGGAACAGCAAAATGTTTCCAAGTCAGGATGGTGAGTGGCTTGGAGGGGGATTTCCAAGTGGTGGTGTTCCCAGGTTTCTGCTGTTCTCGTCCTTCTAGATGGTAGTGTTCGACGGTCTGGAAGTCCACTGTAACACTGATACATCTGACTTAGCTTCTCCTTCTCAAATTGCAGGATGAATTCTGTCATATTATGATCACTCTTCCCCCTAAGCGTTCCTTTATCTTAAGCTCTTGAACTCTGGTTCATTGCACAACGCCCATTCCAGAATAGCAACAAGCTGCTCTAAAAAGCCAACTCTTTAGGTATTCAGGAATTTTCCCTCTTGGGATCCAGCACCGCCCTGATTTTTCCTATCTACCTGCATATTGACATCCCCCATGACTATTGTAACATTTCCCTTATGGCATACTTTTCTATCTCCCATTGTAACTTGTAGACCACACCTCTACTACTGCTTGGGGGTCTGTATGTAATTCTCATCAGGGTCTTCTTACCCTTGTAGTTCCTTAGCTCTTCCCACAATGATTCAACACCTATGGCTCCTCTTTCTAATGATTTAATTTTTTTTACCTACAGAGCCACGCCACCCTGCCTTATAACTATTTAACAATTACAGCATGGAAACAGGCCATCTCGGCCCTTCTAGTCCATGCTGAACTCTTACTCTCACCTAGTCCCACCGACTCGCACTCAGCCCATAACCCTCCATTCCTTTCCTGGCCATATAGCTATCCAATTTAACTTTAAATGACAACATCGAACCTGCCTCAACCACTTCTGCTGGAAGCTCGTTCCACACAGCTACCACTCTCTGAGTAAATAAGTTCCCCCCCCTCATATTACCCCTAAACTTTTGCCCTTTAACTCTCAACTCATGTCCTCTTGTTTGAATCTCCTCCACTCTCAATGGAAATAGCCTATCCACGTCAACTCTGTCTATCCCCCTCATAATTTTAAATACCTCTATGAAGTCCCTGCTGAACCTTCTACCCTCCAAAGAATAAAGACCTAACTTTGTTCAACCTTTCTCTGTAACTTAGGAGATGAAACCCTTCCTGTCTGTCCTTTTGATACAATGTGTATCCTTGGACGTTAAGCTCCCAGCTATAATCTTCCTTCAGCCACAATTCGGTGATCCCCATGCCAATCTGTAACTGTCTTACAAGTTCATCTACCTTACTCCATATACTGCACACACTCAAATATAGCACCTTCAAGTCCTGTATTCACCCTTTTCGATTTTGCCCACCTTTTACACTGCGATTCATCCTGCTGACTGTGAAAGAGTCTAACTCTCGACTATTTTGTATCACAGTCCAATGCAAAATGCTACAATGTTTTCTCTTGTTCTGGGTATGTTTAAAAATTTACAAAAGTGCAGGGTTTGATTTGTGATTTTACACTCTGGAGATTAGCACAGGTTTTCAATCATTCCACAGTGATTATGCAGTAAAAACATTATATGTGTGACCACAATGAGGGATCATGTCCCCTTTCTGCTGCACCCCGTGGGGAGGATGGGTGTAGGTTGGGGAGCTTGATATTTCGTACAGACTTTACCCTTCATCTTTCTTGGCAATGAAGATTTAAAAATCATTGTTCAATCAATACTGCATACAATTACCATCTGTTATAGTCATGGGGCACTTCTCCTGCTACACATTTTCATTTAACCACTCTGTGAAGACAATACTCAATCCCACAACAGAAATCTGACTGAAAATCACTTTGATTCTAAATCTCTTGAACTTTCCATCATTCAGATCAATAGCATTGAAATATTTCACAGTGGTTGTCAAGTCCAAACACAGGACAGAGAGGGCTGAGGAGGAGACGGGGAAGTGGAGAAAAGCAGAGGTCTCAGATCTGTGTCTTGCACACAGCAATACTTCTGATAATGATGATTCTACTGGATCAGAAGCCATACTTTGGTTACAGGACTTGCAACATAGGGTCAGGAACCCATGGGGGACAGGAAGAGAGAGAGAGCACTGGCAGGGGTGGGGCCATGTCATAGCTGTGGCTACTCCACCTTTCAACTGCAGTCTGCTGCAACACATCACACACCCACACACGCTTAAGAAATACAGGACTGTGCTTATGGAATTCATTACTACAGACATCTGTGGAGGCCAAGTCAATGGGTATATTTAAAGCAGAGGTTGACAGGTCCTTGACTAGTACGGGTGTTAAATGTCACAGGGAGAAGGCAGGAGAATGGGGTTCAGAGTTGGAATAGCAGACACAATTGGCCACATGGCTTAATTCTGTTCCTACGTCTTGTTGTCTAAGCCATTCAACCTCTTCTGCATTCTCTGGATTGCAGTGTGATCACATCTGATCACTAACTTCACACTACTTCCTATAACTCCTTTATTTTGACTCTCTTCCTATGCGTACATTCCATGACCATTCTGCACCTCCTATCTACCGCTTGTAGCAAGGGAAGATTGCCATCGACAGTTGAATGGTGTTCCAGACAAACTGGGTAGCTCCTGGAGAAAAGAAACAGAATGCATCTGAAATTTAAGAAAAGAATTAGTTGCACCTAGCACACCTCACTCATCTATATAGGTGTCTTTACCTGTGAGTTGTATACAATACACCAAAGGTCCCATTTTCAAGCAACCCCAATGAACAGAGTCTTTGGTCCATTTTCATCCACTTACAAGTTTTCCAGTGTTGGTTGGCTTTGGTTATGTACGGTTAAGGAAATGAGGGGTGAAGAATACTGGCAGACTGGATATAAAGAAGCGTCAATATTCCTTTGTTTACCTGCTATCCTGGATGAAAAACTGCTTGTCCTAAGCATATCCTGATAATAATTCAGTGCCCATTTAATTATGAATCATTTCTTTATTAAAGTTATTCACTTTCGAAGTATAAAATGAGAAGCTCCATTAACCAACTCCAGGCCAAGTTAATCGTTTTCCATTTCCATAATTAGCCCCATTAATGATTGCACAGGTCGTACCTGCTCTAAGGAAACCGAGACAGAGAGAGTGAAGAGGCACTCAATATGAAAGAACAAAACCGTAATGCATACTGAACTGAGAAATAACACGAAGGACAAAGTGGAATGAAAAATCATTTAGAATAAAACCATTTTAACCAAATGGAATGATAGAATCAGAATAAACAAAACAATGAAATCACAAAATATACAAATAAATCATATACAAAATAAATAGTCTGTAATCTACAAAGTCTTTACCATTGTTAATTATAAATGTCATTTAACTGACAATTTTATGAAACTTACACTTCATCCATAGATTTTTTGTGCTTAATATATACATAGTTATGAATACTGTAGTCAGAATACTTCACCTCAGAGTCAGTTTTGTACAATATAATACAAACTGCAATTTACTTGCAAATTTGATTGATTAAACAATATGTAATGATAGTCTATCTGCCATAAGAACACTTACAGTTACAGCCTTGTTTCTCAATTGTGAAAAACCCTTTTTTACATTCGTCCATTGGTGGATTTGGCATATTTACCTGCTATGTAGACATGACTATATCTTCCAAAGGAGTTCTAGAGTCCATATATATTGGAGTGTTATTCACAGTTTGCATACAAGTGTTGAAATCAATTAAGTCAATGATGTTTTGTGCAAATGTGGAATCAAGTTTCCATTTTCAAGTTACAATTTAAATGCCCAGCAACCCCAACTCTTTTGGGATAGAATATGCAGTAACATCCCATTTAATACAATGGATGTTTAAAATGTCAAACACCTACTAAATTAAGCTGGAGAAATGGAAGCATTTTCAAAATTCCGAACATTCACCTTCAATGACCATCATAAATCACACGCCATAATTTAAAACAAATTTTACAGTCTCACACTTAATCTCAATGGGTCGTCATTTAAAAAAATACACATTTCTCTTCCCAGCCAGAATGTGGTGCTTTATACTACTTTCCAACATTTACCATTCTCCTTTTGTGCAAGGAAAATCAAAAGAAAACATGAACATAAAGAAGGATAACAAGCCACCAGTGTGCAGAGGATCTGTCTGAATCTTGGCAGTTGTTTATAGTGTTCAACTCAACCACCTCTGTCATTCTTCGTTCACCTTCTTGTGCCGAGGCACATCTCTTTGGTCTCATGACAGTGGACATGTGTGCTTGCATGTGCCTGCATACACAACACAGCAGTTCTCAGAACAGTAAGCTAGTGAGCAGCTCTGTCGCTATGCTATATTTTGCCTTCATTGTGCATGCTATGATTTGACTTGTGAGTCACACAATTCTGCTCATTGAGTAGATTTGCTGTTTCATCAGGTAAGTGATCATGCATCTCATTTAAAGTCAATTCAATCTTAGTGTTTTCACTGTCTGACGACTGTGGAGTTTTATCCATGATGGATGCCATCAGGGCATTCTGATAATGCTGTCTTGTAATCTATAAAATGGAAAAAAAGCAAAATAGATCTGAATATGTGTTTAAAAACATACAATCTATTTATATTTTAAAGATACAACTTTTCCTCACTTAAAAATATGCCCGAGGATAATTGTCAGCAAAATTATAACTTCCATCCGTTGAGTCTTGTTTAAAAATGAATGCCCTAGAGGTTAAAAATGAATGCCCTAGAGGTTAAAAATGAATGCCCTAGAGGTTAAAAATGTGCATGAACAGGCTTAAACAATACAAAGTATAAACCAGGTGTTAAGAAAAAAAATCAAAATGCACATTTAAGTTACACAGGAGACAATTATAATATCACTCAGGGCTTGAAGAACTTATTATGTGAATAGGGATTATTCCAATCGCAGGGAAAGATTAAAAGAGACAGTAATCTACATTTTCGCTTATTTTAAAGTACTTTCTTTTCCCTTGCAGCTTTGATCAAAATTACAATGGTATGAGTACCAACATTTCATAAAAGTTGATTGCAGCAATTGAAAGCCTAAACTCACACGACATTCTGTTTTGAATTTGAAAAGTTGCTTAAGACATTAAAATTAACAGTCACGGAGATAAAGGGTCATAGACACCAGATAATCTGCAGATGCTGGAAATCCAAAGCAACACACAGAAGAGAAGATGGAGGGATTTCCCGGTGGCCATCTATTTCAATTCTACTTCCCATTCCGACATGTCAATACATGGATGAAGACACACTCAGGTTGGAGAAGCAACATCTTATATTCCATCAGGGAAGCCTCCAACCTGATGGCATGAACACTGATTTCTCCAATTTCTAGTAATTACTCCCCCACCCTCTCCTTCACCATTCCCCATTCTTGCTTCCCTCTTACACCTTCTCTTTTTACCTGCCCATCACCTCCCTCTGATGCTCCTCCCCCTTCCCCTTCTTCCATGGTCTTCCACTCTCTCCTATCAGATTCCCCTATCTCCAGCCTTTACCTCTTGCACCAATCAACAACTCAGCTCTTTACTTCAACTCCCCCCCCCGTTTCACCTATCACCTGCCACTTTGTACTTCTCCCTTCCCTCCCTCCCTCACCTTCTTATTCTGCACCTTCTCCCCTTCCCTTACAGTCCTGATGAGCCTAAAGAGCTGATAGTTCACTCTTTTCCATAGATGCTGCCTGGACTGCTGTCCAGCATTTTGTGTGTGTTGGAACAGAGATAAAGGGATTAAGGCATTTAACCCTCAAAATGTCTGAAGACCATCTTTTTAAAAAAATGCTGCAGCAGTTCATTGTTTGAGAAACTCCAGAAAAACAGCCTCTCCTTAAATGCTTCCGAAATTGATTTGAATGGTGAAAAAGCATTAACCTTTGGTGCCTTATTTTTGTGAATTAGATTTTGTAAATCTGTAGGATAACTGATTTAAGAATTCAATGAAGGCTACAACAGTTTTGGTCTCTAAAAGTAGATGTTGGATCTGATCAGCAAAAGACCTGTGTAACAGAGGCGCAAACCTAGTAAAGCTCCAAGTTCAAACAGACTGTTCACTTTACTAGATAAATAGTAATGAACCAAGCAACTAGTTTGAGGAAAGCACAAACAAGAGAAAATCTGCAGGTGCAACACCTACAAAATACTGGAGGAACACAGCAAGCCAGGCAGCATCTATGGAAAAAAGTATAGTCGATGTTTCAGGCCGAGATGCTTCAGCAGGACTGGAGGGAAAAACCTGAGGAGTGGATTTAAACGGAAGTGGAGGGGAGAGAGAAACACCAGGTAATAGGTGAAACCTGGATGGGGAGGGATGAAGCAAAGAGCTGGGAAGTTGATTGGTGAAAGACAGAAGGAAGAAAAAGGGGGCAGGAGCACCAGAGGGAGGCGATGGGTGGGCAAGGAGATAAGGCAAGAGAGGGAAAAGGGAAGGGAAATAGTAAGGGGGAATGAGAGGCATTACCAGAAGTTTGAGAAATCGATGTTCATGCCAACAGGTTGGAGGCTACCCAAACAGGATCTAAGGTGTTGATTCTCCAAGCTAAGTGTGGCCTTATCAGGACAGTGGAGGAGGTCATGGATGGACGTATGGGAATGGGAATGGGAAGTGAAATTAAAATGGGTGGCCACTGAGAGATTCCACTTGTTCTGGCAGACGGACCATAGATGCTTGGCGAAATGGTCTCCCAATCTACGTTGGGTTTCACCGATATACAGAAGGCTACCGGGAGCACCAAACACAGTAAACAACCCCAATAGACTCACAGGTGAAGTGTCACCTCACTTGGAAGGACTATTTTGGACCCTGATTGTGAGTGAGGGAGATGGTGTAGCACTCGTTCCGCTTGCAATGGGGAAGTGCCAGGAGGAAGATCAGTAGGGGGTGATGAACGGACCAGGGAGTTGCATAGGGAGTGATCCCTGTGGAAAGCAGAAAGTGAGGGGTGGGTGGGGGAAGAGAGAAGATGTGCTCGGTGGTGGGATCCAGGTGGAGATGGCAGAAGTTTTGGAGCATTGTGTGCTGAACACGGAAGCTGGTGGGGTGGTAGGTGAGGACAAGAGGATCCCTATCCCTGGGAGGGTGGCGGGAGAATGGGGTAAGAGCAGAAGTGCATGGAATGGAAGAGATGCGGTTGAAGGTAGCATTGAGGGTGGAGGAAGGGAAGCCCCTTTCTTTGAAAAGGGAGGACATCTCCTTCGTCCTAGAATGAAAAGCCTCATCCTGAGAGCAGATGCAGCGGAGACTGAGGAATTGAGAGAAGGGGATGGTATTTTTACAGGTAGCAGAGGGGTACAAGGTGTAGTCCAGGTAGCTGTGAGAGTCTGTTGGTTTGTAATAGACATTGGTGGATAAGCTGTCTCCGGAGATAGAGACAGTGAGATCGAGAAAGTGAAGGGAGGAGTCGGAAATGGACCTGGTGAACTTGAGGGCAGGGTGGACGTTGGAGGCAAAGTGAATGAAGTCGATGAGTTCAGCACAGGTTCAGGAAGCAGCACCAATGCAGCGTAGGAAAAGTGCAGGTCGGTCACCAGCGTTGGCTGGAGCATAAACTGTTCCACGTAGCCAACAAACAGGCAAGCAGGCAAACAGGCACCCATGCAAGTGCCCATGGTTACCTCTTTTGTAAGGAAGTGGGAGGCGCCAAAGGAGAAATTAGAGTGAGGACAAATTTCACTAGGTGGAGGAGGGGAACTGGTTAGGATTGGTGCCCAGAACAAAAAATGAAGAGCTTTGAGGCCTTCCTGGTGGGAGATGGAAATTTATAGGGACTAGACATCAATAGTAAAAATGAGATAATGGGGGCCAGGAAACTTGAAGTCCTTGAAAAGATCAAGAGTGTGTGAGGTGTCATGGATGTAGGTAGGAAAGGACTGAACTAGGGGGTAAAGCAGAGTTGAGGTATGCTGATATGAGTTCGGTGGGGCAGGAACAAGCTGAAACAATGGGTCTTACCTGGACAAACGGGTTTATGGATCTTGGGTAGGAGGTAGAAATGGAAGGTAAGCTGTGTGGGAACTAGGAAGTTGATGGCGGGTGGATGGGAGATCCCCAGAGTCAATAAGGTTGGTGATGCTGTGGGTGACAATGGCCTGGTGTTCCTTAGTGTGGTCCTGTTCAAGGGGGAAGTAAGAGGAGGTGTCTGAAAGTTGGCGCTGGCCTCAGCAAGGTCGAGGTCTGTTCGCCAGACTACTATAGCACCCCCCTTCCTCCCTATCTGTGGGTTTGATGATGAGAATAGGATTGGTCCGGAAGGAGTGGAGAGCTGAGCGTTCGGAAGGAGTGAGGTTGGAATAGGAGGGAGGAGTGTTAAGGTCTAGGTTAATGTCTCATCGGCAGTTGGCAATGAAAAGCTCCAGAGCAGGGAGAAGACCAGGGCAGGGTATCCAGAAAGAGGAGGAGGTTTGAAGATGGGAGAAAGGGGTCATCAATGTGGGGTGGGGAGTCCTTTCCAAAGAAACAGGCTTGGAAATGGAGGTTGCAGAAGAAGAGCTCAGTGTCATGGTGGGCGCAGAACTCACTGAGGTGTGGGTGCAGGGGGACAAAGGTGAGGCTCTTACTGAGGACAGAACATTCTGCCTCAGAGAGGGGAAGGTTGAAGGAAACGGTGAAAACCCGGCACAGATAAGTCTGGGATCGGAGCGGGGAAGGGGGTTGGTATTGCCTAAAGGAAGGGAGGTTTGGGGGGGGGGGGTTCACGGATGGTGGGGCAAGAGAAAGATGGAGTCTCCGAGAGTTGGTGGTGGGACTTAAGGGATACAGGATTGCTGAGTGGCAGTGGGGGGAGGGGAGATGGAGGTTTCAGTGGCGATGCATGAAGACCTGGCCTGGAGGTCAAGGTCGGAGTTGGAGGTTGCGCAATTGGCACTTTGGAGGTGTCCGAGGTTATTGGAACCCACATTGATAGCGGTGGCGTCTGGGTTCATAATCTGTTCTGGATTGTTAGAACCATTGAGGTCAGCAGCAGGGATAATGGTCTGGAGACATCCAGGCCTGCCAGCGTTGGAGTCAGCAGGTACTGTGGTCCGTAAATAGGTAATCTTCTGATCCTTGCAAGACATGAGAAAGTCAAAGAACCGGCAATTGAAAGCATGGATCTGGCGGAGGATAAAGAAGCATACAGGTTCATTTCAGGTGGTGGAGAGAGAATCCCGGAGTTGTGAAAATGACAGGGATAGGGACACCAGGTATGAAGGGTTCCGACCTGAAACGTCGACTGTACTTTATTTTTCGATAGATGCTGCCTGGCCTCTAGCATTTTGTGTGTTGAGGGAAGCACAACTGATTTTTGCAAAAAAAAAGAGGAACTTGAATTGTAAGATGCAAGATGACCATTTGATTTTGTTTTCATAAATGACAATAAAACAATGAAAGTATGCGCCTCACCTTTACAAACTGTAAGTCAGTCAGAGCACGCACTGAATAGTCTGGAACATACATTTGTAGCAATGAGTTTAGTTGACTGTTGTTACTCCCTATCTGCGATGCTATTGAATCAATCCGATCGCCCCGGTTCAGTGAATCAGAATGGTTTAAGCCACATGTTCGAGGTGGAGAACGATTATCTACGCAAAGAGAAAACAAGACTGAAAAATTGAAATGTCTAGCACATTTTTGACGTATACAGTGATTCAGCTTTTGTGGGATCTTGACTTCAGCATTTCCGACCTTATGAGTGAAGTCTTTAGGAATTTACTGTCAGTCTTTCCTTTAATAACAGGATCTAACGACCAAATGCTTCTTAAATGTTGCCTGTTATTTTAGAGACAGAGCAAAGTAACAACAAGACCACACTGTCCAATTACACCCATGACCAATTAACCCGTACACCTTTGAAAATGTGAGAGGAAACCCACAGGGTACAAACTCATTACAAGCAGCAGTGGAATTGAACCCCAGTCACTGGCGCTGTAATAGTGTAGTGGTTATAGCCAGTTCATTAGCTATGTTTAAAAGGAAGTTAGATATGGCCCTTGTGGCTACAGGGGTCAGGGGGTATGGAGGGAAGGCTGGGTTCTGAGTTGGATGATCAGCCATGATCATAATAAATGGCGGTGCAGGCTCGAAGGGCCGAATGGCCTACTCCTGCACCTATTTTCTATGTTTCTATATTACTGTACTGCCCCACTAGGCAATTCTCTAGCCACTACCACTGTGTAAAAAATATCCCTCATAAATACCTTTCCTCTCTCACATTCATCCTAAGCTGAGCAGTATTTGTCCCTTCCACTCTGGAAAAAAGATTCGACCCACTCTATGTTTGCTCTCATAATTATATACATTTCTATCAGGACACCGCTCAACTTCCTAAGTTCCAGAAAACAAAATCCAAGTTTGTCTATCCTTTCGATGGAGCTAATACTCTCTAATCATTGTAATATGGGGACAAAGTCAAAAAGGATGATGAATATAGGACTGAAGTTATTATATTTGAATGCAAGTACTATATGGAATAATGTAGATAATCTTGTAGCGCAGTTAGAAATTGGCAGGTATCATGTTGTGGACTTCAGATAATTTTTCAAGAGTGAATCCTTGCAGACAACAGACCTCGATGGGGTACCGGGTAGGGCTCTGAAAACCTTGCCATCTAACTGCCAACCATCTCTTGTTCCTACAGCTGCAAGTTCCCATCTGATTCAAAAGAGCAACAATCAACCAAGAGCTGGGTGAGCTACCTTAACGACCATCGTCCAGTGGCACTCACGTCTATGGTGATGAAGTGCTTTGAGAGATTGATTGAGGCTAGAATCAACTCCTGCCTCAGCAAGGACCTAGACTCAACTGCAATTTGCCTACTGCCATAATAGGTCTACAGATGTGATCTCATTGGCTGAACTAGACAATACTAACACCTACGTCGGGCTGCTGTTTATTGACTACAGTTCAGCATTTAACAATTATTCCTACCGATCTGATCAAAAAGTTCTAAAACCTGGGCCTCTATACCTCCCTCTGCAACTCAATCCTCAACTTCCTCACCGGAAGACTGCAGTCTGTGCAGATTGGAAATAACATCTCCATCTCACTGATAATTGATACAGGCACAGCACAAGAACGTGCTTTACTCTCTGGAGGCATAGCTCAAATGTAATTTACAAACTTGCTGGCTTGCACTCAACGTCAGTTGGACCAAAGAGCTGATTGTGAACTTCAGAAATGGTAAGACAAGGGAACACACACCAGTCTTTATAGACGGATCAGAAATGGAAAGAGTGATCAAAGTTCCTGGGATCAACATCTCTGAGGATCTATCTTGGGCCCAACATATTATTGTAGTTGATGGCACAATACTGGCTATACGTCATTACAATTTTGAGAAAATTTGATACGTCAGCAAAGATACTCACTAATTTCTACAGGAGAGCATTCTAACTATAATAAGTAATAAATTAATTATGCTGAGTAAATGAATTATAAATACCATTTAAGTGTATTAACAACCCTTTAAGATCATATTTCTGTGTTTGGTATAGAACTTTCAGCAGTTCTTGATATATTTGCAGGTACAGCCATGCCATGGGTATAATTGTAGATTGTAAAGGGATGTGCATTCATAAAGATGGGCAATCAAAAGTAAATGATTGGACTGACAGTTGATGTAATTGTTTCAACCAGTGTTGCACAACGCCAATGCCAAACTGGCTGCATCACCATCTAGTATGGGGCTGGGGAGCACTGAAGTAAGCTGCCAAAAGTTGTAAACTCAGTCAGCTCCATCATGAACACAATCTTCTGTTGCATCCAGGACACTTTCAAGGAGCGATGGCTTAAAAAGCCAGTCTTCATCATTAAAGACCCCCATCACAGTACATGCCCTCTTCTCATTGCTACCATCAGGGAGGAGGTACAAGGTCCTGAAGGCACACACCCAACAATCTTGGAACAGCTTCTTCCTCTCTGCCATCAGATTTCTGAATGGACATTGAACCTACGAATACTATCTCATTACTTTTTTGCACTACTTATTTAAATTAACATTATATATATTACTGTAATTCAGTTTTTATTATGTATTGCAATGTACTGCTGTTACATAATAATAACCAGTTTCAAGACAAATGCTGGTGATACTTAACCCGATTCTGATTACTGAGTCATGCTGAAAAAAGATGATAGCTGGGAGCTTAACATCCAAGGATACACATTGTATTGAAATGACAGGGTGGTGGTGTGGCTCTGTTGGTAAAAAAATACCAAGTCCTTGGAAAAAGGTTTGAAATATTTGCTAATCTGCCCATATTTTTACCCAAGTAGAACAGTACAGCATAATATGGTCTCTTCAGCCCACAATGTTGTGCCAACATTTTAACCTAGTCCACGATCGATCTACCCATCGCTCCAACATAACACATAAACCTCCACTTTTTTTTTCATCCATGTGCCTATCAGTCTCTAAATGCCCCTAATGTATCAAACTCTACCCCCATTCCAGGCAGCATATCCAATGCTCTCACCACACTGTGCAAAAGAAAACTACTTCTGACACCTCCCCTAAACTTTTCTCCATTCACCTTAAAAGGATGTCTTCTGCTTTTACCATTATAACCTGGGAAAATGCTAGCAGCCCACTCAGTCAATGCTCTCATATTCATATGCCTTTATCAAGTCACCTCTCATCCTCCTTCACTCCAAAGAGGAAAGCCCCATCTCGGTCAACCTTTCCTCACAAGACATGTTCTCTAATCCAGGCAGCATCTTGGTAAATCTCCTTTGCATCTTCTCTAAAGTTTCCACATTCTTCCTATAATGTGGTGAAAGGAATTGAACGCAATACTCCAGGTGTGGTCTTATCGGAGTTTTACAGAGCTGTAACATTACCTTGTGGCTCATGAACTCAATTTCCTGACTAGTGAAGGCCAACAAATCATATACTTTAACTCCTCCAACTTGCGCAGAAACTTTAAGGGATCTATAGACTTAAACCCCAAGAACCCTCTGCTCCTCCACAGTAATCCTGTATTCTGCCTTCAAAATTAACCTTACAAAGTGAACACTTCACACTCTACCAGACAAAACTCCATCTTCTACTTCTCAGCCCAGGTCTTGTATTTAATCAGTTCATACCAGGTTGTAACCTATAATAGCCTCCTACTCTCTCCACAACACCTCCAATCTTCACTTCACCTGCAAACTTATGAATCCACCCTTCCACTTCCACATTCATGTATAAAAATCAAAGAACAGGGATCCCTGCGAAACACCACTAGTTATCAACGTTCAGACAGAATGTAGTCCATAATCACTGATATCATGACCTTATACATCGAATTTTTTCTGCTTAACAAATCAGGTATCATGTTATATGAAATTAATTAGCTTAATCAGTTTATTACTTTCATGGATTTATATACATCATTTTAATTGGTTCTTTGGAATGAAATATAAAGAAAACAATTTCTGCGGATTCAATGTTGAATATATTTCACTGTCGTCTATTTAAGTAGTGAAGAAAGGTATCTGAAATTCATTACTGGATATTCTAGTGAGTAAATGATACAACAAATGAAGGTCACCTCATATTCTTAAGTTAAGTCAGGAATTTTGAAAATTTCAGGAATGTGGATCATAACAATCCAGGACTCAGTAAATTTAAGAGGTTCCATAGTTACTTGTGTATGAGGTCATGTGAAACATATCATGTGAACCTTAAACTCTTGAGTGTTATCACAAAGCACAGCATCCTGTAAGAGTATAGAGAGTATAATACACCACCCAAAACACTAAAAAATCTTTCCCTGTTTTTATAGTTGGATCCAGTTAAGGAAGCTGTTTTGAGTTAAACATACATTAATGCCATCTGTAAATTTCAGAAACAAAACGTCATCCCACAATTGTTTTGAAAAACTGTTTAATGCATGATTTTCATCACTTTATCTGGATTTGTAATCTTGAAGCACAGGTTTATTGTACTGAACAATTCTACAGCCCATTTTGTTTAAGCTGGATAACATAATTGTCCCCAGAACTATTTTTTCATCTTACACCTCCAGTTGGTCCACCTCCAATAACAGCCTATAGATATACAAGACATTTTGAACTGCTGAGTATAATCAACTCCCCCCCACCCAAGACATTTTATATGCCAAATGGTCTTTGCTGATAATGTATTTTTAAAAATTGGCATGGACTCTAAACTACTTCAGCTCTTTAAACCTTGAGAAACTAATACATACTGGGTGCTCTTTCATGAAATGCATGAAGATTTACTGGTGGTACAAGTAAGATGCTGGCCAAATGCTGTGCCAGCCATTATTTCAAGAATGTTTGAGGATATCACTATGATGTCTTTAATACAAAAGAAAAGCCCTTAAGGCCATAAAAACATAGGAGCAAATTAGGCCATTTGGCTCATCAAGTCTGCTCCACCATTCTATCATGGTTGATTTATTATCCCTCTCAGTCCTATTCTCCTGCCTTCACCCTGTAATCTTGATGCTCTGGCTATCAATCTCCCCTTTAAATACACTAAATGACTTGGCATCCAGAGCTGCAGGTGGCAATGAATTATACTATCCTCTGGCTAAAGAAATACCTTCACATCTCTGTTCTAAGTGGACATCCTTCTATTCTGAGGCTTGCCCTCTGGTCCTAGATTCGCCCACTACAGGGAACATCCTCTCCACATCCACACCATCTACGTCTTTAAATATAAAAGTTAAAGGCAGGGGTAAGAGCAAGAATAGATGTAAACCAATGAAGGAGATTGCTAAAAAAGCATTATTAACATTTTTAAAGAAGTGCTTTCTGAAATTTTATGGTGGTAGAAAGTATTTTTTGAAACTGCTGACATTCCAAGGGTTAATACAATGAAGAGTCTGAATATGGTGATGTGAACACAAATACCGTTATGGGATGCAAAACAAAGTCTTTCCATCCCATATATGGTCCAACTTTTCCACATGTCATTCTATGTCAAATTCCAGTGACCATCTTCCAAAATACTCTGGAAATGCACAATTTAATTTTCCATGAGTAAACTTAAAATGTATACATTATGTTAAAATTCTCAGACAGGGGACTTGTCATAACAATTTCAGGCATTTCTACTATTTCCATAGCAAAGCTAGTGGATTTCCTTCCATTTCCGAACTACAGGAATGAAGAGAAAATGAAGATTAGCATGACTTGAATTCTGTCAGACCATAAGATATAGGAGCCAGAATCAGGCCATTTGGCCCATCGCATCTGCTCCGCCATTTCATTATGGCTGATCCATTTCCCTCTCAGCTATAATCTCCTGCCTTCTCCTTGTATCTCTTCATACCATACCATGAAGAATCAAGAATCTATTAACCTTGTCTAAATATACCCAATAACCTGGCCTTCACAGCCACCTGTGGCAACAAAATCCACAGATTCACCACCCTCTGGCTAAAGAAATTTCTCCTCATCTCTGTTCTAAACAGATGTCCTCTATTATGAAGCTGTGTCCTCTGGTTTTAAAACTACCCCATAATAGCAAACATCCTCTCTATTGAGGCCTTTCAACATTTCATATGTTTCGATGAGATCTCTCCTCATTTTTCTCAGTTCCACTGAGGCTCAGAGCTGTCAAACGCTCCTCACCTAAGGAGCCTTTCAATTTGATATTATTTTCATGAACCTCCATTGAACCCTCTCCAGTTTCAGCACATCCTTTCTTAGATAAGGGGCCCAAAACTGCTCACAATACTCCAATTGAGGCATCTCTGGTGCCTTATAAAACCTCAATATTACATTTTTGCTTTTATATTCTAGTCCTCTCGAAATGAATGCTAACATTGCATTTGCCTTCCTCAACACTGACTCAACCTGCAAATTAAACTTTAGGGAATCTTGCACAAGAACTCCCAAGCTCCTTTGCACCTCTGGTTTTTGAATTTTCTCTCCATTTAGAAAATAGTCTACCCTTTTATTTCTTCTACCTAAGTGCATGACCATACCCGACACTGTATCCCATCTGCCACTTTTTTGACCATTCTCCTAATCTGTCTGAGACTTTTGTAGTCTCTCTGCTTCCTCTACACCACTTACCCCTCCACCTATCTTCATCTTGTCTGCAAACTTGGCCATAAAGCCATCAATTCCATCATCCAAATCACTGACAAATAACATTAGGATCCATCCAAGCCTATAGCTGCCACTATGTTCCCAAGAAATAGAGAACCAACCAGCTTCAGTCAATTCTTCCCATGAACAGTATGTAATACAAATTTTACACTGAATACAGTGAAGTAATCACTAAAAATCAATTGATAAAATACTTTCCTAAGAAAGCAGACATAAACAGATTAGACAGAAACATAATAGTGTATGGATGCCATTTTTTATGGAATCAGCCACAGCAATTAGGATCTTTGCAGCAAAATATTATGTAAGGAAGTTCCTCATATTTAAAAAATTATGGATAAAGTTATTGCTCAACTACTAAAATGCAAAAGAGGTAAACTCTCGATATTTTTATTGAACACTTAGTAGGTATGGCACACACTGAATAGTAACGCCCTATGGAGTAGAGGTCCAAGGTTCCCAGAAGGTGGCAGCACATGTAGATATGGTGGTGAAGAAGGCACAAGAGACATTAACCAGGGCACATTTAAGTAGAGACTCGTGAGACTGCAGATGCCAGAATCTGCAGCAACAATCCTGCTGAAGGAGCCAGTGGAGTTAAGCTACATTTGTGGGTTAATGGTATGGAAACGGTCGGGGGGAGAGGGAGGAATTGTTAAAATTTCTGGTCAAAATCCTGCAAAGAATTTAACTGCACTGAGGTTATGAGATAACTTCATAAAATATTGAATGTACTGCATGCAGTTCTGGTCTGCACAGAAGGCACGTTTGCATTCGACAGGGTGCAGAGGGGATTCACTAGGATGTTACCTAGAGCAGGAATTTCAATTATGAGGAAAATCAGGATCAGTTGGATTTAATTTTCTTGAGCAGAAGAGGCTGTTATGAGGATCACTGACAGGGGAGGGAGTGAGAAATTTCACCATAGCAAAGCTGCCTGTAAGTACAGGCAAATGGTAGGAGATTTAGAGGGGATTTGAAGAAGAACTTTTTTTTTATATAGAGGGTAATTGGATTTTGTAAAGCACAACCCGGGGTTTAAGTGGAGGCAATAATTCTCACCATGTTTATGAGTTAGTATGGAGGCTAGGGAGCAAGTGCTGGAAGATGAGATGCTTAGATGAATATGTTATGCTTGGAATGGAATCAATGGAGCCCATTTCTGTGTCATGGGAATCTAAAGGTAAAATAAGAAGGGAGGAAAGCTAAGCTGGAAATGGGAAATAACTGTTCAGGTGAATGGGTTATTTAGAGCAGGGGTCCCCAACCTTGTTTGCACCGCAGACTGGTTTAATATTAACAATATTCTTGTGGACCGGCTGACCGGTGGGGGGGGTTCAAGTTCAACAGTGTGTGACAGGGTATGAGGAAAGGTGCAGCTGACTCCTATCGTTTCATATTGCCAAATCATATCATTTCCCCGTGGCCCGGTAGCACATGCTTTGCGGCCCGGTACCGGTCCGCAGCCCAATGGTTGCAGACCACTGATTTAGAGAGACAAAGAGAAAGAGAAAGAGAAAACAATAATGTAGAGCAATAACTGAGGTAACAACTAGTGGCACAATGCCCCTTTAGCTGGCACAACTGTTGGATTTTGGCCCCTGGTACTGTTAGGGGTACACACATTTTGTGTTATCATGTGTGCTTTCTCTAGTGTTTCAAAGCAGGAGCATGCATCGGCCCATCGAGCCTGCCCCACCATTCAATAAGATCATGGCTGATCTGTCCGTAAACTCAGCTCCATCTACCTGCCTTTTCCCCATAACCCTTAATTCCCTTACTATGTTAATATCTATCTAACTGTATCTTAAATATATTTAGTGAAGAAGCCTCAACTGCTTCCCTGGGCAAAGAATTCCACAGATTCACCACTTTCTGGGAAAAACAGTTTCTCCTCATCTCCATCCTAAATCTTCTCCTCTGAATCTTGAGGCAACACCCTTACGAGCTCTTTTAGGCTTTTCCGATACCTTAGAACTCATCTTGCTAACGGCTGCTCACAGGCAACGTGTTTAAGCAATTGCCGGCTGGAATGCAGTTCCGAATCCAGGGGAGAGCGGCTGCTCGGGGCGCGCGCTGCCTTTTATTGCGTGCTGATTTTCCTCGCGCGCTGCTTTTTCTCGTAACAGTGAAAACACCTTCTGAAAGTGAAAACAGGGTACTAATGTAGGTCTTTCGTAACAGTGAGGTTTTGTAAAGCGAACACTCAAAAAGCGGGGGACATCTGTATATCCTTCCTCAAGTATGGAGACCAGAACTGCACACAGTACTCCAGGTGTAGCCTCACCAGTACCCTGTATAGTTGCAGCATGAATTCCCTGCTCTTGAATTCAATTCCTCCAGCAATGAAGGCCAACATTCCGTTTGCCTTCTTAACCTGTTGTACCTGCAAGCCAACTTTTTGCGATTCAATGCACAAGCACTCCCAAGTCCCTTTGCACAACAGCATACTGCAATCTTTCACCATTTAAATAATAATCTGCTCTTCTATCAATCCTTCCAAAGTGCATAATCTCGCATTTACCAACATTGTATTCCATCTACCAGAACTCGGCCCACTCACTTAACCTACAGCGGCATGCAAAAGTTTGGGCACCCCTGGTCAAAATTTCTGTTACTGTGAATAGCTAAGCAAGTAAAAGATGAACTGATTTCCAAAAGGCATAAAGTTAAAGATGACACATTTCTTTAATACCTTAAGCAAGAAAACTTTTTATTTCCATCTTTTACAGTTTCAAAATAACAAAAAAAGAAAAGGGCCCGAAGCAAAAGTTTGGGCACCCCGCATGGCAGTACTTAGTAACACCCCCTTTGGCAAGTGTCACAGCTTGTAAACGCTTTCTGTAGCCAGCTAAGAGTCTTTTAGTTCTTGTTTGGGGAATCTTTTCCCATTCTTCCTTGCAAAAGGCTTCTAGTTCTGTGAGATTCTTGGGCTGTCTTGCATGCACTGCCCTTTTGAGATCTATCCACAGATTCTCGATGGTGTTTAGGTTGGGGGACTATGAGGGCCATGGCAAAACCTTCAGCTTGTGCCTCCTGAGGTAGTCCATCGTGGATTTTGAGGTGTGTTTGGGATCATTATCCTGGTGTAGAAGCCATCCTCTTTTCATCTTCGGCTCTTTTACTTTCGGTGTGATGTTTGCTTCCAGAGTTTGCTGGTATTTAATTGAACTCATTCTTCCCTCTACCAGTAAATGTTCCCCGTGCCACTGGCTGCAACACAAGCCCACAGCATGATCGATCCACCCTTGTGCTTAAAGTTGGAGAGGTGTTTTTTTCATGAAATTCTGCAGCCAGTGGCACGGGGAACATTTACTGGTAGAGGGAAGAATGAATTCAATTAACATGACCTGCCCTTTCTGAATCCATGCTGCGTCTGTCTAATGGAACCACTCCTTCCTAAATGTTTTGCTATTTCTTCCTTAATGACAGCTTCAAGCATTTTTCTGACTACAGATGTTAAGCTAACTGGCCTACAGTTGCCCGTCTTTTGCCTACATCCTTTTTTAAAAAGTGGCATGACATTTGCTGTCTTCCAATCCGCTGGGACCTGCCCAGAGTCTAGAGAATTTTGGTAAGTGATTACCAGCGTGTCTACTATAACCTCTGCCAATTCCCTCAGCACCCTGGGATGCATCCCATCAGGCCCTCTAGTTTGCTCATCACTATCTCTTCAGTGACAGTGCTTTTTCAGTAGAGGGAGTAAGTGAGGGAATTTAGTTTCCCTGAACCATTCATTCTGTGCAAAACTGATAAAGATGGGCCAAATGGCTCCCTACAACAAATATGAAGTGCAAGAGCATATCAAGAAGGTACCGAGACTGTAAGTAGAGGATTGCACCAGCAAATAGATTCAGAATCAGAGAAAAAGGAAAAGTAAAGTTAAAGGCAATGTATCTGAATGCAGATAGTACAGAACCCTAGGCACTTATGCATAGCTGGAGTGCCTCAAGACTTTTGCACAGTACTGTATTTATAAATCTGGAGTGCAGAACGAGTTTGTAAATCCTGCAGAAGCAAAGGATATTGGGAATGGCAAGGGTGGAATGCTGTGGGTGGGGTGTGTGACAGATGGCAGAGAAGGAGTGCCAGAGGTTGGGGGGGTGGGAAGGTTGTGGAGCAGGTGCGGACACACCCAGCCCTGAGACATCAAGCAAGATCATTTGATTCCAAACAATTGCTTTATTGACCACTGCAGAATGTCTCTCTGGTGCTTTCCATTCCCTCCCCTCCCACAATCAGTCCACAATAGAGACCCATATCAGAATCATGCTTATCATTACTTACATATACTGCCTTTTGCACAGTACTGTACAGGTGACCCCGCTTTTCGAACGTTCACTTTACGAAACCTCACTGTTATGAAAGACCTTCATTAGTTCCCTGTTTTCGCTAACAGAAGGTGCTTTCACTGTTAAGAAGAAAGGCAGCACGCGAAAAAAATCAGCGCGTGCCCCAAGCAACCACTCTCCTCTGGATTCGGAACAGCATTCTCGCCAGCATTGCTTAAACACGTGCCTGTGAGCAGCCGTTAGCAAGATGAGTTCTAAGGTATCGGAAAAGCCTAAAAGAGCTCGTAAGGGTGTTACACTTAGCGTAAAACTAGACATAATTAAGCATTTCGATCGTGGTGAATGAAGCAAGGACAAAGTGAGTTTGGCTTGTGCAAGTTGATGAAGATGATGTTGAAGAGATTTTGGCATCCCATGATCAAGAACTGATAGATGAAGAGATGATGCAATTGGAAGAGGAAAGGATAACAATTGAAATCGAATTCAGTAGCGAAAGTGAAGTCATCCAGGAACTGAACATGAAGCAACTACGTGAGATTTTCGCTGCAATGATAAAGTACGACTTTAATTTTGAAAGGGTACGTCGGTTTAGGGCATATTTGATGGTTTGCTTACAAAGAACTGGATGATAGAAAAATGCACAAGGCTCAGCAGTCAAGCAAGCCTTCCACATCAGCCACAGCAGACGACGAACCTTGACCTTCGACATCGAGGCAGGCAGACACAGGAGAAGATGACCTGCCTGCCCTGATCGACGATGAGATGTCACCCCAGTGTCCCACCACCCCAACCCCCAAGCCGCAGACAGATACAGATTCGCGGAGAATGTAGCGGTAGCTGGGTGGCACACAGCACATCTTTAAGAAGAAAGCCGAAATAAACATCCTAATTAATTAGGTGCAGCCCAGCACGTAAATGTTGGCCCAGATCAGAGGTGATTGCCGATTGCGTCTGCCTCTGATCTGGGTCGATAATTACATGCCGAGTGGCACCTAATTAATTAGCTTGCTTATTTCGGCTTTTTTCTTAAAGATGTGCTGTGTGCCTCCCGGCTACCGCTGCACCCCTGCATGCTTTGTGGATCGGTATCAGTCGGTGGCCCGGAGGGTGGGGGCCACTGCACCACCCAAACTCTGACGACTCAGTCTAACACACTATCATCAGTGTGCTCGGCAAGCTGTCTCCCTGATTCTGGTAAGTGATACTACACTGTACATACATTATTTCTACTTTATATAAGCTGTGTATTTTTATGTGTTATTTGGTATGATTTGGCAGCTTCATAGCTTAAAGGTTACTGGAGAGAGTGTTTTTGCCAATAGTGCTTGCGTGAGATTTTCGCTACGGAGAACAGTGCCGGCAGTGATTGTGGAAAAGTATTTCTACTTTATATAGGCTGTGTATTTATCATATCATTCCTGCTTTTACTATATGTTACTGTTATTTTAGGTTTTATGTGTTATTTGGCATGATTTGGTAGGTTATTTTTGAGTCTGCGAATGCTCACAAAATTTCCCAATATAAATAAATGGTAATTGCTACTCCACTTTACGACATTCTGGCTTACAAACCGTTTCATAGGAACGCTCTACCTTCGGATGGCGGGGGAAACCTGTACTTGTAAAAAGGTAGATGAATTGACACTGCATTTAGAAATATAACCTGACAGTAATGTGATTAAAGGTGACTAAGGAACTGAATTTTCAAAGTTATTTGATATTTTGGAAGTTTATATAGAAAGGAAAGGAACTGAATACAGCAGTAATATGCAGGGTTCCTAACAATAACTTGAGAATATATAACTGAAAACAGATATTGGTAATGAGCAAGATAACAGAGTTTAAAGAGCACCTAGGTTTCAACAGGTTAGGTAAACCTTGAGGAGAACCATGTTATGACATATAAAACAGTTACATTGGGGATATATTTTCACCATAAACTTAGTTTAACATTATAATCATGAAATATACCGAGTCAATTCTATCTGACCATTGTGTTACCACATAGATAGCACACCGACAAGAGTACATTTGATTCTAAATTAGTGCTTTGCGATGTATATGCTGTGATGTAAATGGCTTGGTTCTGCCAATTCCTTTCGTCCCGAGACCTATTTGCACAGATATGATTTAGAACATTTTTAGGGATCCCTTGGTTTTATGGCTGCCATTTCTTCCCCCATGTAACCATTATTCCAAATCTACTTTACATGCATTAATAAAATGAAAGATGGGCAAATTATGTAGTGTTGTAGTTTTGAGAACTGAAAATTTCACCCATAACCAGGAATTCCATACAGGATTGAATGGGCTTTAGAATTCTGTATGCTAGAAAAGTGCTCCAACAAAATGACAGCTGCATCTTACATACAGAACAGGACTTTACAGCACATACAGGCCCTTCAGCCCATTATGTTATGCCAACCTTTTAACCCAGGGGTCCCCACCCTTTTTGCGCCGTGGACCAGTTTAATATTGACAATATTCTTGCGGACCGGCCAACCGGTGGGGGGGGGGGGTGGGGGGTGTTCAAGTTCAACAGTGCATGACAGGGAACGAGGAAAGGTGCAGCTGACTCATATCATTTCATATTGCCAAATCATATCATTTCCTCGCGGCCCGGTAGCACATGCTTTGCTACAAAACGGTGGTTGGAAACCACTGTTTTAACCTACTCTAAGAGCAATCTAACCTCTCCCTCCCAAATCACCCCCCATTTTACTTTCATCCAAGTGCTTACCTAAGAGTTTCTTAAATGCCCCTAATGTGTCTCCCTCTATCACCACTGTGGCAGCGCTTTCCATGCACCCAGCACTCTCTGTGTAAAGTATTTACCGTGAAGATTTTAATTTGATGTAAGATGAACATCTCCCATTTATTTGCTAAACTGCAACCTTAAAAGACAAAGCCTAAATTAACTTGTGTAAATTTACCTGGTGAGCCAGCCAATGATTCTGTTCTGCTGACAGCAAAAGTACGAGACAGAGACAAGGGAACTACGGTGGAAATGGAATAAAAGAGAAACGTCAGATTTTACATATATTGATTAGCGTAAGAGTGTCTAATAAATTGATTGCAAACAAATTGATGACCCTCAATTGGTCAGGGTTAACCACGGACTTTGTGTCCTAGCTGTCGAAGTCAATACGCAAACCAGGGCAGTATGATATAGAGAGCAAACTGTTGCCCATGTAGCAGGCTTCCCTCCCCCTCTACTCAGCTGCTGAATCCAAAGAAATGGCAGAGGTGTTGTAGGAGCTGCCAGTCAGCATTGAACTCAACATAGGATTGCCTTAGGGACTCCAACTCCAGATTTTTCCTTGGGTTTTACTCCCAAAGCCTTCCCCGTGAGTCATTATAGCTGCAAGGCAGTGGAGGTTTGAGATCTTCCTTCAATATAGTGCAGGAGTAAAATCTGTGGAGTTTCTATAAACCTAGTGCAAGATTTGAATGGCAAGATTTTAAACACAGGAGAATACCTTATTGGTATGATGCAGTTTCCTGGACATTGTGGAACTTTATGAAATGCTTCACAAAAAAAATTAATAAAAATCAAAGTTGTGGGAATTAACAAGAAAACTGAGCATGGATCAGAATTGAATTAGAGGAGGAAATCAATGGGTGCTGGTTAATGATGTTGTGCCAATGCTCAAGAGGGAAAAACTGATTGGCATCACTGTGTTTAATGTTGAAAGTACCTATCCACAATTTACATTAATTACTTGCTTTCTAAAGTCCTTAAAAACTGAATGGGTCTATGAAAGTGCTTCAAAATACAGAAGTCCAATGCATTTAGTCACAAATTATCATTGTCATATAAAGCTGAATTCAAATCCACAAAGAAACAAAAATGAAGACTTCACATTGGCTAATATTTAGACAAAGCCTTTCAATTTATCACATTTTTTAGGAACTACAACATTAGTTACTCATCTTCGTTTACTAATTTTAATTTTCAAATAATTTTGTACTTTATAAATGATCTGACCCTCTTTCAATTCTTCAGTTGATTAGTTTCAGTTATTATTCCTTTCCCAATCAGCCTATTTGACACCTTGGTCGACATTTTGACATCTGGCATCTTTCATTCTAATGAACATTAAATGGATGAAGTGTTTATCTATTTGAAACTGCTCAGACAGAATTCTCACCTCATAGGAAGAACTCCAGCAGAAATTTAGGACAAAGCTGAATTCTCAAAAGATTAAGATGTGCATCCTCTAAGTGTTTGGAAATCTCCGTCTGGTGGCAGCAGAGTGCAGCTGTATGAGTGATGTCTAACTCAGGAATGCACAACATACATACCAAATAGGTTGTTCACAAGATTATTAGAGTTCCTTTGCATCAACTGTGGGTCACAACCACAGCGAGCCATATGTGCTAAGGCAGCACCACAGATTTAGTTCGCAACTGCATTGCCAAGGAATGCACTGTTTCAGAATGCTAGGCATAAGCTGTCAAAAAGTGTGGCGTGTCCCAGGAACTAATTGGTCTATCTTCAGATAAACATGTACATACTTGTAGAATGGAAAAAAAAGTACTCCGTCGCCAAGTTTTGCCTAATCAATAATTTGGTACCCATTAGAACTAAGCATTGTGAGAGGATTATTTGCAATTAAACTCCAAGCTTCTGAATACTGATTAAATCCTAATAATTTGGACCCAAAACATCTTCCCATTATTTTATTTTATTTCATAGAAAACATTGATCCCTCTAAGTTCTATAGTTGTTCTACTAAGATTAGTACCTGGAGAGGATGTGAGAGCCATCATGCCATAGTAGGAGAAGGCGCCTGCTTCGAACTTCATTACTTCTTTCCCAGCTTCCACCTCCACTTTTCCCTGGCCACAAAGGAGCAATTGGCATTATTAAACTACATTCAATAAACAAAAGCCTATTTCCTCACATCATGAATATTCATTAAACTAAAATATACTGACTGATTAAATTCAACCAATCTAAGAAACCTTATTCCATAAACTTTATGATGCTGTAACAATACAACTGCATTTTCTACAAAGTTTTTTTCACCTCTATTAAGTAGAAGGGTTTGCTGAGGAATAATTTATAAATCTACACAAATTGCTGCAAAGTAACTGGAAGTTCAAAGTAAAGTAAGTTCATTATCAAAGTACATATACGTCACCATTACAACTCTGAGATTCATTTTCGTGCGGGCATACTCAATAAATCCATAGAATAATAACCATATCAATGAAACTTCCAAACCAACTTGGGGGTTCAACCAGTATGCAAAAGACAACAAAATGTGCAAATACAAAAAGAAAGAAGTAATAATAATAAATAAGCAACAAATATTGAGAACATGAGATGAAGAGTCCTTGAAAGTGAGTCCATAGGTTGTGTGAACATTTCAATGATGGGACATGAGCAAAGTTACCCCCTTTGGTTGAACAGCATAATGGTTGAAGGGTAGTAACTGTTTCTGAACCTCGTGATGCAAGTCCTGAGGCTCCTGTACCTCCTTCCTGGTGGCATCAACAAGAAGAGAGCATGTACTGGGTACAGGAGGTCCTTGATGATGGATGCTGCTTTCCTGTGATAACGCTCTGCGTAGACGTGCTCAATGGTGGGGAGGGCTTTATCCGTGATGGACTCGGCTGTATCCACTAATTGTTATAGGATTTTCTGTTCAAGGGCATTGGCGGTTTCATACCAGGCCATAATACAGCCAGTCACTATACTCTCCACTACAAATTTATAAAAGTCTGTCAGAGTTTTAGATGTCATACCAAATCTTTGCAAACTCCTAAGGAAGTAAAGGTTCTGCCATCCAGACAAGGTTTATGAGATGAGTCCAGGAATGAAAGGGTATATAGAGCCTTTGAATGTTCTAAGTCTATACTCGTGGAGTTTAGAAGAATGAGGGGAGAATCTCATTCAATACCAAATATTGAAAGGCCTAGACAGATATGGAGAACATGTTTTCAATAGTGGGAGAGTCTAGGACCAGAGGGCACAGCCTCACATTACAAGGACGTCCCTCTAGAACAGAGATGAGGAGGAGAAATCTAAATTTATGGGGAGCAGGCAGGGGAAGTGGGGTTGAGAGGGAAAATTAATCAGCCATGGAGCACACTCAGTAGGCCAAGTTGCCTGATTCTGCTCTTACATTCACATTTCATCGCATTCCTTGGCATATATAGACATTGGTCCCAACAATAAAATTGCAAGATTCAATCTAAGAGCTCTGCTCATCTCAATGTAACAATGTCTTGCAGAAACAAGGAAAATATGCATTAAAAATACGGTCTTCCAACAGTAACCTCCAATACTTGTACATCTGTGTCTTTTTTATATTTTTTATAAGCGAGAGAGACTTTTGCACAGTACTGTACAGTCAAATGTGATCATCTCAATCTATATAAAAGCTATTCTACATATAATTCCTTTAGAATTCCTCTCAAGTTAACCCTACTAACCTGCAAAACTAGAATAAAATAGTCTACAGGTTTGTTCCGATGGAAGAGATAATGTTCCGGGGCTTTTTTGTTTCTCTCATCAAATTTCATTTCCTGAATGACATTAGGATGCTTGAGCAGCCTCAGCAAGATCTTCTCTGACATCTGCGTTGGACTGAATGGCTCCACTTCTGAAATAATTAACAGAAAACATATTACAGTGTAATTTCAAGCTTTCTATTGCAATGAATAATCATTAGATAAATTGGTCTAAATTAGCCACCATGTACCGATGTCATAATATTTCACTGAGGAAAAAGAAAGATGTTCTGCAGCAGTTAAATAAATAGAAGTTCCAACAAAAATACCTTTTTTTTTACAACTTACTTATTTAAGAACTTGCACAGGAGTGGAAAATGGAAGTCATCCAACTATTAACAGCATTCTCTCAATGTGGTTAACATAAAAGAGAAGCCAAAGGCTTCAATAGGCAGACTAACAAAAGCAGCTTTGCCAAAGGATTGGTTGACAGTCTGCAGAGAGGTTCTGGATTAGATGGAAGGCACAATTCAGGAGCTTTGCATTAGTGATTGCCAAGGAAAAAGACTTGGCTAAAGCTTTTATAAATGAGTATGTTTATATATGGGAAGAGATAAAAACTGACAAGTATGATCTACTGGAAAGTATCACCTCATCCATATGAGGCTTATCCAGGGGTTGTTGAGGGAATTAAGGGGAGAATTTGCACTACTGCTTTCACAATTTATGAATCCTCTTTCAACACAGCAATGGCACCAAAGACAGTAAGACTACAAATGCCAAATTCATTTTCAAAGGAAGAGGAGAAGATAAACCTCCAAGTACAGTCCCCAAGTTTAATGCCAGTAATGAACAGGGCTTTAAAAACAATGAAGAAAAACATTGTCATTGCATGACAAGCATAACCTGAGTGAAGGGAACCAGTAAATATCTGCTAAATATAAATCACATCTGACTAACTTGACTACATTTTCTGCGAAGAGATCTGAAGTCAGTTTAAACCACAAGACATAAGGTCATAAGACACAGGAGCAGAATTAGGTCACTCAGCACCGAGTCTACTCTGCATTCCACCATGGCTGATTTATTATCGATCTCAACGCCATTCTCCTGACTTTTCCCTCTAACATTTGACGCCATGACTAACCAAGAACTTATCAACCTCTGCTTTAACTATACTCAATGACTTGGCTTCCACAGCCATCTGAATTCCACATTCATCACCCTCTGGTGAAAGAAATTCCTCTTCATCTCTGTTCTCAATAGACGTCCCTCTATTCTGAGGCTGTGTCCTCTGATCTTAGGCTCATCCACTATAGGAAACATCCTCGCCATATCCACTCTGTCTAGGCCTTTCAATATTCAGTAAGTTTCAGTGATATTACCCTCATTCTTCTAAACTCCAGTGGCCACAGGCCTAGAGCTATCAATCACTCATGTGTTAACCCTTTCAATCCTGGAATCAGTCTGAGCACATCTTTTCGTAAATATGGAGCCGAAAACCGCACAATACTCCAAGTGCGGTCTGACCAATACCATATAAAACCTCAGCATCACATCCTTGCTCTTATGTATATTCTAGTCCTCTCAAAATTAATGCTAACATTGTATTTCCCTTCCTTACCACAGACTCAACCTATAAATTAATCTTTAGGGGATCCTGCACAAGGACTCCCAAGTCCCTTTGTACTTCTGATTTTTGAATTCTCTCCCTGTTCAGAAAATAGTCTACCCCTATATTCCTTCTACCAAAATGTATGACCATACACTTCCTGTTCCTTCTGTAGCCTCCCTGCTTCCTCAACACTACCTACCTACTCCACCTACCTTTCTATCATCTGCAAACTTGGCCATAAAGTCATCAATTTCATCATCCAAATCTTTGACATATAACGTGAAGAGAAGTGGTCCCAATAGTGATCCCTGTGGAACACCACTTCTCACTGGCAGCCAACCAGAATAGGCCCCCTTTCTTCCTACACTCTCCCTCCTACCTATCAGCCAATCCCTTATCCATGCTAGCATCTTTCTTGTAATACCATCGACTCTTGTTAAGCAGACATGTGCAGCATCTTGTTAAAGGCCATCTAAGTATCCAAGTAAACAACATCCACCTACTCTCCTTTGTCTATCCTACCCGTTATTTCTTCAAAGAATTCATACAGATTTGTCAGGCAAGATTTCCCTTCAGGAAACCATGTTGACTTGTCTTTACTTTATCATGGTCTTCCAAGTACCCTGAAACTTTATTCTTAATAATGGACTCCAACATCTTCCTAATCACTGAAGTCAAGCTAACGGGCCTATAATTTCCTTACTTCTCTCTCCCTCAAGATTGGAATGATTTTGTAATTTTCCAGTCCTCTAGTTCTCCAGAACTATTCCAGAGTCTACTGATTTTTGAAAGAACACTACTAATGCCTCCACAATCTCTTCAGCTAACTCTTTTGGTACCCTGGGGTATAGTCATCTGGTTCAGGTGACGTATCTACCTTCAGACCTTTCAGCTTCCCAAGCACCTTCTCCTTAGTGATGGCAACTATACTCACTTCTGCCCCCGACACTCTACAATTTCTGGCATACTTCTAGGGGCTTCCACAGTGAAGACTGACACAAAATACTTATTCAGTTCGTCCACCATTTCTTTGACCCCATTGCTACCTCTTCAGCATCATTTTCCAATGGTGCAATATCTACACACACCTCTCTTTGACTCTTGATATACAGTATTTGAAAGAGCTTTTGGTATCCTCCGATAGTTTCAACTAGCTTACCTTCATATTACATCTTTTCTTTCCTTATGATTTTTTAGATGCCTTCTACTGGTTTTTAAAAGTTTCCCAATTGTCTAACTACTTGCTAATTTTTTTTTGCTATATTATATGCCCTCTCTTTTGCTTTTATACTGGTTTTGGCTTTCCTTGTCACCCATGGTTGCTTCATTCCCTCTTTAGAATATATCTTCATCTTTGGGGCTTATCCCACCTTCCAAATTGCCCCCAGAAACTTCAGCTACTTCTAGTGACCCCTTATGATCAATTTTGGTCAGCTCCTCTCTCATGCCTCTGAAATTCCCTTTCTTCCACTGTAATACTAATACATCTGACTTTATCTCTACCTCTCAAGCTGCAGGGGTAATTCTATCATATTATGATCACTGTCTCCCAAGGGTTCCTTTTGCTTAAGCTCCCTTTCAAATCTGCTTCATTACACAACACCCAATCCAAAATTATCTTTCACCTAGTGGGCTCAACTACGTTGCTCCAAAAAGCCACCTCACAGGCATTCTACAAATTCCCTCTATTGGGATCCAGCACCAATCTGATTTCCCCTTTTAATACATGCCATACCTTTCCCAGAAAAGATCCCAGTTATCCAGAAATCTGAATCCCTGCCCCCTGCACCACTTCCTCAGCCATTTATTCATCATATCCCTGCCCAGACTAGCACATGGAGCTGGGAGTAATCCAGTGATGACTATCTTGGAGGTCTTGCTCTTCAACCTCTTCCCCAACTCCCTATACTTACTGCTTACCACCCCCCGCCCGAGAATCTTCCGAAGCACTCTGAGACATCCTGGACCCTAGCAAATGAGAGGAAACATAATCCTGGCTTCCTTTTCATGGCCACAGAATCTCCTGTCCATCCCTAACTATTGCCTTATCACTACCATTCTGCCTGATTTTACCCTTCTCTGCCCAGCTTCAGAGCCAGCCAGAGTGCCACTGACCTGTCTGCTGCTGCTGTGCTCTGATAGGTCATCTCCCTTAGCAGTATCCAAAGGGCTATACTTGTTGCTGAGGGGAGCCCTGCACTGACTACTTACTCCCCTTACTTCTCCTGGTGGTCACCCAGATACTACTTAAAGCCTGCACACTGTGTGTGACCATCTCAGTAAAAGACTCATCTATTAACTTTACAGCCTCTCAGATGGTCAAGTCATGTCAAGTTTATTGACATTTAACTATACACATGTATACCGTCAAACAAGATGTTTCTCCAGAGCAGGGGGCAAAGCACAACAGTGCACATTACACACATATAACACATAATAACTTGGGAAAGTAAGGATAAAATCTATAGATGAATCATACATAAATAAAGTGCATAAATTAAATATTGTAACCTACAGAACACATTAACCGGTGACACTTCGAATGCAATGCAGCGGGGAGTTCAGAAGCCTAATGGCCTGAAGGAAGAAACTGTTTCCCATCCTGACTGTTCTTGTTTTTATGCATCAGTCTCCTTCCTGAATGGTAGAAATTCAAAGAGGATGCAGGATGGATGAGTGGGATCCTTGATAATACTAAGGGCCCTGTATACATAACACTCCTGATAAACATCCCTAATTGGTGGTAGGGAGACCCCTTTGACCCTCTCAGCCACCCTCACAGTCCTTTGAAGGGACTTCCGGTCCAATGTTCAGCTGCTCCTATAAGAGGTGGAGATGCAGCTCACCAGGATGCTCTTAACGGTGCTCCTATAAAGTTCAGTTAAGGCGTTGGGGGTGGGGAGGCTCGCTTCCCTCAGTCTCCTTAGGAAGTGGAGGCGCTGCTCTGCCTTGTGCCTTCTTGTTCAGAGAGGTGATATTAAGAGACCAGGTGAGTGAGGTCATCTGTGATGTGAATTCCTGAGCGCTTCCAGCTCCAGCTCATATACTTTGTCAGTCAGGAACTGAAGTTGGATGCGCTTCCTGCAGATGTAGTCATCAGGGAGACAATTAGGTACCTTGAAATCCCACATCACAGAGGAGTATTCCACTGCCTGAACTACTTTCCTGCATACACTTGTTATGCTTCTAACTTCTCAAACTTAAGTTCCAGCCTGCCCAAGCCTGAACACTTTAACACTGTCCATTCACACAATGACCATTTCCACTCAAACTCCGCTTCTTTTAATTGGCCCTTGCAAATTAAGCCTAGTTACTATTAATCCAAGCAATCTCCCGCTCCGCTCGCTTTCTAAAGCTTGCGTGTTAAGTCCGCAAGGAACTGTCTCCAACTCACTCCGCAACCTCCCGCTCCGCATTTTAGTAGAGGTTGTGTACATTCATTTCTTTCTTTCTTTTTAAATCTTTTTATTAATTTTTCAAAATTACAAACTCAATAACAAAGTTGGTACAAAGAGATTGGAAAAATGTTCATCAACATACATAAAATGAATTTTAAGTAGCATGGATATAAAAGACTTCCAAACTCATAATGAGATTAAACATTTAAAAAGAAATAAAAAGCAAAAAAGATATATAAACAAAAAAAAAGCCAAAAGAAAAAAAGAAAAAAAAACCCAAGAAAAACAAAACAAAACAGGGCTAGACCAACAGCTTATATCGGACATGTTCAATAATGTCGTTAACTCCGCTCCTCTCATCATATAATTTAAATTTAGAAAAGAGATTCGGAAAGGTCAGATTACATCATATGAAAATGTTGCATAAAAGGTTTCCAAGTTTCTTCAAATTTAACCAAAGGGTCAAAAATATCACTTCTAATTTTTTCTAAATTTAAACTTAATATGGTTTGAGAAAACCATTGGAATGTAGTTGGAGGATTAGTTTCCTTCCAATTCAACAAAATAGATCTTCTCACTATTAAAGTAATAAAAGCTATCATTCGACAGGCTGAAGAAGACAAAGATCTATGTTCTACCATTGGCAGTCCAAAGATTGCCATAATAGGATGGGGTTTTAAATTGAAACATAGAACTGTTGAAATAATATCAAAAATGTCTTTCCAATATTTTTCCAAAAGAGGACAGGACCAAAACATATGAGTTAAAGAAGCCACTTCAGAGTGACATCTATCACAGGTAGGGTTTATATGGAATAAAAACAAGCTAGTTTATCTTTGGACATATGAGCTCTGTGTACTACTTTAAATTGTATTAAAGTATGTTTAGCACATATAGAAGAAGTACTAACTAATTGAAAAATTTTATCCCATTTCTCTGTAGGTAGGGAAAGTTGAAGTTCCCTTTCCCATTCATTTTTAATTTTGTCAGATTCATTTCTGAATGCATCTGATAATTGCTACAGTTTGATAATTATTTCTCCGATGAACTTAATAATTATCAGATTGCTACAAATCTGATAATTGTTAAGTTTAACAGCAAAATGGAAATGAGTGGATTTGAAAAAGATGCACACCCAAAATGCTAGAGGAACTCAGGGGGTCAGGCACCATCTATGCAAATGAATAAACAGTTGATGTTTCAGGCTGAGACCTTTTTTTCAGGAATGGAAAGGGGGAAGATGCCAGAATAAAAATTGAAAATGATGATACAAAATTGACAAGAGGGATATAAAAAAGGAGTTGCAGTGAATTTTACTTTTGGAATGGAGAGACCTATACAGTTTTGTACCTCCAAGGTTCCATGAAAGAATCCCTGTTACATTTGAGATACAGTGGCATACTACGTTGATAAAACAAATTTTAGAATTAGAGTAAAAATACACAAGTTCATAAGAAACTTACAACAGAAATAGAAAGACTGGCAGAATGAGCAACCGTGGCAAAGAAATATGAGGTAATGAAGAACAAGAAGAAGCCTCAAGGAGGGAAGAGGAAGGAGGAGAAGATGGCGGTGCGACGCAGTGTACGCGGCCGTTCCGAATGATATCGTAATGTGTTAACTAGGGGCAGTGAACAACCCTGATTTGATGCAGACAGCCGTGAGAAGCACGGAGGAACACCTGGAGAAACTTCTGAAATGCCCGCTTCGCTGCCACTGCTACTGTGCGATCGAGAATCTCCGGAGGGGAAGGCCCCAAATCCTCGGCTTTGCCTATTGCCTGTTGCCAGGGCCGGGATCAAAGCCCTCGGCCGAAATGGTGCTCAGTGTCGGAGAGCTGGTCGGAGGCTCAGAGTTTTCGGACGGACTCGGAGTCGGATGCTTCATCGGCAAGTTTGCGGCGCTGGAGGTTCACCGTCTGTGTGAGATGATGGGACTTTCGAGAGACTTTGAGACTTTTTATCGTGCCATGGTCTGTTCTTTATCAAATTACGGCATTGCTTTGCACTGTTGTAACTATATGTTATAATAATGTGGTTTTTGTCAGTTTTTCAGTCGGTTTGTCATGTGTTTCTGTGATATCATTCTGGAGAAACATTGTATCATTTCTTAATGCATGCATTACTAAGTGACAATAAAAGAGGACTGCGTGTCCTCATAATCTAAGATAAATGGTACAATTTTTCAGGTGAGTCCAGTGTTCAAGGTAAATTTATAATCCAAGTACATATACAGGTTTCCCCCGCTATCTGAAGGTATGGTGTTCCTATGAAATGGTTCGTAAGCCGGAATGTCGTAAAGTGAATAAGCAATTACCATTTATTAATATGGGAAAATTTTTTGAGTGTTCCCAGACCCAAAAAAAACCTACAAAATCATGCCAAGTAACACACAAAACCTAAAGTAACAGTAACATATAGTAAAGGCAGGAATGATTTGATAAATACACAACCTATATAAAGAAAATACTTTTCTGCAGTACTGTCTAGCACAGCGAAAATCTCGCACAAGCGCTCTCAGCAGAAACACTCTCTCTCCAGTAACCTTTAAGCTGTGAAGCTGCCAAATCATACCAAATAACACATAAAAATACACAGCCTATATAAAGTCAAAATAATGTATGTACAGTGTAGTTTCACTTACCGGAATTGGGAAGACTCCAATAAATTGCAGTTTCGTCATAGTTAAACACTTGCTTATACGAATAACCACCTGATGCAATCGGCAATCGCCTCTGATCTGGGCCAACATTTACATGCTGGGCGGCACTTAATTAATTAGCTTGTTTATTTCGGCTTTTTTCTTAAAGATGTGCTGCGTGCGTTCCGACTACTGCTGCACCACTGCATTCTTCGCGGCAATCTATCAGTCCACGGCCCGGAGGTTGGGGACCACCACTGCTTAAACTATGAAGTTGCCCTCGCCTCAGAAACCAATCAAACCACACATGACTACCTTTAAATTCCACTTTCGCAACACTTTCATCACCATTGTCCAGTGCTTTCTGTTTCAGCTTATTAAAAAGACTGACTTCTCCTTAAGTATAAGAAAACTTAATAGAACACCACGCTTTGTACATCCACCAATCCACTCAAGCAACAGACTTTACATTTTATCCATTACATCGGCAGCTTTCAGAATTCTTTCTCCCTGCATATAAATAGTGCGAATGGTGGACGCAGGCAAGTTCAACGCGCGGACAATGTCCTTACTTCATTCACCACGATCGAAACGCTTAATTATGTCTAGTTTTACGCTAAGTGTAACAGCCTTACGAGCTCTTTTAGGCTTTTCCGATACCTTAGACCTCATCTTGCTAACGGATGCACAAAATAAATCGAGATAAAGCACATGTTTAAGCAATGCCGGCTAGAATGCAGTTCCGGGGGAGGAGCTTGGCTGTTTGGGCGCGCTGCCTTTTTTTGTAACAGCGAGGTGTTGTAAAGCACACGTTCGGAAAATGGGGGTCACCTGTATGTTACCATATGCTACCTTGAGATTCATTTTCTGGCAGGCATTTATAGGAAAACAAGACATACATTAGAATTTTATGAAAAGTCCTTGAAAACGACTCTGTGGGTTGTAGAATTAGTTCAGAGTAGTGGTGAATGGAGTTATCCACACTGGTTCAGGAGCCTGATAGTGCACAATAATAACTGATATTAACCTGGTGTGAAAATCTAAGGCTTCTGTCTCACAGCTAGAAGAAAGCATGGCCTGGATAGTGGGGGGTTTGATAATGGATCCTATTTTTAAAGTTCAAAGTATATTTATAATCAAAGTATGTATACATTATACAACCTTGAGATTTATCTCCTAACAGGCAGCCGCGAAACAAAGAAACCCAAAAACAAACTATATATTGTGTTAGACTGTCTAACACCTAACGTACAGAGAATAAAAAACAGATTATGCCCATAACAAAAACAAAATCAAAATAAAATAACCCATAAAAAAGACCAATGTGCAATAAAAAAAACATCATGCAAACAGCAACCACAAGCAAATAGCGTTTCTCAACTAAAGTCTGTAAAGAGAGTCCATAGTTCAGCACAGAGCTGAGTAAATGTCATGGAGCAGTGATCCGAACCAGCCCACACCTCAGCTCAGTCCCGAAACCCTGACCTTTTCAATCTGGCCTGCACTTAACTCTCCATCCAAACAATGGGTTCTGCTGCTTCTAGCAGTGATTTGAACCGACCCGTAACTGGCATTGGGCCTCAACACTCTGACCTTTTCAATCTGGCCCAGCGCTCAAATCTCTGTAAGAACCATGGGTTCTGCTGCATGGATACGCCAGACTTCGCTGTCTCGATTCAGCCTGTAAATTTCTGTCCGCATATTGTGTTTAGTCGCATTGATATGCTCTGGGTGCTGGACCCTGTGGCTTCAATTCAGCCTTTGCCCAACCTTTCCCCACTGTTCTCAGCGATGGGCCCGCCACCTCACCTCGAGTCTGCCACATCAAACTGCTCCAAGTCCAGACTTACTTGCGATGATTGCTTGCCAGAAAAAGTGTGGTTAACGAAGTATTTAGTTGCTATCCTTGTTTTGCTAGCCACTAGACAGGAGTCACTGAGGTTCACTAGCACCACCTTAAACTGGAAGTTTCTTGTGGCAAAACTCCATGGAGATATACTCAATAGTAGGGAAAGCCTTGCCTTTGACAGACTGGGCTGTATCCATCACTTTCTGTACCTCTATTCCATTCTTGAGCACTAGTGTTTTCATACCAGGTGATGATCCAGGCAACAGTTGATACACTTCATGACCAACACCTCAAAGAACTTCGTCATGAATAACTTCAAGTGAGTGAAAGATTACAGAAATCTCTCTTCTGCACAAATGATCTCAGCCCAAAGTGTTAACTCTTTATTTATTTTCACAGATGCTGTCTGACCTGCTGAGTTCCTTCAGCATTTTGTGTGTGTTCTGCACAAACATTTAGACAATATCAGGACAAATGAATAAAGTACTGAGTAATATGACATAGAATTTTATAAATAGTGGAAAAACGAGGATTAAATCAAACATTCTTTATAGGAGATGTGTCTCCCCTCAGCTGGAAAGTTGAGTTCCTTTTAGGAAGGTTGTAAAAGCTCTACTGGGGTAGCAATTAAGTTTTAAGAGAATGATTTCAAGAAATAGTTACATAAGTTGACTGGAGAAACCTAAGGCAGTTGTTCTTTGAACTGAGGAGGAAGTGAGGAAAAGTATTAAAAATCATGAGGGATTTAAACAAAGGAAATTCTTCTAACAGCTGAAAAGTCAAAAATAAAAGCCACAGATTAATGGTTAATGGCCAAAACATGAAAGCCATTGTGAAATAAAATTTTTATTTGTAAGCCGATCACAAACTAGAGAAAATCTGCAGATGCTGGAACTTCAAGCAACACACACAAAATACTGGAGGAACTCAGCACGCCAGGCAACATCTAGGAAAAGAGTACAGTCGACGTTTTGGGCTGAAACATCAACTGTACTTTTTTCCTAGATGTTGCCTGGTCTGCTGAATTCCTCCAGTTTTTTGTGTGTTGCTTTGTATTAGGAAATGCATGTTTAGAATTTGGATTAAACTCCTAGTCTGGGTAATGTATAAAGATTAAACAGTAACCTGCAAAAGAAAATTAAATTAATATATTGTGGTGGGCACTTGGTCCATAATGATGGACGAGGAAGCTCGTTAACTCAACAATCGTTTTATTGTGATAACCATAAAACAGACCGGGCACCATGACCTGGAGAGTGAACCCAACTAGTCTCATACAAACGGAAGAGGTGACCATCACACACCCCGGTTACAGTTAGGGTGACCCACCAATACACAAGCAAATAACTGTAACACCTAAGCTAAAAAGTAACAATAAATGAACTGGAACTTCCCACCATAATCCCACAAAAGCATTTTAATACAAGAACAATAAACAGTACTGATCATTAGAAATGTAGGGGTGGGCTGTCGACCACGCCCCACCTCAGAATGTCACAATATTTATAAAACATATAGGAATGAATATATAGGAATATGACATGGCACATAACGAACAAACAAAGGAATGAAGGGTAGATAAGTGGATTGACCAGATTTCTCTTCTAAATAGCTAGCACAGACTCAACAAACCAAATTCTCTCTTTCTTTGAGGTACACTTCCCAGCAGGAAATAAGTTATTAAAGTTCGAAGGTTCTTGTTTCCCTACAGAATCAAATTAAAATAATTCTGCTACTGTAATGAATAGGACTAGCTAATAACTAAACAAGCTATGCTTACTCTCTACATACCCCCAATAAAAACAAATAATATATAAAAATATATACATTTGAACTAAATAAGTTGTGCAAAAAATAAGTAAAAAGTAAAGAGGCAGTGATCATGGGTTCAATGTCCATTTAGAAATTGGATCGCAGAAGGGAAGAAGCTGTTCCTGAATCGTTGCTTCTATACCTCCTTCCTGATGGTAACAATGAGAAGAGGGCATGTCCTGGGTGGCGGGGGTCATTAATAATGGATGCTGTGCCTTTCTGAGACACCACTCCTTGAAGGTATCTTGAATACTATGGAGGCTAGTGGCCATGATGGAACTGACTTAATTTACAACACTCTGCAGCTCACTTCGAATCTAGGTTGGCACAGACATTGTTGGCCTAAGGGCCTGTTCCTGCGCTGTATTGTTCTATATTTAATGTTTTTCCACAATGATTTTTCTCAGCTGACCTTGGTCTTAAATTGGGTAGCCAGTTTTATTTTAAAAATTGCTAGTTTTTTTAAAAAAATGTACGAAAATGAAGAGTCAAAAAACCAACTAAATAGCCCAGATGATAGAGAAAGTTCCCAGATTTCAAATAAATGTACACTGGCAAATTATAATTCTACACTTACTTTTTATATAGAGATACAGGCCCTTCCAACCCAATAAGCCCACCCAATTATACCCATGTAATTAATTAGTCTACTGACCAATATGTCTTTGAAATATGGAAGGAAGCCAAAACACCCAGAGGAAACCCACACGGTCATGGGCAGAACGTACATACTCCTTCACATAGCGATGGGAATTGAACCCAGGTCACTGGCACTGTAAAGCATTACATAAACCGCTACAATACCAAGCCACAACTGTTCCATTGTAAGAAAACCACAGTACATAGCAATTTAACTCAATTAGCTTAAAATATATAAAATTGTATTATTTATGCAGTTTCCCAGAAGCTTAGCATACTATGCACTATAGGACCTGTACATATACTTGAAAACACAAGGTAAATCTTATATTGAAGTACGGTAAAACAAATAAAGAAACACATTACTCTGAAGGGCAAACATTTTTCTGATTTATGCTATTTGTTAGAAAAATACTGGAAAATTCATTTTTCCATCATTTCATTACAGATGTAGCCATTACTGTAAGTGCATTTTCCAAAGACTACCTTGAGCATCATTTTTCAACTAATAAAATTTTAACCACATCAATGAATCCTGCGATATACAAACATAAAATGAGTGGCTATTGGGAATAGATCACCTTTAGTATGTGGGAGTTGGCATTAATTAACCTTGCAGTATGGATTGGGCAGTCTCCACGCAATCTATTCAAATTAGGCTTAAATTTGGCAGCTTAAAACCACCATGAATGTCAGTGGCAGAGCTGCTGTATGAGCATAGACTGCAACATTACTGTGTTAACCCATACTATTACAGCAGAGTTTCATTTTACAACTTGTTTTCTTATTATATTTTACTTCAAAATTGTTGGTCTATTTTCCCTGATTGTTGAATATTACTAAATAACATGCTATTTTTTTAACATGCTGTATAGGTATCTGGGCAGTTGGATACCAAGTTTTGAAAAGATTGTTAGGCAATAACTGTAAGTTCAGTCCAGGGGAAGACCATGCAGTCAATGATGAGGATAGTTGTTAAAATGCCAAAAGTTTTTTGGAAGTAGAAAGCTTGAACTATTATTGCAAGTATGATGAAGGTGATTCCAATGTGGCTAGGTAAGGAGGTCAGGATTTAAAAATGGAAGGGTTTAACTGCCTTTGAAATGAACTGGCAAGTTGTCTGTAATGTGAGATACAATCAAATAGGTCAAACTAGGTGAATGAGCAGTTAATCAGAGGATGTTTATCACCACTTGACTGATTATTGATTGCTTTGCCAGCAGCAGAGTTTAATTCTCTGATTCTTCAAAACAGAATTCATATTCTCAAACCAGCAAGGTGGGGAAGGGGGTGGTTTTTTTAACACAAGCTTTCTTTTTTACTGTGCATGTAATTCTCGTGCACTTCAACCTCAAATGCCCCTGGAACCAATATTACATTTATTTTTTGGATGACCATCAGAAATCAAACGGTCTGATTTGTTAATCCCTGCAATAGCATTTGGCCATTTTTTGTTTAAAAGTTGCCGGAAAGCTTGTGCTATTTGTTGGATAGGAAAGCTTTCAATGATAAATATAAGATAAACAGCAGTATTTTATTTTCCCAAAGATAATCCACACCCTGATGAGGTACAAAAATTCACACCCCGAACTGTGTATTTTACACATCTGCTGTAATGAACTTTACAATTCGGGAAATAAACAATCACAGCTCCTAGGAACCAATAACAAAATCAAATTTCAAATGAAACCACAATATCCTAAGCACATAAATTAATGGGCAATAAAATATCACAAAATAATTGCATTAAGCCTTGTTATGACTATGATCTAACAGTTCTATTATGTTGCCACTTTTGTCCTCAAACAATAAACACTTTCACTGCAAGTTGGTTTTAAACATAAGATATGTCTAAGGTTATACTTAAAAGTACTTAGAGTAAAAGCGGGTGATTGGGAGTATTAGGTTAAAGATATTAGTTTAAAAAGGGTACAGAAATTTGAGGAAATTGCACAGTGTATGATCCAAGTTATCATCAGGGATGTAGGGAGTACATAGAAGCCCAGAGCAGAATAACAAAACCTATTAAAGTTGCAGAGGATAATGGTATAAGGAATGGGCCTTAGGAACAAGAAGTCCAATACAATTATTATAGAAGCAGGATAGAGAATTTATGATCAAGATAACTACTATAATCAGTTCCGGTATTCACTTCAATATATCTTTTTTTACGTAACAAAAAACTTGCCTGTTGCTAGAAAACGATGTGTTGCTAATAGTAGCTGTGGTGAGATTTTGACCTTCATTTCACTGTCTGTTGGTTTGAAGGCAGAGAAATCTTGTTTTCTTTCACGATGTGTAATTTTCTTTTTGGTTCTGTTATCCGCTGCAGATGTGGAAGACAGTTGAAAGAGAGGAAGTGATTGGAGTTCATAAAAACATGTTTACAGGACATGATGACTGGCAAGTGAATCAGGTTCTAAAAACAAGCAATTTTTTCTTAAATTAACCAAAATTTAATTAATTTTCTTTATTTAACCAGCAGAGATGCAAGCTTTCAGTTACTGTGACACAACCTATATGAACTCACTTGAGTTTATAATTAAATCGGAAAAAAGCATAGTTCTGCAGCTTAAGGAATAAAACTTAAAAGATTGCATTTCCTCAAATAGAAAGTATATTCCCATTTTATATCTTACACTCCAATATAAAGATGTAATTTTCACCTGGAGGCATGCTACAAAATAACTAGAATTGCTAATATTAGAAGTATTTGTAGCTACTGAAGTTTTCACCCCTATTTCAGAGCATTGTGTTTTACATTATTATTTGCTTTTTACCAATGCAAAGCTGCATTGCTCATTCAAAGTGTTAAAAACAAACAGAAACGGCTTTGTAAGGTGTGCTCCAATCTGAAAATGGTATGAAATTTCCATCAACTCACTGTTACAGTTTTTAAATCTGGTTTTACCTCCCTCAGGAAAATGGGTTTCAGGTGCTGTAAGGGAGGAGTGCACACAGTATGGAATATAATAAAATTAACTTGTTTTCTACTTGTCTTCTAAAAGAACCAAGGCAGTTTATGGTTTACTCTCTCCATGAGTACAGTCTAGCTCATCCCACCACCTTGCAATCAGTCACACATAAAGAGTCAAAAGAGAAAGAGCTAACTACTTTTCTTTCTTAACCAATTCTGACAAAGGGTCTAGGGTCTGAACCTATTTCTTGTTCATCGATTATGCTTGACTTGATGGGTGCTTCCAACATTTTCTGTTTTATTTCAAGGTAGTTTACAGCATTTTGTTGATTTAATTATTTAACCAGGTCAATTATTTCCTTCCTTTCTCTGCCATGACAGAACCTTGCTGTCCAATCAAATTGAAGATTAATTTATTCAACAGGAATATTTAAATGCTGAACTTTCATTCACTGAAGCTATCTCATGCCGGATGCTGTAAGCAGCTAGTAAAGTTTCAAAATAGTGCAACGGATGTTCTCCCTTGACTGGTGTTGCAGCGCATGAAATGATGAGATGACTATTAATTGAATGGCAAGCAAATTTTGTTAGGAAATCTGGGACAGGAGGAAATTAAGGAACATCATGAGAAAAAGATGTTAAATTAAACAAAGTGAACACAGAAAAATCACTAAGCCAGTATGGATGTTAGTGGAAGGCATACTGTAATTCAGAATGTGTGGGTCTAAGTCTTACAAATTAGATACAGTGCCTATAAAAAGTATACAACCTCCTTGTAAGTTTTCATGTTTTATTGATTAACAACCTTGAATCACAGTGAATTTAATTTGGTTCTTTTTGACACTGATTAACAGAAAAAGATTTTTTTGTGTCAAAGTGAAAACAAATCACTAAGATCCTGCAGGACCTGCATTTCAAAAACAGCAAGTTCTCAAAGACAACTAATGGCCTGTTAAGGGCAGAGACATTACTTTGTTTGCTTATCCTTCCACTATACTTGGAGGAGTGTGCGTGTGTTTTTGTGTGTGCGCATGCACGCACTCGCGTGTGTACGTACTTACTCTGAGGATAAATGCAAATTATTTCTTATAGTCTAAAATATAGTTAAATTATAAAGAAATAAGAAATGTTTGCATGTCACAGTATAGACTGAGGATAAGACCAAGAACACTCACTATATAAATCAGTCTCATCCAGGATCTCTGATTTGATAATTTCTTCAATTACATCCTCTAGTGTGACAATTCCAAGCACCTCGTAAAATGGATCCCCTTCTCCTTCATTGTTCACTCTCTGTACTATTGCCAGATGAGATTTACCTACAAAGGACGAAAGGGGAAATAACAACATAAATCAATATAACACATGCAAATCTGACGGGCTGTGTTTACTTAAATATAAAAAAGAAGCATGCCCTAGTACAAAGGTAGCATCTCCAAACTTAACTATTAACAAAATAAGTCTGTAACAGAAATATAGGCCATTAACCAGAGGAATAATCATTAGATTTAAAATGTGTTAAAACTGCATAAATTGTGAACAATACTTAAAATATAATTCTTTATATACATATAAATGCTTGAAAGCATGATTAAAAAATGAGGTACAAATATGTCTTCCTACAAGTGTTAATGATATTCACATATGCCTGTATAAACATGATCTAGATATAAATTCACCTAAGTACAGCTCAACTCATTAGCAAGATAATAGAATTAAATTCAGAATTAGCTATAAGCAAGATGAATGTTGTTTTAATAAATGCACGCGAACAGGAAACTCCATGTGACGAAAGAAAACGCAGGCATAGCTGGGGTCCATGCGAGTGCCCATAGCTACACCTTGATTTTGTAGAAAGTGTGAGGAATCAAGACAGAAGTTTTGCCAGGCAGATGAGAGTGTTAGTGGAGAGGAACTAGTCAAGTCTTTGATCCCGAAGAAGGGGTCTAAGATTTTTCTGATGGGCTATGGACATGCATGCTTCCCAGTTCTACTGTTTCCAGGGTTGTGTTTGTAGCAGTATCTCACACCAGTCAGCTCATAGGGACCAGTACTTTCATCAATGACTCAGAATCAGAATTAAAGGAAGTTGTGTTTAAAATTGTAAACGATTAAAACTAGAGAATAAAAGCAGCTGAAAGACAAAACACGCATTTTAAAACGTTAACAACACACACAAAATGCTGGAGGAACTCAGCAGGCCAGGCATCTATGGAAAAGAGTATAGTCGATGTTTCGGGCCGGGATCCTTTAGCAGGGCTTGGCCTTAAAAAAGTTAATCTGAACGGGTAGTGTAAAAAGATTTTTTAAGAAGTAGTAAGGTAGTATTCATGGATTCAATGCCCACTCAGAAATCTGATGGCAGGGGGGAAGAAGCTATTTCTGAATCGTGTGTGTGCCTGCAAGCTCCTGTACCTCCGCCCTAATGGTAGCAATAAGAAGAGTGCATGTCCTGGATTGGATGATGGGGGTCCTTAAGGATTGTCGCCACCTTTTTGAGCCATTGCTCTTCTAAGATGTCTTGGATGCTGGTGAGGCTAGCTCCCATGATGTTTTCAACTTTCTACAGCTTACTTTGATCCTGTGCAGTGCCCACACCCATACTGGACAGTGATGCAGCCAGTTAGAATGCACTTCATGGTACATCTGTAGAAATTTAAGGATGTCTTTGGTGATGTACTGAATTTCCTCAAACTCCTAGAACTAAAAAAGTAAGGCAAAAGTAGATTTCAATGTGAATAAGTGCAAGGTAGTACATTTCATAAATGGAGTATGACTGAAGTCTACGTATCATAGTGGAGCAAAGTGATTTTAGGATTAAGATTTACACAACACTTCAAATGGATAGTTTCTTAAAAAAAAAGGAGTACTGGGTTTTTGGGCAATTACCACAATATATGAACAGCATGATGTACCTGAGAACTTAAATTCAACCTTAACAAAGTAGTAATTGGAGTCTGATCTTATTTTGCATTCCACAGTGTAACAAAGATTTCAGTGGAACACAGTTAAAATGCTGGAGGAACTCAGCAGGCCAGCCAGCATGAAAGAAAAGAGAACAGTTGATGTTTCGGGCGAAAACCCTTCTGCAGGACTGGAGAAAAAGGCTGAGGAATAGATTTAAAAGGTAGTGGGAAGGGGAGAGAGAAACACAAGGTGATAGGTGAAACCTGAGGAGGGAGAGATGGAGTAAAGAGCTGGGAAGTTGATTAGTGAAAGAGACAGAAGGTCAAGGAAGAAAGCAAGTGGGGAGGAGCACCAGAGGGAAGTGATGGGTGGGCAAGGAGATAGGGTAAGAGAGGCAAAAGGGGATAGGAAATAGTGGGGGGAGGAGCATTATCTGAAATTTGAGAAATCAATCTTCATTCCATCAGGTTGGAGGCTACCCAAACGAAATATAAGGTGTTGTTCCTCCAACCTGAGTGTGGCCTCATCACGACAGTGGAGAAGGACACAGATGGACATATCGGAATGAGAATGGGAAGTGGAATTAAAATGGGTGTCTACTGGGAGATCCCGCTTTTTCTGGCAGACAGAGCATAGGTGCTCGGCGAAGTGGTCTCCCAATTTACTTTGAGTCTCACCGATATACAGGAGGCCACAAAAGGAGCACCGAACATAGTATATGACCTCCAACAGACTCACAGGTGAAATGTTGCTTCACCTGGAAGGACTGTTTAGGACCCTGAATTGTAGTGAGGGAGGTGATGTAGGGGCAGGTGTAGCACTTGTTCCGCATGCAAGGTTATGTGCCAGGAAGGAGATCTGTGGGGGGGGGGGGGGGAAAAGATGAATGAACAAGGGCGTCGTATAGAGAGCGATCCCTGCAGAAAACAGAAAGTTGGGGGGGGGGGAGATGTGCTTGGTGGTGGGATCTGGTTGGAGGTAGCGCCACTGATCTCCCTCCACACTAATTTCCCTCCTGGCACTTATCCCTGCAAGTCCCTCCCCACTGATCTCCCTCATGGCACTTATCCTTTCGCCACCTCCAAAGGGATGAGGACACACTTAGGTTGGAGAAACAACACCTTATATTCCGCTTGGGTAGCCTCCAACCTGATGGGATGAACATTGACTTCTCAAACTTCCCCCACCCCTCCTTCACCATTTCCCATCCCCTTTTTCCTCTCTCACCTTATCTCCTTGCCTGCCCATCGCCTCCCTCTGGTGCTCCTCCCCCCCTTTTCTTTCTTCCTTGGCCTTCTGTCCCTTTCACCAATCAACTTCCCAGCTCTTTACTTCATCCCTGCCCCCTTCAGGTTTCACCTATCACCTTGTGTTTCTCTCTCCCCTTCTCCCACCTTTTAAATCTATTCCTCAGTTTTTTTCTCCAGTCCTGCCAAAGGATCTTGGTTCGAAACGTCAACTGTACTCTTTTCCTAGATGCTGCCTGGCCTGCTGAATTCCTCCAGCATTTTGTGCATGTTGCTCAGATTTCCCACATTTGCAGAGTTTCTCATTTGTGAAAGAATTTCAGTGGGTTGCTTCCTACTGTAAATGAAACTAAATTACAAAGAACGATTCAAATGGTTTCCACTGAACTGAGGAGATTACTGGATGAATTGAGACCGACGCCTCAAATTAACAGAGACTCAGTTGTTGCTATGTTAATAGAGCTCATTGCCACACATTTTAACCCACAAACAAACCATTTCAAACTAAATTTAAGATAGATTCATGCATCTTGTAAATATTTTGCAATTAGAAATCAGTTTTATAGCACAATACTCATTCACGCATGCAGAATCAAATACAATACTTTAAAATTCTTAATTAATGAAAATGATTTTGTAATCTACACGAGATATTCTCAACATTACATTACCAGATAAGGATTAAACATTAATAAACAGCTAAAAAATAAAATGTGCTGTGACAGCCCCCTACATCATCATCATTTTGAAAGAGGGAAAGGATTGTCACTAATGGTGTTTTACATATTCATAAAAACCAAACTAGTTGTATTAAAATAAAATCTCAGAAATTCATTTAAGAATCCTTAACTGAGGAAACTAGAAGAGATTTTTTTTCCCTGAACAATGGATATTTTTTATCTGAAACAAGCACAGCCTTCTTTAAAGCTTCTGTGAATACATTATTTCAGTCATTCATGCAAAAGTTAGCAGTTGACTGTATCAGCCCGCAATTTACAAGCTGATAGAATGGAAAAGTGTAAAGCTTGTGCATTTTTAAACTCCATTCACTGGTTATCAATTAGTTTTAATTCCAAGTTGCTGCCTAACGATAACCTGTTTTGTAGCAAAGTTCTTAGCAATTCCCATATTTTATATTCAGTTACAGTAGATAATCATTTTCAACATCCTGGAAAAGACTACTCAAGCTCACCTTTTACAGGATGTGATAGACTTTAAGATATTTTTTCAATCTAAAAATCCATCCAATTCTTCTAAATAAAGGAAATGATCTAATACGTAAATACACCAATCGATTACATTCGTATCTCGTGCAACCAGTGATAGTTCAGACTATGATAAATTAACTTTTAAGTTATTCTTTGGACTTTGGTTAAAGTTAACCCTCAGGTGGGTGGATTACAGAATGGAAGAGCTTTGGTTAGGTTCACATAAAGCACCACACTCATGTCTGAGCATTGTTTCTTTTAGTTGTTCATTACCTTTTAAATGACAACTTCTCTGCCATTTTTATTTCAAGTTATTTTTAGTGGAAGTAGTAAGATGAACAAATGCAAAAAGCATCCTGTTATGATCAAAACCAGCTTGAAAAATGATATCACTCTCCTTTTGGGATCTTTCACTAACAAACACAAATATCAAAACTTAGGTATTAAAGATATGTATACAAACAACAATACCATATTGTATTAAAACAAAACATAATTACTGCACAATTAGCCTCTCAAACGAATACAACCTCTATTTAAGTTTATTTGGACCTGAGAAATCTGCAATGAAAAAACTTTAGGAATTGTGGTACCTATCTCAGCCATAATTGACTTTTTCACCCAGTTCTCCATTGGAAATATGAGGAATATATATTACTTTTCATTATACAGAATCCCCAAAATTAAATATTGCAATGTTATGCAGGTTCACGAATGAATACCACTTTATTGCTATCCTAAAATTCCACAGCCAAGCCACCTGAAATTGGCCTTCTACTGACTTGTCATCTTATCATGCAATGCATCAAGTTAATACACAAAGCACAGAAATATAATAAGATTTCTAGAACGATTGCATTCACCTACATTCTAAAACTTAAATTTTTGTATTCTTATGTCTTTTGAATCAAACAGCTAAGAATAGCTAACAAAAATATAAGTAGTTTTGCGTAGATACATTTTCACAATGACAGACTTGAATTTAAAATAGCTACCTGGCTTCAATTACATTTCTGAGCCCCTGTCAGAACAATTTTGTACAATAATTTGCTTTGCATATGACTGACACATAATCTATAAATCTAAAGATAATGCTACAGTTGCAATAATAATTGTGTTCTTATCATTGCACTTAGTGTTGGAAGCACCTTTAATAAACATGCTCATCATCAAAGACCTCCATTTAACACAGACATTCTCTTGTTTCCTCTCTTCCATTGGATAGAAGATACAAAAGCCTGAAGGCTAAAATACAGTTTATACTCTACTGTTGAATATTCACTCTTAATCTCACAATTTACCTCATTATGATCTTGCACCTCATTGTTTACCTGCACTGCATTTGCTCTGTAACTGTTACCTCTTTATTCTGCATTCTTTTATTGTTCATCTCAATACACTGTGTAACGTTTCGACTTGTATGAACACTATGCAAGACCAGCTTTTCACTGTATCTTGATACATGTGACAATCATAAGCCAATTCCAATTAAAGATCATAAACATGAGATTCTGCAGATGCTGGAAATCCAGAGTAACACACACCAGATGCTGAAGGAACACAGCAGGTCAAGCAGCATCTACGGAGGGTAATGAAGAGCAGAGGTTTTGGGATGAGACCCTTCAATCCTGATCCATTACGGATCTTCATAACCCAGGACATGTCCTCTTCTCATAGCTACAATCAAGGGAGCAGTACAGGACCCTGAAGACGTACATACAACATTTCAGGAACAGCTTCTTCCCCTCTGCCATCAGATTTCTGGCTGGACACTGAACCCATGAACACTACCTCACTACTTTTTCAAACGCAAGCACGAGGAAATCTGCAGGTGCTGGAAATTCAAGCAACACACACAAAAAATGCTGGTGAACGCAGCAGGCCAAGCAGCATCTATAGGAAGAGGTACAGTCGATGTTTCGGGCCAAGAACTGTCACTACTTTTTCCTCTCTTTTTGCACTACCTATTTAATTTAATTTTTTATATTTCTTATTGCAATTTATAGTTTTCATTGTGTACTGCAATGTCCTGCTGCCACAAAACAACAAATTTCACAATATATGCCAGTGATATTAAACCTGATTCTGATGAAGAGTTTCAGCCCGAAATATTGCCTCTTTATTCCTCTCTACAGATGCTGTCAGACCTGCTGAGTTCCTCCAGAATTTTATGTGTTACTTCAATTAGAACTCTGTGGTCCTTACTCCACAAACTCTGGTGTTGTTGCATTGTTGACTAAGGGCCTATAAGATTTGACAAGATGCACTTAGTAATCTCAAGACTTGAAAACCAGTATTAGGAAATATTAACAATGAGTAAGCTGGAGATTTATTGTATGAAACTGTACTTAACCTGTATCATGATGCTCCAATACACAGGATGAAAGTGGTTAAACAGGTGATTTTATTTGACAATTCAATCTCATTAGAGGAGCTGAAATTAACTAAGCAATTACTCATCCGAAATACAGAAGTGTTAGGTGAACATTAAGAAATAGAAACAGAACATGCTGTAAATAACCTCCAAGAGGACCACGACATTGTCGTGGTTTGGAAGCTTGTATGCCTCAATGACCCAAAGAGCTATGTTAGCTGGAATCAGGGCTTTATGCTTTGGCTTTTGGTAGGGTCACCCATGCCAAACAGGTCAAAGGGTAGAGTGCAGACTAAATGTGGTCCACTGGCTTTCCAGGCTCAGGGGTTAAGGTCAGGGTTAACAACCCTGACCGATAAAACAAAATTTATTATGGAAACAGCAAAGAAGAATTCTTCTATATCTGAGTTTGATGGGATTCTTGAGTCTCCACTGGGGACCTGCATGACTGACTGTAATGAAAACCAAAAGCAAGCTACTGACATGACGAATGAACCGTCTACAGAGATGACTCGCTTCGTGACTGTGGACTCACTTTTGTGAACTTCAGTTTTGAATGTTATTTGTTTTTTATTCTACACATTGGACATTTGACGGTCTTCGTTGTTAATGGATTCTATTTGGTTTCTTTGTTTTATGGTTGCCTACAAGAAGATGAATCTCAAGGTTGCATATAGTGTACAAAGCCTGATAATAAATGTACTTTCAAGTTTGACGACATGAGCAAGTCAGCCTTTCTGTGGGAAGAGAAGCAGAATTAATGTTTCAGGCTGAAGACCAGTTCTCAGAACTGGGAAGGAGACAAAAGCAGCTCATTATGGTGGAGGGAGAATGAGAGAGGAAGATGTCTCTGAAAGGCCAGAGTGACCATGGAAATAAAGCTCTAAACTTCCAGTAGGGGAAACAAAAGGTAAAAACAAAAGCTGAGTAAATACGATAGACAACTGATAAAGCTAGAAATCAAGTTACTTAAATCGCAGAATTCAGTATTAAGTTCAGAAGGCTGCAATATGCCCTGATGGAAGATGACGTGCAGTTCATCAAGCATTCATTGGGGCTCGTGTAAACTGCAGGAGGCTATAGACTGCTAGACGGGAGTGAGAGTAGGATGGAGAATTAAAGTGGCAGGCAAGAGGAAAGCTCACGATTGTGCCTGCAGACTGAATGCAGGTGCTCCACGAAACTATAATGCAATCTGGATCTGGTTTCTCTGACGTATAGGAGATCACATCCAGAGCAACACACACCAGATGCTGAAGGAACACAGCAGGTCAAGCAGCATCTATGGAGAGTAATAAAGAGCAGAGGTTTTGGGATGAGACCCTTCAATCCTGATCCATTAAGGACCTTCATAACCCAGGACATGTCCTCTCCTCATAGCTACATCAAGGGAGCAGTACAGGACCCTGAAGATGTACATACAACATTTCAGGAACAGCTTCTTCCCCTCTGCCATCAGATTTCTGACTGGACATTGAACCCATGAACACTACATTGGAAGACACCGCAAATGATTTGTTGCATTTTTCTCATAGAATCCTTCAACAGAGTTTTCTGGAAAACAAATTAATATTTCAAAGGTGCATTTTTTTTAAAGACTAGATTCTTTTTATTATTAGTAAGGAGCTTCCTTGACATTTTCGGCGATGAATTAGAATGCTAGCGATTGGGGCTCAATTTCTGCTGCTGTCTATAAGGAGCTGCACGTTGTCCACATGGGTTTAGGTGCTTTGGTTTCTTTACACATTCCAAAGGCATATGGGCTAGTAATGTTCAATAAATTGTTAATGCTGGAAGCATGGTGAAACTTACAGGCTACCCCCAAGCACATCCTTGAACTGCACTGGCTGTTGTCATAAATTGTTTTTTTCACTGGATGTTTCGATGAACATGTGACAAATAAAACTAATCTTTATAAAAAGACTGATCAGTCATAGAAATAATCTCTTCAATTGATTCAATAATGTTATACATCACTTGAGAATGATACTTGACTTTTATAATGAATGGTGTTGTTTATGTGGTTTCCCACAGATGCAGATAATCATGATTCTGATGTTTGAAGCTGCACATTTTAAATTAGCTCACCATGTCCAAATCTGTGACCAAAACACACAAAAATAAAACTTATCAAAAAAGTTTAACATCTGGTTTCTCAGGAAAATTATTAGTATTTAAACATTTCTGTAAATAAGGTTGAAGTAAAATAAATCTTTCCCATTCACAGCTTGTGATCATTTGTAAGGAATTTTCCAAAGTAACTTTAAGACCACAGAGGCTAATATTAAAGTTCAAATGAACTTTCCATTCCATTACAGTGATGCTCACAAAAGTGGTTACTGCTTAATCTGATTTTTTTAAAGAACAAGTAATTGAAATGTACATCAGCATAGTTTAAATACCAGTCTGTCTGCACTGATGAATGCATCAAAAACAGACTTGCTAGATCTACACCAAATTTAGTTATCTATAACAGCAAAATATTGTTTTTAAAGAAGTTACTTTCCCATAATTTAAATCAGAAGCTATTCAATCTACATTTCTCAACGTTTAAGGAATGTCTAATAAAAACAGACAAACTATAAATACAGTCATTGGTTTCCATTCTCATCTTGAGGGCTATTCTACACCCTCTTTCCAAACTGATGTTTTGCACTAGTGTTGTGTTTTTAGCTATCTGCCAATACTGAATGCTTATCAAGCATCTTTTCCTGATTCCCATATAAAATCCTGTAACATCTGCAGTTGCAGGTGTGTTGGCAACATGCAACAAAAAACAACATTCAGCAATTGTAAAGAATAAAGACATAAATAAAGTTAGAGGTTAAAGGATGGATGTGGAATAAAATGTATCTAAATACATTTACAACGTAAGCACATCATAAAAAGCAGTGCCTGGGGTTAAATACATTCTAATATCACTACTTAATCAGCTGCATTTCTAGAAGGAAATCATAAGCATAACATACAGTACTGTGCAAAAGTCTATATATAGACTTTTGAGCTAGGGTGTCTAAGACTTTTATACAGTGCTGCATTTGTCAACGTGGAGCAAAGAGCAAGTTTGTAAATCTGGCGGAAGCGAAGGATGCTGGGAATGGCGAAGGTGAAGCACTGTGGGAGGAGTGTCAGACAGGCGGCAGTGGGGAGCCGTGGGGAGAGGGGGGTGGTGGGGTGTGGTGTAGATATACCAAGCCCTGAGACATCAGGAAAGGTAATTTAATTCCAAACAATTGGTTTATTGGTCATTACAGAATATCTCCCCTTTCAACTACTCTTTTCCCCAACCTTGATTACTCTCTCCCTGCTTCCTTCCCACTCTCAGTCCACAATAGAGATCCATATCAGAGTCAGGTTCATCATCACTCACATATGTCATGCTTTTTTCTCTGCAGCAGCACAGTGAAATACTTGCAATTAATACAGTATTGTGCAAAAGTCTTACACACCTAGCTATATACATGTGCCTAAGATTTTTGCATGCTGTAATTTTCAAATTATACACTGTAGACACAATATTCCTTTACAACAAAGGTCTTTGAATTGCTTTGAGAAGGTACAAAAAGGTATAACTCATAATATAAAACAATAAAGTATTTTTAATGGAATAATGATGTGAAATTGGTACCAAATTACCTCCTAAATCTTAGTCACTTTAACACATTTGGTGTCAATACTGTGCTCAGTATACAAAACTTAAGGAATCATTACTCCAATAGATGGGTCAGGTGAATGCACAGAGAAATACAGAATGAAAAAAAAATTGTTCATTTCTTAATAATACAATAAAAATAACATACTTCTTAAAAACAACTAATGTGATAGTTATATATTTGCCAATGTTGGACACTAGGAGACAACAGTTTCAGCAACTTCCAATTAATACAGAACTCAAAGTACAGAAACAGAACTTAACAAGGTCGAGTAGATATTGATATCAATCCACAACAATCCCCTTTTATTCTTCTCACCGCTTTATAATTTGGGAAACATGTCAATTTGTCACTATAAATGCAGCTAATTTGGCAAAAAGTAGGTTAAGAAACAAACACAATCAGAATATACATCACTTGTACATAAAAGTGAGGAATATGAAGGAGAAAGCCAAGAAGGTCAATATTTCAAATTTTTAAAAATAAACTGTAAATTTTGAAATCTTCAAGAGGCATCTTGATTTATCGCTACAAATAGAATCAAATGATTTTGTTTGTTGGGGAAGAAACAAAAAAAATGAAAATGGCAAGGAATTTAACTCCATCAAAACCCACAAGTAAAACGTCACCAAGTATAGTCTAGAATGCCTCAAATAGTCAAGCCCGCTTTGAAGATGTACATCAGGTTTACCAGAATCAAGCTAGTGTGAGAGAGGTGGGTAAACATTAACAGTCTCAACTGGCAGGTCAGTGATTTAAGAATTCTGGAATTGAAGAGTTTCTTAAAGAAACTAATGAAAATGTTGTTATAGTTAATAATGACAGAGATTTAAACTTTTATATCAGGAGGCAACCACCCCCATATTCCTGTTGTCATGGTAAACAGAAATTTGTCCTTATAGAATTCACAAATCACTACCTGAAAACTTGAGCTATGGAATAAAATTTCTTACAGAATATGTAAACAGTACAGAAATATTTTTCCACATTTCTTGATACACGTACTAATGATGTAGTGATATAGACCATTTTCTAGACATGCATGCCTTTTCCCCCATTGGGAGTTCGGGGGGGGGGATGTCGCCTGTACACATGATGTAGGTAAAAATACATTCGCAGCTCATTTTCACGAGATAGTAAGGTAACCACATAGATTTCAATTTTTAATTTTCAAGCAAATTTATTCAAATAGGAACAAAGATAAGAATGAAGAGATATAACAAGACTAGACAACGGGGTGACCCGTTGGGTGCACCCTTTGAGAGAAGGGTAGTGCAGTCTGATGTGACCAGAGTGAACATTAAATTTTCCTAAATGCTATTGGTATCGCTTTGCTTTGGAAACTGAAGTAGAAAACCTCAGTTTATTAAAGAAGAACGACACATAGCAAAGCAAATATAGTTCCTCCTCGTTTAACGAAGGACACTTTTGATGGCATCATTTCTGGTTTATGTGCCATCCTTGTGCCTCTCGTCATTCTGGAGATGTGCAGTCCTTTCATCCCTCGTCTCTTCATCACTTCTGCTGTTTGTTGTCATCCTGGAGACAAGCATGCTTCTCCTTCTCTCATCATTTTTTTATCCTGACTCTTTGATCCTGGAGTCGTGCGGCCCTGGCCTCATCCGATTCTTGTTCTCTCCCGCTCCTTGCCACTTCTCGACAACGTTTAGTGTCATCTCTTGACCATAATGTCCCCCATCCCTCTCCACGCCGCATAATTACGCTGACCATTTTTTTTTACCCTAATGCTGGGTAGAAGATACGAAGCACTAACACCAAAGGATGCTGATTATTCTTTATATAAAAGTTGCAGGTCCCCCTCCTGTCTTCTCCTATCATTTTGGATCTCCCCCTCCCCCTCCCAATTTCAAATCTCTGACTAGCTCTTCCTTCAGTTAGTCCTGACGGAGGGTCTCGGCCCGAAACGTCGACTGTACCTCTTCCTAGAGATGCTGCCTGACCTGCTGCGTTCACCAGCAACTTTTACGTGTGTTGCTTGAATTTCCAGCATCTGCAAATTTTCTCGTGTTTGCGTTGATTATTCTTGATGATGTGGTTGGCGCTCTCCTAAATGGATGTGATATCGTCACCGCTGTCCTTTGACTACAGCAAAGGGTTTTATGGGAGTCTCGAAGTACGTCATTACAATAAGATTTAATTATCTCTTATTGATGGGTGGCAGTTAGATCTGTCCCAATCCTGCACATGCTGATGGTGATTAGCAGAATGTGACCCCTCGAAATAGAGCTGCCCTGCCCTTTTGCTCCAGTTGGTGTCGCTGCTGAGGCTGGCTTGTGTGCATGCGTCCCGATTTCCATGATGGCGGATCGGCTCTTGGGTTAAAAGAGAGCCCGTTGATTTTTGCAAATGAGCAATTTTATATGAATATATAACCCTGAACTTTGCCTGCATTCTGTAAGTTAGCGCATTTTAGTTCGATTTAGCCAAAAAAATGCCGCTGTAATGCACCGTTTGCGCTAATTGCAGGTCACAAACAGACAAACAGAGCATGAGAGTTTTAGTAGTATATAGATATAATATTCTATAATAATTTTGTCTAGCTAAATCTCTTTGGATGGAACAATATTGCAATTTTAATACAGGCCTATGACATCCTAAGCAAAACTGAAGTATTTGAAATTTCAAGTTATTTATATTTATCTTTCTTTCAGATGTATTAAGATTTTTCCATTCTTATTTGATTGGTATAGCTTAGCACTTCAGGGTACTAACTATTGACAACTGCTTAACTGTCTCAGCAATGCTCATCCAGATTACGGACTACATGAAAGCATGTGATATAAAGGAGACATTCAATTTGTCCACAACTTAAATATTTTACATTAGGTCAGGTCACTCGTCTGAGTGCTACTGGTACCATGTAACCCAGTACTACCTGTCGCGTGGTCGGGTGGTTGGTGACTAAACCGGCTTCTCCACCAGGCTTATCTGGTGAGGAGGGTGGCTAGACACCCTGCAGGACAAAAAACAAGACCTGTCAAAGGGCGGATGAACCCTCTCGTAGGGTCAATGACCATCTAGCAAACACGTGCCATGAAGCGCGGAAAGGGCATCTCTTGCATCGAAGCTTGGTCTGGACATTCACTGCAACAGAACTTCCCCTAGCCGTCTTGGACTCCACCATGCCGCTGGATCCGGGAGGGGATGTTGAGAGGGTGGGTCTGGACCTGTGCAACCCCCTACTCACCTAAAATCCATTCACGCACACGCTGTTCCTTTCTGAGGAGTGGGGTATAAACCCCACTAACTGACTGAAAGAACCCATCATCATCCTATGGGATGGATAGCCAGAGAGAGACCTATTTTACATGGTCACTATTTAAATACTCTTATTCTATCATTTTGACACTGATTCAGAGTAATGAGATAATCAGACAAACATGTCTTGAACGTTTGAAATGATTTTCAGTTCATGAATTTTTATTATTTATAGAAATTATTAGAGAATTTTTCATGATTGCAAGTATGTTACACTGAAGTGCCTGAACCAAGGTTAATTTCAGTATTATCTATTCATTTCCAATTTTATGACCTCTGAACACAGTATGAACCACAACAAGCAATTCTATATATTCCACCTACTGTTTAAAAATCTGATCAAAATTAATTACATCTACTCAATTCTGTGAAGGTAAGTTTAGGAAATACTGCTTGACCAAAGGAAATAAAGCTGCACCTTTATTCTGACTGAACTAAATACAAGATCAACTTTTGAGCACTTCAGAATACATCTCACACTAGATTTATACTTATATTACTACATACAAAACTGCAGTTGATAAATCATTACTAAAAATAAAGCACAAGAATATAAATGATCTATTCTTGCTGGTGCTGAAGTGAGTTGCTGCTGTCAGCATTTGATATTACTAATTTTTCAGTGGAGACCCTTTGTCATAATGGCAAGAGTTCCAAGCGTTAGGTTTCTCAAATCAGATCAATGGGTCACACAGTAGTGTGGTTAGTAATCCATTGCTCCACAGCACCAGAAACTTAGTTTCAATCTTGACATTGGACGATATTTTTGTGGGTTTACATTCTCTCTCTGCACTTGGCTGGGTTTCGTCCAACAAAGATTTGCAGATTGATGGATAAATTGACACAATATGTTGGCGAGTTAATGAGAACGTAGGAAGAATGTGATTAATGTAGGATTAGTGTGGGAGACAGAGAGAAACTTCAATAAATTGCTAATGGCGAGAGACTACGAGCCATGGAAAAACAAGATGACTTCAGTATTCCATGTGAATAGTCACTGAAAGTTTGTACAAAAAGCAATCTAAGAGGCTAAAGGATGGTTGGATTTGATCTATTTCTCACCCCCACTCACACACCAAAAAATTAACCACTTGTAAGATATGCAAATATATGGCATAGAATGTCAATATGTTATCATACACAATACAAAGCATATTCTATTTACTAACAAGATTTACATTTTATTCAGTTGACTTCCAGTTTTTTCATGGATGTTCTATGAGCAATGGCTCAAAGGTTTCCATACCAGTTTGTTAAACTGTGACGTTCCCTATTTACAGTTGTTCATCAAGTTTCAACATCTTCCTCAACACACAGAACTAGAACCAATCTGCACATTTGCTTGTGAGTAGCTCCCTATACCAGAAGAAAAACAAGCCTTGAGCATATCAAAATGTGTCTTTTACAGCTGATCAACTGTTACCAGAAAAGCAAGTGCACAGATATACTCCTCGCACCTTAACAAAGACAAGTGTATCTCATTCCAAACCTTCTTAGCAATTCATGCTGGTATTAAGAATCTTACTGAGAATGAAGGATCTGACAGTGAAGGCCATTCTCACCATCAGCCAAACAAGGTTTTGAAGCTTCCCTGAAAGTTATACTGATTATGCATTCTAACAAACGTATTAAGAACCAGCCGACATACTGCATGTCTGTTTGCCTGGAACTGACTTGAAATTATTCTATGCAGATCACTATCTGATTGACTTGTAGTCAAAGGCATTCTTCTGCACAATGTTTTCTTCAAGTGACAAGTGTTATGGAATGGCCTGACAGAATGGAGCATCCAATTTCAACATTACTAGAACCATCCTTTGCAACACCAGGACAGACAGACTTCAGCACAGTGATGATGAAATATGGATGTATGGATACCCAAGACTGAGTCGGAGCTTGACACACACACAAAGGTGTGCATCAAAATAAGGGCAATACTGTGTACATTCTCTCATTGCTTTCTTTGGAGATACTTCTTTGAAAATGACAGCACAATTAGGCTCTACGGGGAAAGAAACCAAGTTAAGATTGAGTAACCTTGATTGAAGAAATAAATTTTTATATGATTAAAGCAAAAATACTTATACTAGAAAGGAAGAAAGGATTGTCAAACAAAACCAAATGACTGGATATATTGGGATAGGAAATTTACTCAGGTGGAAAAAAATGCATCACAAAGGATGCATCTAACAGATAGAAAGCTTTGGGTAACCATGGGCATTCAAATGGGCCCAAGCTATGCCTGCCTCTTTGGCAGAAGCCTAATATGTTCAAAGCCTTCCCCAGTCATACTCCTTAACTCTTTCTCCACTAGATCGACGACTACATTGGCGCTGTGTCATGCACCCATGCTGAGCTCAACAACTTCATCAATTTTGGCCCCAAACCCACCCTGCCCTTAAGTTCACTTGGGCCATCTCTGAAACCTCCACCCCCTTTCTTGATTTCTTTGTCTCCATCTCTAGAAAGAATTTGTTAACCAACATCTTTTATAAACCTACTGATTCCCATAGTTATCTCGACTATACCTCTTCCCACCCTGTAAAAATGCTATTCTCTTCTCTCTGTTTCTTCGCCTCCACTGCATTTGTTCTCAGGATGCTTCTTTTCATTCCAGGACATCCGAGATGCCTTCATCCGTTAAAGGACAGGGTTTCCTTCCCTCTGCTGTTGATGCTGCCCTCATTTGCACCTCCTCCATTTCCCATATATCTGTGCTCACCCCATCTTCCCACTATCATAAGTGATTATGTCCCTCTTGTCCTTACCTACTGCTGTCTCCAAAACAGCCCACCACTAAATGCATCTTTACCTCCACCCCCTTCCACTGGGATCATTCCCTCTGCAATTCCCTTGAGCATTTGTCTCTCCCCACTAATCTCCCTCCAGGCACATATCCATGCAAGCAGCCTAAGTGCTACTCCTTGCCCACAGACCTCCTCAAAGAGTCCTTCCATGTGTGGCAACACTTCACCTGCGAATCTGCTGGGTCGTCTATTGTGTCCAGTGCTCCAATGGGGCCTCCTCTACACTGGTGAGACCCATCATAAACTGGGGATCTGTTTTGGTGAGCACCTCCGCACCACCTGCCAGAAGTGGGACTTCCCAGAGGCCGATCATTTTAATTCCGATTCCCATTCCCCTTCTGATGTGTCAACCCATGTCATTCCCTTGGGCCAAGATGAGGCCACCCTCAGGATAGAACAACAACAGCTTCCATCTGGGTACCCTTCAAGTTGACGGCATGCATAATGATTTCTCCTTCTGGTGAACAAAAATTCCCCCACCTTCTTTTATTCTCCACTGACCTTTTGCTTCTTCTTATCTGCATATTACATCCCCCTAGGTCTCTCCCTCCACCTTCCTTTTCTCCTGATTTACACTCTCCACTTGCATTAGATTGTTTTTTCTCCAGCCCTTGACCTTCCAACCCACCTGGCTTTACCCATCACATTCCAGCTAGCCTCCTTCCCCTCCCCCAACTTCTAATTCAGACATTTTGCCCCCTCCCTCAGTCTTTAAGAAGGGCCGAGGCCCAAAACGTTGACCATTCACTCTTTTCTGTAGATACTGCTTGATTTGTTGAGCTCCTCCAGCATTTTGTGTGTGTTGCTATCAGATAGGACACTTGAAATAAAAAAGGATAAAAATGAAACCCAAAAGGAACAAAATATTTTGGACATCTATAAAGTTTATAATTCATAGTTAGTATAACTCATATTCATATAAAACATTATATTAGCAACAAAGACAGAGCCAAAAGAAAATTAAAAGTACTGAGTAAAGAAATGATAGAAGCACTAAATAAACCTCAAGTGTAGGTATTAAGCTTTAGGAAGATTGAGGAACAATTAGGAATATGAAACATCCTGGTTTCCTTGGCTGCGTAAGTCGAGGGAAGACAATCTCAAGTCTCGCCAAACTCATGAGATTGAGACAGCTCACCCCATTACAAACCCCGGTTTGTGCGGATGCTGTGTAATTTGCTTCCCTGTTACAAATTAATGCCCCGAAATAACAGACAGTACACTGCATATGATTACAGGAATTATATTTATGAATCTTAACTGAAGGGTTAGTAAAGAATAACAAGAAGAAAAGGGCCCATTCTAATTAAACAGTCAAATGTGAACAAGTTGGAGCTCATCTTGAACTTCTCTGTCATTCACGCGCTGGGCCCTTGGTCAACGTGAAAGCACACACCACCTTCCAGAGGTTGCTCGCAATCCATCTCAAACAAACAGGTCTCCCACGGGATCACATACTATGACTGGTTCTCCCCAGTGTCTTCTCTCTCCATCTTCTGCCGAACGTAAGCCCAAGACCAACTTTAATGTCCTCCATCAGAGAAACCTCCCCTTAATTCAACAATCCTAATTGGATGGCACAGATTTCTCATCTCTCATCTTCAACAATAACCCAAACAAGTTGAAAATAGAACAGACTGCTAAATGAAATACAGTGACTTCCCATTGCGCCAAACACATTTTCTAGCACTTGCATGTAGCCCGCAGGAGGTAGCAGAGGGGTTCTGTCTCTACGGATCTCACTACATCAGCAGCCAGCCCCTCAAACTTTCAACCAATCGCTATCATTTTATGGATTCAAAGCACTGCCGCTCATTCAGCATCTGAGAAGTCTGCTCTGCCCAAGTCTCATACTCCTCTTCCCCCTCGGGGGTGGGCTTCACCCCTGAAATCAGTCTTAACTTTCGACAGCTAGGACCCTCAGCCTGTGCACTGGGCCATTAATTCGCTGGAGAGGTAAGGGCTGATTCTAACTCAAAATTCTCACTCCTTACTGGGGGACTCATTAGACATTTCAAATCAGACCACTCCTTTCCCTCGCTCCACAGAAACGAGAACAACCTGTTTTTGAAGACTCCGTCCCCAGCTACTGGAGACTCTGCTCGCAATTCGGCACAATCACCTACATTCCTCTCCTTCGGAAAGTATGGACAGCCCATGGCCTCCCCCCTCTCCCGGGGCCCCAATAGTACCAGGGAGGTCCACTGCCATTATGTCAGCACTAGTCTGAACTAGAACAAAGTCTTTGCCTGCCACTTTATCAAACTTCCACTCAACCCCTGCAGCATCCGTAACCACTTCACCAGACAATAGTTTAACACAGAGTTAAACACACAACCCACTGGATCAATGCTCAGGACAATCACACAGCATCCAACGAAATTGATCCCTGACAATTCCCCCACAATGCAACACCCTGATTTCCCAGGCTGCGCAAATCGAGGGAAGACAATCTTAAGTCCCGCCAATCTCGTGAGACTGAGACAGCTCACCCCATCCCAAACGCCGGTTTGTGCGGATGCTGTGTAATTTGCTTCCCTGTTACAAATTAGTGCCACGAAATAACAGACAGTACACTGCATATGACTCAATGAATTATATTTGTGAATCTGAACTTAACTAAAAGGTTAGTAAAGAATAGCAAAAAGAAAAGGGTCCATTCTAATTCAACAGCCAAATGTGCACAAGTTGGAGCTCATCTTGAACTTCTTTGTCATTCACACACTAGACCCTCGGTCAACGTGAAAGCACACACCACCTTCTAAACGTCGCTCGCAATCCATCTCAAACAAATGGGTCCCCTACTGGATTGTATACTATGACCAATTCCCTCCAGCATCGTCTCTCCATCTCCCGCCGAACACAAGCCCAAGACCAACCTTAGTGTCCCTCACCAGAGGAAACTCCCCTTAATTCGACCATCCTAATTGGATGGCACAGATTTCTCCTCATCTCTCATCTTCAACAATAACCCAAACAAGCTGAAAATGGAACAGACTGCTCTTACAGAACTGCTAAGTGAAATACATACAGCATAACAGTAAAAATACTCAGGAGGGGAGGAGAAGATGGCGGCGCGACGCAGCACGTGCAGCCACTCCGAAATGATATCGGTATTTGTTAAGTAGGGGCCGTGCACAATCCTGATTTGATGGAGACAAGCGTGAGAAGCACGGAGGAACATCTGGAGAAACTTCTGAAATGCCTACTTTGCTGCTGCTGCTACTGTGCGATCGAGAATCTCTGGAGGGGAAGGCCCCAAATCCTCAGCTTTGCCTATTGCTTGGCAGTCGGGACCGGGGTTGGCAGAGATGGTGCTCGGTGTCAGAGGGATGGTCGGAGGCTTGAAGTTTTTGGACGGACTCAAGAGTTGGCTGTGGTTGGGTGCTTCCAGGGTGCTGCATCGGCAACTTTGCGGTGCTGGAGGTTCATGGCAGGGAGAGTTTTCTTCCTTCTACCGTCTGCGTGAGATGATGGGACTTTCAAGAGACCTTGAGTCTTTTTTTTTACCGTGCCCATGGTCTGTTCTTTATCAAATTACGGTATTGCTTTGCACTATTGTAACTAGATGTTATAATTATGTGGCTTTTGTCAGTTTTTCAGTCTTGGTTTGTCTTGTGTTTCTGTGATATCACACTGGAGGAACATTGTATCATTTCTGAATGCATGCATTACTAAATGACAATAAAAGAGGACTGCGTGTCCTCATAATCTAATCTAATCTAAATATGAATCACGGCATTACAAATAGATACTATTTTGGAACTCAAATGAGATAACGATTTCCTGGACTATATAGTCTGTACCAAAAAATTAGCAAACACCATGCACCAAACCACATACACCCATCCCAGCCTGGCGGGTTTGATGTGATTGGAAAGCTAACATTCAATTAAGGAGCAAAACAATTTGGGAAAAAATACTGAGAACTTTCTGATATCAAACTAAGTCCAGGAGATCAACTTAATTTATTCAAACACCAACTTTTAAGAGATCAAGATCAACTTTAGTTTCAAGTTCAGTAAATCAGTTTTCACCATAAGATAGTGGTGGAATAAAGATACACTGCCCTCTATCATCCAACTTCCAATTTACACTCTACACAAATTGAAATTGTATATCCTGGTTCTTTCTATCATTTTAATTGATAAAACCTAATTGGTACATGATCCATTTCTTCATTGATTACCCTCAAATTTATGTGTGCTCTTTGCGATTATTTGGATAATTACGACGGTTCAAATTGGGATTTAACCACAAAGAGTTCCTTCTCATCCTTTTGAAACCTTCATCATTCGTCCCTTTGAGGAGACCAAAACCGGATACAGTTAATCCAAATGACACCAGCCCAGGGTCAAATAGAAGAACAAAATAGCATGCCTTGTCTTAGTATTAAGCACCCTTTGAATGTTGCTTCATAGTACACATTTAGAGACATAATTTCTATAGCACTCCAATTCCTTTCTTTTTCTGTCTTCTTTAATTTTGTTCTTGACTACATACAGGATTCCCCCGCCATCCGAAGGTACAGCGTTCCAATGAAATGGTTCATTAGCCGGAATGTCGTAAAGTGAAGAAGCAATTACCATTTATTTATATGGGAAAAATTTGTGAGCGTTCGCAGACCCAAAAAACAACTTACCAAATTATGCCAAATAACATATAAAACCTAAAATAACAGTAACATATAGTAAAAGCAGGAATGATATGATAAATACACAGCCTATATAAAGTAGAAGTACTTTTCCACAATCATTGCCAGCACTGTTCTCCGTAGGGAAAATCTCATGCAAGCGTTCTCGGCAGAAACTCTCTCCAGGAACCTTTAAGCTATGAAGCTGCCAAATCATACCAAATAACACTTAAAAATACACAGCCTATATAAAGTAGAAATAATGTATGTACAGTGTAGTATCACTTACCGGAATTGGGAAATCAGCGCCGAGCACACTGATGATGGTGTGTTAGGCTGAGTCGTCGGAGGTTGGGGTGGTGCAGCAGTCCCCAACCTCCAGGCCGACGACCGATACCGATCCGCGAAGCATGTAGTGGTGCAGCGGTAGCTGAGACGTACCCAGCACATCATTAAGAAAAAAGCCGAAATAAACAAGCTAATTAATTAAATGCCACCCGGCACGTAAATGTCGGCCCAGATCAGAGGCGACGCAATCGGCAATCGCCTCTGACCTAGGCCAACATTTACGTGCTGGGCGGCACCTAATTAATTAGCTTGCTTATTTCGGCTTTTTTCTGAAAAATGTGTTGAGTGTGTCCCGGCTACCACTGTATTCTCAGCGGCAATGTATCAGTCCACAGCCCGGGGGTTGGGGTGGTGGGACACTGGAGTGTCATCTCATCGTCGATCAGGGCAGGCAGGTCATCTTCTTCTATGTCTGCCTACCTCGATGTCGAAGGTTGAGATTCGTCATCTGCTGTGGCTGATGTGGAAGGCTTGAAAAATGACAGTATGCTTGACTGCTTAGCCTCGCGCATTTTTCTATCATCTCATGCAGTTGCTGGACGACTTCACTTTCGGTCTATTCGCTACTGCATTCGGTTTCGATTGTTATCCTTTCCTCTTCCAATTGCATCAGCTCTTCATTTATCAGTTCTTGGTCATGGGATGCCAAAACCTCTTCAACATCATCTTCGTCAATTTCCACAAGCCAAGCTCACTTTGTCCTTACTTCGTTTACCACGATTGAAACGCTTAATTATGTCTAGCTTTACACTAAGTGTAACACCCTTACGAGCTCTCTTAGGCTTTTCCGATACCTTAGAACTCATCTTGCAAACGGACGCTCAAAATAAATCGACATAAAGCACAGATGCTCACAGGCATGTGTTTAAGCAATGCCAGTTAGAATGCAGTTCCGGGAGAGGAGCTTGGCTGCTCGGGGCACGCGCTGCCTTTTTTCGTAACAGTGAAAACACCTTCTGTTAGAGAAAACAGGTAACTAATGTAGGTCTTTCGTAACAGCGAGGTTTCGTAAAGCGAACATTCGAAAAGCGGGGGACACCTGTATATTATTCTATGCTTTACCAAATAAAGCATCACTTAATTTCCATGTTCCATCTCAAAACATACATTTCCATTTAAAGCAGTTAAGCACCATTATCTACTGTATTAATATTTAAGATGATCACGCATGCAAATCATACCCACAACTATATCCATTTCATTCTAGAAAAACGGTAGTAAAAATAAGACAAAATATGAGGATTATTTGGCTTTTGTATGAAGATTATGGAGAAAGCTACGAAAAATTTAGAAAACCAAAACCACAAAATTCTATAGGCATTAACAGTATTTTCTTCCAGACAAAAAGATTGCAAATACGACATTTCATTTTTAGAAAACCATAGACGATTCCCTCTACTTTAATTGTTTCTAAACACAATTTATAAAAGGAAGAAATTATTCTCTTGCAGAATCATGTAAAATACAAGGAATGTATAGAGTGCTATTGGAGATAAGAAAGACCAAAGATTGAAGGTAGTCAATCACCATTTTCACTAAATAATAAGGCACTGGCAAAACAAATTTGAGGGAATGAAATTTTTGTCAAGCACGTAGCTGCTCAGGGAGCTTGCAGTTCCACTGAATCCACTCTTACCTGGAGCAGGTCTACCACAAGCTTCCTTCAGGAATCTGCTCCAACCTGATTGCTTACCCCATATGACTTCTGCCTGTAGTGAGAGCGTTTCCTGGCACAAACTTCCTTCAGAAAGCCAGCTCTGATCTGATAAATGAGGCCACAGACAGAGTTTTCCAACCTTCCAAATGCAAATAGCAAGACCCATTCACAGAACCACATTGCTATTTGGCTAAGCTGCAACTCCTGACTTGGCACTGTCAAAACTATCAGTTTGAATGTTAGTGAATATCTGACATTCAATTCTTTAAAAGCATTCAAAAGTTATTAACATAAAATAAAAATATTTAAACATTTAAAACTAGAAAACTTATTGTTGTGTATGTGGCCTGTTTACATAACAATATTATTAATAAAAACGCCGGAGACGGGAGCTGAGTTTCATGGTTCTTTATTGACAGAATCCGAACTCAGCACACACGTACAAATCAATACGTGCCTAATAGCGCATGCAATGATGTGTTACTAAAACATAAAGTAGTCCCTTATTATAATGCAGGCTATACGGTACACTTCTCCCCTTTTACTTAATAGTGTATCAACTTTTTTTTTACTGGGGCATTATGCTAAACAAAAATGTTGACCCTTAACATACAAATACCTACCATTTGCTTACTTAGCAACTTACTAATATCAAATTATAATAAAGTAATGTAATAATATCAGATTATAACAAGACCTGTTTTTTACTTTTGGTCTAAGATCCATTTATAACTCAAGTCTCTGGGGGGGGGGGGGGGGTCTTCTCTAGATTGTCCAGCACTGAAGCAAATAGGTCTTCACTCTATTATCTGGAATAAATTGAACAATCCACAAATTGGCAGGTTCCAGCCATAAAGAGTAGTCACCTCCATCTTGCAAAGATGACGAAAGCAAGTGGAATCTGTGAAAAGGTGAATGTTATTCTTAAAAATATGTACAATCATCAAAACTGAGATGTCATTGGACAGTGTCTTCAAATAGTGTGTTCTTCAGTCTGTCAATAAACTATTTGTTTTAATACAGATTTCATATAAAAGTCATGAACAGTTGACCTCTGAGCATAGGGAGTTAAGAAGTGCGCCTCCAACTTGCTAAGAGTTCTAGGCAGCAGATCACCTCCGTATAATGAAGATTCCTCTGTGCAGCTGTCCTAGGTATATACGCATCTTTGCGCTATCACTTGTCTTCCTTACCCATATCTCATTTGTTCCAACTGAGCTAATTACACAGCCAATCTTCGTATTCTCCTTAGATTCCAAATAGATAGCCTGACCTTTATGATACCACCTCTTATCGTAATATAACTTTCCATCTTCTATTCATGCTTCTTATCTTTGTGCTGGTGATTCAGCAGGAGTGCTGGGAAGATGCTCAGGAGAAGACGGAGATGATGGTCTTTTCGGAGATTTAAGCTTATTGAGAGTTCACAGATCTTCCATTATCTGTTCATCTGTTAACAAGTAATTTAACTGCACAGGTGCAGGCTTTCATCTTTTGTCTGTAATTGGAGCAGGGTCATTAGATCTCCTTCTTAGTTTCCTAATCATTATTGACTTTACCTCCTGTGAGTTCCATTGTTAGCCTCTCATTCTCAATCATCTTCTTCTTTTCTTCTAACGCAATCTTTTTATCTTCAAATTCTTTCACTGCTGCTTTCTTCTCTTTAATATAATTCCTTTCCACTTGTTCTGTCTCCAGTTGCAGAAAAAGTTCTGCATTTTGTATTCTTTCCTTGTATTGTTGATCTAGTTTCCTCATCCTTTTTCTGATTCTCCTGCAAAGTGCCTTCCTGTAACTGCTGTAGCTGTCTTTTGAGAGAAGTCAATTTCTCCTGGTACATCTGCTCTTTTACTTCCAGGTAGTCTTCATCATCCTGCTTATTGGCAATATCTGTCTCACTTGCATCCTCTGTATCTTCATCCGAGTTGCGGCCATGGATACTGCGTTTGTCCTCATTGTCGACGCTGTCTAGCTCCTCCTCGTTGTTGTAATAGTCGACAATGGGTGAGAGGACAGCTGCGGACATCTTCCCTGCCGAGTTGCCCTCCTTTGTTGACACACCTAGTGCCTTGATGGTGTGCCAATACAACTGGATTTTCCTGAGCCATTCCTGTCCCAGCAACGGTGGTCCTCCATTTTTCAGTTCATAGAGGTTCAGCTGCTGTGTTTTGTCTCCGTAGGTCATTGTCACTTTAATTTTGCCTTTGGGATGCACGTTCTGTCCTGTGTAAGTCTTTAGCAGTAGTTTAGTTAGTTTCAGAGGTATGTGGGAAAACAGTCGTTTACAGTCATGTACAGAGATCACTGTTATAGCTGAGCCTGTATCTGACTCCATTTTCAGTCTCACGCCTGCCAGTTGTGGGGTGATCCATATTACTCTTCGATCATCTGACTCTTTCACGCTGTGAAGTTGCAGACAAGACAATTCACTTTCGTCTGAGTCGTTTTCATCGGAACTACTTTATTCCATTTTGTGTAAATTGTTGTGTTTTCCTTTCTGGGGTTTCTTGTTTCTCTATATTTTTCTGCTGTTTACTAGCTTTGCATACTCTGCCAATGTGGCCCTGTTTGCCACAGTTTCTGCATTCTTTGTCTTTAAACCAACAGTCCTCAGGGTCATGTGACATGTTCCCACAACGGTAACATTTCTTTCCAGTGTACCGTATAGCCTACATTATAACCCCACTCTCTCAATGTAAGTTGCCCAGTCTTCAATGCCACTATCAAATGCTCTAATGGTTCCAATCATCGCCATCTTTGATATGTTAATTTAGCCCCATTTTCCCCTTGTTTTCTTTTTGACTTGTGTCCTTTTTGCTAGCGCCATGACTGCACTCCGTCTAGATGCGTGTGTCACTCCTTTTTGTTTCCCTTCTGGGGCAGGCAGACCCTCAGCCACTGGGGGTCAGCGCCAGCTGTGGTCTCGCCTGGATGTGCTGCAGCTCTGACTGTGTCTCTTCGTCTCCCAACATTTTCGATCCCGGCTGTGCTCCCGCTTCCTTTCGGACTCGCTCTGCCTCCTTCTCCCACTCCTAGTGCTCTTCCTCCAAGTGTCGCTATCAACTAAAACCCGGTGTTCCGATAAGATGTAGGTTTCATTAACCTTGTCACCAATTTGTTGTGTATGTGGCCTGTTTACACAACAATGTTATTAATAAAAACGCTGGAGACGGGAGCTAAATTTCATGGTTCTTTACTGGCAGAATCCGAACTCGGCACACATGTACAGATCAATACGCACCTAATAGCACATGCAACAACGTATTACTAAAACATAAAGTAGTCCCTTATTATAATGTAGGCTATACGGTACACTTATCAAAACCTCTGAACCCTGGTCAGATCAGCGTTCGACCCCTTGCAGTTTACCTACCAGCTGCACATTGGAGTCAATGATGCTGTCATCTACCTGCTGAACAGAGCCTTCTCCCATTTGGATAAGCAGAGCAACATTCAGAGGAACATGTTTTTTTGATTTCTCAAGTGCTTTCAACCATACAGCCCTCATTGCTGGGGGAGAAGCTCCATTCAATGCATGTTGGCACTTCCATTGTATCCTGGATAATGGACCACCTGATTGGCAGACCACAGTCTGTGTGGCTTCAGAAATGTGTGTCAGGCATGGCTATAAGCAGCACTGGGACCTCACAGAGGACTATATTGGCCCCCATCTTGATTACCCTGTACACCTCGGAGTTTGGATACAACATAGTCATATCATCTGCAGAAGTTCTCTGATGACTCAGTGATAGTTGGGTGTATAAAGGGAGGATGGGAGAATGAATACAGGACCTTGGTGGAAAACTTTGCTAAATGGTGCAAGCTAAATTATCCGCAGCACAACATTAATAAGACAAAGGAGAGGGTGGTGGACTTTTGGAAGACTAAGACTCTGGTTTCCTTCTCCTGAAGTCTATAATCAGCTCCTTGGTCTTGCTGACATTGAATAAGAGGCTGCTGTTTCAATTTCCTATATGCTGATTCACCACATTTGATTTGGCCTCCGACAGTGGAATCATCAGCAAATTTGAATATGGCACTGAAGCTATGTTTAGCCACAGTCACAAGTGTAAAGCGAGTAGAACAGGGGACTAAGCACAGATCCTTGTGGTGCACCTGTGCTGATGGAAATTATGGAGATGATAACATCAATCCAAACTGACTGGGGTCTGCAAGTGAAGAAATCCAGCATCCAATTATACGAGGTGTATTAAGGCCAAGGTCTTGGAGATTATTGATCAGTTCTGATGGGGTCATGGTATTGAATGATGAACTGTAGTTGATAAGGAGCATCTTGATGTATGCATCCTTGTTGTCCAGATGTTGTGATAACATTTAAGCCCTACCACAACTGTTGAGCATCCTTTGTTGATTACAGTTTGGTCTGGAATTACCACTTCACCCATGAGGTGGCTTTCTGAAGATCATACCTAGACCTTTTATAACTTTCTTGGTCACCAGACTTGAATGCTTCCAATCTGGGTCTCAGAAGATTGCAAATCTTATGGTTCATACAGGGTTTTTGACTGGGGAAGAAAATGATTTTGTTGGGACAAACTAGCCTACAGCTGTTTCAATAAGGTGTGTTACAACCATGCTGTAATAATTCAGATTCAAAGATGAGTCTTTGAACAAGGCCCAGTCCACCGACTTAAAGCAATCCCATAGCCGCTCCGAAATGTGGTCTGGGCGTGGAACAGTAGGCATTCCTTATATTAGTGTAGCAGCGGGCTAGTGTGTTGGGACCTCTGGTGCTACAGGTTATATGCTGATGATAATTGGACAGGGTTTTTTTTCCAAACAAGCCTAGATGAAATCCCCGACTATGATTTGAAGTGCATCAGGATGGGACTGTTTCTTGTTTAGAGACAGCATCATGCAATATTGTGAGCACTTGACTTTATTTGGCTGCTGTTGGTGTGTAAACTATGGCCGGGATCATGGATGAGACTGGATGGCATTTGACCATTAGGTGTTCCAGGTTGGGGCAACACAAATTCGACAAAACTGCCACATTGGAGCACCACCGAGAGTTTATCGTGAAACAAAGCTCCACCTGTTGCCTTGTTTGAATCATCAGTTTGGTCCATTCAATAAATCAAGAAGCCTTCTTGTTTGATAGCTGTATCTGGCATACTGGGAGAAAGGTACACCTTGATCAAACATAAAATACAACAACCTCTGATTTCCCTCCAATACATCAACCTTGCCCTCAGGTCTTCAGTTTGTTCTCCAGTGACTTGCAAATTTGACAACAAGATGCCTATCAACTGAGCTTGGAAGTCCTCCACCTCACCTCGCCTCGTTTCTGGCAATGGTGATGAATCTTTGTCCACTTATGGGTATCATACTGGCCTGGTCTGCTGAGTTCTTAAGACGACTGTGAAATCTGAAGATCATTGAGTTGATTTAAAAGTACATTGCTTTGAGGAAAATTACATGCTGCAGATTGCAGCGACAGTAATTTGAAAGAGGTATATTTAAAAGTATATTTAGAACTATTGTCTGCAGCCCGCAGAACGCTGCCATGGTTCACTGGCATCATCTTACACATACCCAATTAAATTACAAATTATTTAAAGAAAATTAATGCATTAACATTCAGAATCTTGTCACGAAGGTGAAGCCCTCCTTTGGTTGGGGTCAACCATGGATGTTGCGTCCCATCTGTCCACATGATATGCAAACCAAGGCGGTACGATATGAAGAGCAAACTGTTGCCCATGTAGTGGGCTCTCCCTCTCTACGCAGCTGATGAATCCAAAAGAACAGCAGAGACAGATACAGTTTGACACTAGGGGCATTGCAAGAGTTGAACTCAGTGTTGAACTCAACGTAGGACTGCCTTAAGGACTCGAGCTCGGGATTTTCTTCAGGGCTTACTCCCAAAGCCTTCCCCATGAGTGGGTATAGCAGCAGGTAGTGGAGGTTTGAGATCAGAGTTTTCCTTCTAGATGAGCTGACAAGACCCATCTGCCCAATGCGACAGGTTTTAAGGTACCAGTAACCCACCTTTACCCCTTCTCTTGTCAGTAGAAACTGTTCTGCCAGGTTTGGCAGCTAAGGTACACATGAAGGCCAGGAGCTGGACTTGTTTGTCAGAGGCTGTTTGAGACGCACACTATTGGAAGCATTTAATAGGCAGCGGGAGCTTATCCCCACAACCACACCCGGCTATAACAACTGTAGGGAACCAACAACATTAAGGAACCCTTGCTATGAGAGAGCTGGACATACACTGAAACTGCAAAAATCCTGTAAATGCTTGAGTTACAATTTTGGAAATGCCACAGCTGCATGATTTGTTAACTTTACCAGTCAAAATATTGAATGAAATGGGACATTGTTACACAACAGTATCTTAATGACAGCTGAATTCTTTCAACACTAATGTTGAAAAAAGTGTTTTTAAATGTGCTCTGCAAATGGAAAAAGATGATTGCTTTTTGCACTATTACAATATCATTAAAAGAATGCAAAATACCGCTTCGCTTATTTTTACAATCTTACTGGCAAATTCCATAAATCCTTCTGACACCAGTTACTCAATATATCCCAGCAAATAAAATAATGTTTCTTTTTTAGATTATGAGGACACTCAGTCCTCGTTTGTCATTTAGAAATGCATGCATGCATTAAGAAATGATACATTGTCCCTCCAGAGAGAGATCACAAAAAAAACAAGACAAACCAAAGACTAACACTGACAAGACCACATAATTATAACATATAGGTACAGCAGTGCGAAGCAATACCATAATTTGATAAAGAGCAGACCATCGGAACGGTAAAAAAAAGTCTCAAAGTTCCGATCGACTCCCGATAGTCCCCGATAGCAGACGGCAAAAGGGAGAAACTCTCTCTGCCATAAACCTCCAGGCACCGACAACTGTCGATGCATTGGAAGCACCTGACCACAGCCGACTCTGAGTCTGTCTGAAAACTTCGAGCCTCTGACCAGCCCTTTGATACCGAGCACCATCTCTGCTGAGTGTTTTGACCCCATCCCGGCTGCTGAGCAACAAGCAAAGCCGAGGATTCGGGGCCTTCCCCTCCGGAGATTCTGGATCACACAGTAACAGCGGCAGCGAAAAAGGCATTCCAGAAGTATCTCCAGATGTTCCTCTGTTCTCTCACATCTGTCTCCATCAAATCAGGATTGTGTACGGCACCCTACTTGACAGATAACAGATATCATTCATGGGAGTGGCCGCGGAAGCTGCATTGCGCCATCTTCTCCTCCTCCTTTACTATGAATTGTATGTTCATATTCTAAATAAATCACCTTAATAAAACAGCCAAACAAAAAACATTTTGGTAACCCCTACTAAATATGCAAAGAAAAGGCTTTTTCAAAAAAATCTGTCATATAACACCTAAACCTACACAAGACATCAAGACCTACATGAGACATCAAGACCCACACTATAACTCCGCAAAATAATCCTCCCTCTACCACTCTAAATCAAGGTAGTTAATCTGTAACAGGGATAAGGTAAATCCAAAAATAAAATCTACACACCATAAAACAAACAAGACTGTTATTTATTTATTTATTTATCTATCTATCTATCTATTTAATAATAGGCATCCATAGTCTCATGAGAACATGGATTTGCACCTTGGAAGGTTTCCAGGGCGCAGGCCTAGGCAAGGTTGTATGGAAGACCAGCAGTTGCCCATGCTGCAAGTCTCCCCTCTCCATGCCACCGATGTTGTCGAAGGAAAGGGAATTAGGACCCATACAGCTTGGTACCAGTGTCGTCGCAAAGCAATGTGTGGTTAAGTGCCTTGCTCAAGGACACACACACTGCCTCAGCCACGGCTCGAACTAGCGACCTTCAAATCACTAGACGATTGCCTTAACCACTTGGCCACGTGCCAACACTACTACTTATTCATTTACCTTAAAGAAAAAGCACTAATCATTACAGGTAAAAGGACACAATGAAAGCAACTTTTCAGTCATGGGTCATTTTTCTAGAACCAATGAACAGAAGACTGAACACAACAAAAGCTGGCAATGATGACAATTTAGCCTACAATGAGCTTAGCTGGATTCCTCACATGTTATTTTGAATACATCAAGCATGTTCATCCATCCAAGCCCTTAAAAAAACAGATTATAAGGTGCACTTTTAATCTCTCCCTCTCCTTGTTTGTAGTGCCCTCCTGATTCAAATTCTCCATCATTATCCCTATACCTAAGAAAACTAATGTAGCATGCCTGAATGATTTGTGCCCTGTTGCACTCACCTCAATTATAAGCAGATGCTTTGAGATGCTGGTTAAATACCATATCTGCAGAATACAACCAACCACACTGGACCCTCTACATTCGCCTACTGCCAGAACCGGTCTGCCAATGACGTCACAGCCACAGCACTACACACCATCCTCACTCACTTGGAGAAGAGGGATGTATACAATAGAATGCTGTTCCTGGACTACAGTTCAGCATTCAACCCCATAATTCCCTCCAGACTTGACAGGAAGCTCAGAGACCTCGACCTGCACCCAACCTTGTGCATCTGGATCCTAGACTTCCTATCGGATCGCCAACAGGTGGTAAGGATGGGTTCCCTCACCTGTCCCTCTGACCCTCAACACAGGTGCCCACCAGAGTTGTGTCCTGAGTCCCCTCCTCTACTCCCTTTACAGCCACGACTGTGCTGCCACACACAGTTCCAATCTGCTGATCAGATTTGCAGATGATACGACATTAGATCGACCTTATTTCTAGCTGTGATGAGACGGCCTACAGAGGAGAGGTTAACACCCTGATACAGTGGTGCCCAGATAACAACCACTCCCTCAATGTCCAAAAAACTAAAGAGCTGATCATGTATTACAGGAGGAATGGAAACGGGCTCACCCCAATCAACATCAATGAGACTGCAGTTGAGAGAGTGAGTAATTTCAAGTTCCTCGGTGTACACATCACCGAAGATCTCACCTGGACTGTACACACCAGCTGTGTAGCAAAAAAAGGACAACAGCACCTTATCCACCTCAGGCAACTGAAAAAGTTCGACATAAGACCCAAATCTGCAATACCTTCCACAGGGGCACCATTGAGAGTATACTGACCAGCTGTATTACTGCCTGATACAGGAATTGCACTAACTTTGATCGCTGGGACCTGCAGAGAGTGGTACGGACAGCCCAGTGCATCTGTGGATGTGAACTTCCCTCTGTTGAGGACATTAACAGCAGCAGAGGTCCTGGTAGATCATCAGGGACACCAGTCACCTCAACCATAAACTGTTTCAGCCTCTTCCGTCTGGCAAACGGTACCGCAGCATTAAAGCCAGGACAGCTTCTTTCAGAAGCCATTAAATTCACATGTCTACATTGTGACGGAGTCATAACAAAGATTTTACTCCCTCATGTAGTGGAACGGATGTAAGATTTAAATAAGTTCAATAAATGTAATAAATAGAACATTAATGTTCACTTTCTCACATTTACAGATACATTGATAAGCAATTTGTTGTAACTGTACTTCTTACACATGGTAACCTGCTGTATGTTTCCTTGATGAAATCTACATAAATCAAATATTTAAAATCTAAACATCATTGTTTTGCAATATTAACTTCCTGCTTTTGTAATTCAGAAGACTTTAAAAGATAATCTTGATCTACCAGGAAATTTTTGATTTCTTAATAAGTCATAATTACTGCTGAACACTGTCCAGCTCTGAAAGTTTTACTGCTGCAGTGAGTCTTTACCAAGAAATATAGGTTGTAGATTTATTTTTAATAATTAACATAGTTTTGTGCACACTCACTTATGACCATCATATACTTGCACGTTAATTCTGATGTAATTCATTTTCCTTTCTTAAACTTTCTGCTTTGCATTCGAAGGAGTCAGTGTAATCGGCTAAACAGCTTTCCCTTCAATATGGTATCAAATTTAATCAGACCCTGGAAGGAAGGAAATCTGTGGTGATATGCTCACTAAAGGTCTTCAAGCAGCTGTCTGCAAAATCAGTTCTCCTTGCAGACCAAATAATCCAGTCAATTTTTTTCATTACACAGAAAAAGACATCTATTTCTCTCCTCAGGTGCATCTACTGTAAGTAATAAAAACTTAAAGTGCAAAGCATAAAGTAAGCCATTTCTAATCACAACAAAGCAAACTTCAAATTATTTAACTGATACAAATAGCAAGAAGTAAACATCATGGCAGGAAGCTAATACATGTTTTTTTTTGATTAAGGGAAGTGTAAAACATGATTGTTGAAATGTTTCCCAAAATGGAATTTGAAATTATTTCAACTATTGGTCATATTGAGCTAATGCCTGTGGGTCTTCCCTGGCTAAAGCAGCATTTTTCCATTAAGAATTCTTTTCCACATTCAAAAAGAATCAACACATGCACTAAATACATCTAAAACATGCATGTTTGCAATTTTTCTAGTTTTTTTTGGATTATAGTTCTACAAATAGCCCCTTCATTAGCCTCTCTGTCTCAACCAAATGCTACAAGGAATAACAAAAGTGACCCTCCCCCCGTCTTTTCCCAGGTTTTCCAGCCCTTGTTGTGGGAAAATTATCCACAAGTGTACTTTTAGAGTACCAGGCCTCCAACAACATAATTGATGGCATTTCTTCACAAACACATGGTAATAATGGACAACATATTTCACAACAGTAGGTGCTAATTTCATTCATCGGCACTTTGTTACATAAGTCATGAATAAATGTGTAAGCATCTGATTCTGAACACATTCAGAATTGAGAATTTCTTAATAATAATTAAATTGGATGCATTAATATGGCATTTCACCCGTTAATAAAGTGATCCTTTCAATGCAAATATTTATTGTTTGCTTTTAATTTCCCTTCAAAGATTATATGCTGTTCAAGTTACAAAAACAAAATCTGAAAAATGTTCGAGCCTCATTGTCATTCAACCATCCATGAATACAGCAAAAAAAGAACAGTGTTACTCTGGTACAAAACATCATACCAACAGTCATACACAGCACAAGCCACATACAACTGAAGTCAGAAGTTTACATACACCTTAGCCAAATACACTTAAACTCAGTTTTTCACAATTCCTGACATTTAATCCTAGAAAACATTCACTGTCTTAGGTCAGTTAGGATCACTATTTTAAGAATGTGAAATGTCAGAATAATAGTAGAGAGAATGATTTATTTCAGCTTTTATTTCTTTCATCACTTTCCCAGTGGGTCAGAAGTTTACATACACTTTATTAGTATTTGGTAGCATTGCCTTTAAATTGTTTAACTTGGGTCAAACATTTTGGATTGCCTTCCACAAGCTTCTCACAGTACGTTGCTGGAATTTTGTTCCATTTCTCTGGACAGAACTGGTGTAACTGACTCAGGTTTGTAGGCCTCCATGCTCACACACGCTTTTTCAGTTTTGCCCAGAAATTTTCTATTGGATTGAGGTCAGAAAATGATGTCAAATCTGGTTCATCCTTGGGAGCAATTTCCAAACAGCTGAAGGTACCACGTTCATCTGTACAAACAATAGTACGCAAGTATAAACACCATGAGACTACGCAGCCGTCATACCGCTCAGGAAGGAGACGCATTCTGTCTCCTAGAGATGAACGTATTTTGGCGCGAAAAGTGCAAATCAATCTCAGAACAACAGCAAAGGACCTTGTGAAGATGCTGGAGGAAACAGGTAGACAAGTATCTATATCCACAGTAAAACGAGTCCTGTATTGACATAACCTGAAAGGCTGCTCAGCAAGGAAGAAGCCACTGCTCCAAAACCACCATAAGAAATCCAGACTACTGTTTGCAAGTGCACATGGGGACAAAGATCTCACTTTTTGGAGAAATGTCCTCCGGTCTGATGAAACAAAAATTTAACTGTTTTTTCTTCCCTCACAGAATGTTGTTTAAGTGCCCGGAGCATGTTATTAGGAGAACTGGTAGAAGCAGGTATGATGGTAACTTTTAAGGGGCATTTGGACACACACAGGAAGGGAATAATGGGATATGTACCATATGCAGGCAGGAGGGATTAGTTCAGAATGTTGTTATGGTTACTGTAGACATAGGCTGAAGGATCTGTTTCTTTGATAAACTATTCCATGTGCTATGTTCTTTGACCTTATTAGTTCTGCAAATACCTTGAAAACTATAGTCTAATCATCCCAACCAAAATATCAGTGAATTCATCCTTAGTTGTAGACACTACAGGTGCTATTTTGTGTGTCTATAAAAATGCATGAATTGTACCAACAACCGAAATCCACAAAATGTTAAAAGAACTGCTTGTTCAGAGGTCAGTATATAAAATACAAATCTGGAGTTTCATGTGTAACTTTGTCACCCTACAGCAGGAAAAATGTGTTAGCATAAGAGGTGGTGCAGAGGAGACACACAAAGTGCTGCCACTATCTGTAAAGAGTTTGTAGGTTCTCCACACAACTGCAAGGGTTTCCTCTAGGTGCTGCGGTTTCCTTCCACATTCCAAAGACATATGGTTAGGGTTAGTAAGTTATGGGTGACAGTGTGAGCTGTCCCTAGCTTATCCTTGCTGATTTGATCTGATGTAAAACGCTATAGTTAATCAGAGTAAAAGAGCGCATGGCATGCTCGTTATCCTTGGTCAGGTGATAGAATACAAAAAATTTCGAATATTTTGTAGTTATATAAAATGCTGGTTAGACCACACATAGAGAACTGCCATTATGGCCACCGCAGTGCAAGAAGGATGTGGTTGTGCTGGGAGAACGCAGAGGAGATAGATGGAGGACTTCAGTTATCAAGTGAGATTGGATAAACTGGCTTGTTTTCTTTGGAGTGAAGGATAGGGTTAACTTGTAAAGATATATAAAGTTATAAGATGAAATCAGATACAACCAATATATCTGAGAGACATTTACACTGACACTTAAATAGGCAAGGCATTGAAGGACACAGATCCAGTGTAGGCAAATAGGTTGAGGTAAATGGGCAAAATAGATTGCGATGGGTTAAAGGGCCATTTCTGTGGTGTATGACAATAGGTCCTCCTCAGGTTACTGCAGCGTTTCATTCCAGAAAGCTGTTCATAATCAGAAATATGGCTCCCAACCAACACTGCAGAACAGCAGCTGTCAAATCCACCCCACCAGTCTCCCAAATACTTGTTCATATGTATGGGTTGTATATAAATCAGGAGTTTGTAAACTAGGGAGGATCTGTAATGAGATGCTGGGGATCTGTTCTGGAAATTAATGGGGGGGGGAGAACCGAATGTACGCTGGAAAAAATTTGTTCAAACTATTTATGTACTGTATCCTTCTTTTAGAGGAAAACAGTGTTTTCAAACTTAGATAAATGTTGGTTTTATTTATAACGCAAGTGACTTATAAAGCTGTCCTCTGATAACTGGGTTATATCAAGGTTGAACTGTATATTACAGAGGGATACAGAAGTGTGTGAAGATACGGTAAGCTTCAATCATTATATACATTTCTAGTCAAACGGTACAAAAGTTCTCTAAATACACAAAAAAGATTGACTAGATGTTCTAGTTTTTTAAAAAATGAATGTGAATTTACATGACAGCCTTTTAATATTGATACATTTTGTCAGTTACACTTAGGAGCATCCTGCTGCATGTACTCCTTGGCTTTGGAGAGCCCTCACTTATAATAACCAGTTGTAAACAGTTCCTTTAATTAGAAGATAAGTTTTTGGACAGTTTTTTTTGAATAATTGGTTTACCAGTTGGAGATTATATCTGTTTTGTAGAGTGTTCTATGGGACAAATGATAGGAGGCAGAATCGTGCAGTATCAGGCAGTTAGAAATTAACCAAGGGAGATGCATCTCCTTCATGTCCTTTGTAAAAAAAAAAGGGGGCATTTAATTAAGAGTTAGATGCCTAGCTTATCCTGCCATATCATTGATGTTCTGAACACATTGAAACACATCAACCTACCAAGATCCAAGCTACATATTGATGCCTGTTACTGATTTGGAGCAATGATGTTTCCCCAAACGATGCTGACTGATTAGTGGTGAAGGCAGGGTGAGTAACCAAAATGATCACAACTCCACAGTTCAATCAGGATCCAGGCACGTTGCAGGCTTTGTGGTCAGCTGGTTTTATCAACCTGAATTCATCCATCTGAAACATCTTTTGTCTAATCATCCACTGTAGCCATGCACAACCTTTACTGTATGGGAGTAGATAGAACAACAGTAATACTTGCTCTGTCTTCATTCTTGTGTTCTACCCCGCACCCCGCCCCCCCCCCCCGATGCAGCCACGTGCTAGAATGACCTTTGCGATCATTGTTGCTTTTTGGGGTGTATAGGCTGTGCTCTTTTCCACCCTCTATAAACTTACTCAAATCTTCAGCCACTTGACAAAGTGACAATGATAACATTACTGGTGGCATGGATCAGTGTGGGGCTATATACGATACAAACACGAGTGTCTCACACAAAATCACCACGCTTGGTGTTGGGAGTCTTTATGCTGGGGCAGTGTAGTGCAGCATCCTAGTTGGAGTCAATGCTGCCCCCATTGTCCACTCAGCAAAACACAAACAATATTGTGTTTGACTGCAGACTGCTGCAATATTCATGGACTCAGTATCCTGTACTATATGATTGTGCTGCTGCCTGTGTCAGAGAAGTCAGTGAGTATTCTAACAGCGAGTGTTCCTCTTAGTCGCTTTTCTTGTGATCACAAGACCCTGTTGTTAATGTAGGATGCAACAAGTTTGATCCACAGATTTACTGGCGGACGGCAGGGACAGGCAGTGGGGGAGCTGCATGGCTTCAGGCATAGTGAAGACAGAGCTTCAAGCCATGGTTTTGCCTGATTACAGCCATCCAGGAGAGTACTGGAGTCAGTGCACTCCACCAGAGCTTAGGTCTGTGTGGTACAGCATCCAAGCTGGAGTCGGTGCTGCCCCCTACCCCCCTCCCAATGCTTGCCCGGCAGGAGACAAGTCATATTGTGCTCAACTGCAAACTGCTTCAACATTTATGAACTCAGGGTCTTGAACTATTTTTTTGTGCTATACAGTTGAAGTCAGAAATTTACATACACCTTAGCAAAATACATTTAAACTTGGTTTTTCATAATTCTTGACATTTAATCCTAGAAAATATTCACTGTCTTAGGTCAGTTAGGATCACTATTTTAAGAATGTGAAATGTCAGAATAATAGTAGAGAATGATTTATTTCAGCTTTTATTTCTTTCATCACTTTCCCATTGGGTCAGAAGTTTACATACAGTTTGTTAGTATTTGGTAGCATTGCCTTTAAATTGTTTATCTTGGGTCAAACGTTTTGGGCAGCCTTCCACAAGCTTCTCCCAGTAAGTTGTTGCAATTTTGTTTCATTTCTCCAGACAGAACTGGTGTAACTGAGTCAGGTTTGTAGGCCTCCTTACTCACACAAGCTTCTTCAGTTCTGCCCACAAATTTTCTATCGGATTCAAGCAACATTAGCAGCCAGTTCACGTTAGTCTTAAATTGGAGTTTAATTTATTATAGATAGTTAGGTTTTATAATGCCAAAACATAAAACTAATTGAAAGGAAAGTTGAGAGTCCATGATGCATGTCTAACTTTGTTTTTTACTTTAAGCAAAGTATACACATATAATGGGGTGGCAAAATGCTGCATGCCATTTACTTGCTTTTACATATAATCTGCAGCACATTACATAAATAAAGAATGCCTAACCAAACAATATATTTACAATATTACTCAAATATTACTAAATATTAAATACACACTCCTCCCTGTTTAGCTATAAACTCCAACTCAATACAAATTGCATCGCAAGTTTACATACAGACACACTCACATATACACAGTTGCAAGAAAAAGTTTGTGAACACTTTACATACTTTTTTTGAACCTAGACTGTGACTGTTTAAATAGTGCACTCAATATTGACAAGAAGTACAATTGTTTGTGTGTTATTAGTTTAGGCAGGTTGTGTTTGTCTGAATTTCCAGTCTTGATGATGAAGTTTAGGATTACCAGAATTGTATAGAAATGGTGATGCCTTTATGTACAGATAGTGTAAATGATATCTTATGGTCGTACGGAATGCTTAATCAACAATATCACTAAAATATTACTAAAAACTAAAAAGAGATATTAAAGGAGCTGCAGAAAAAAAGAAATATCTGGAGATTGATGACAGTTCAACTTTGAGCTTACTGGCTTGCCAGGCTTTCTTAACACTTCTCTCAAAATGGACATGAGACTTTACAGATGCTGGAAATCCAGAGGAACACACACAAAACACTGGAGGAACTCAGTAGGTCAGGCAGCATCTATGGAAATGAATAAAGAGTCAATGTTTTAGACCGAGATCCTTCTTCAGGACTGGAAAGGAAGTCGGAAGAATTAAAATGTTCGTGGGGGTGGGGGGGGGGGAAGGAATGCAAGCTGGAAGGTGGTAGGCAAAGCCAAGTGAGTGTAAAGGTAAAGGGCTGGAGAATAAGACATCTGATAGGTGAGAGAGGACCATGGGAGAAAGGGCAGGAGGGGCACCAGGGGGAGGTAACAGGTAGGTGAGAAGAGGCAAGAGGCTAGTGTGAGGAATAGAAGAGGAGGGTAAAAAATTACTGGAAGGAGAATTCATGGTCATGCCATTAGGTTGGAGGCTACCTAGAAGGAATATGAAGTGTTGCTCCTCCAGCATGACAGCGGCCTCGTCATGGTGAAAGAGGAGGCCATAGATCAACATGTCAGAACAGGAATGGGGATAGGAATTTAAATGGTTGGTCACTGGGAAACTCTGCTTTTTGCAGATGGAGCAGGGGTGCTGCCACATGTCAGATTAATCTCCTGGCTGACTAGAATGAATTTACACCTTAAAGAAACAATGGGGGATATCCATACTAACTATGTAGTACCGTGTTACAGGAGTGTTAAAATAAAGAGAAGCATAGGAGTTAGCATCATCTGCCCCCGTGTCTGGCCATCCAGCTTTCATTCTCTCTGGTCAATGTATACTCTCTCCTTGTTAAATTCACTGTGCCCACCTGTATATTCTGCACAAACCTGAATGAGAGGGAGAAATTCATTCAAACAATGGGGGAGAACAGGGGATAAAAACATTAATGGCTACCCAGTATATAGCACACTGACTTTCATATTGGAAATGTGTAGAAGATTTATTGTCTAGCTTTAATCAGCCCTGCATAAAATTGTTAAATAAATTATTAATGAGTTTAACTCCAAATATCTTGGTACCACATTGGCATAAAATGGCCATGTCAAAGAAGCACAGAAGAGTATTTCATAAATTTACTGTTATGATAAGCTTGGATTATGTTAGAAAGAATGATGGAGCACGAAAGGGAGAAGAAAAAGGAATTCAGATGCCTCAGATTGGAGTATGACAATGTAAACTTGCTTCAAATTCGACAAATCCATGAGCATATGGAAATACCATGTGCATCAACTATGCAATAGTCAAAGGTGAGCCTCAGTCCTCCAAATCTCAGATTCAGATATCATACGTATGTCACATGTATGTATGTATGGCAGACCACAGTACGTGTGCTTGCAACACTGTGTCGGACAGAGTGATCAGCAGCACTGGGGCTCCACAGGGGACTGTCTTGTCTCCGTTTCTCTTCACCATCTACACCTCGGACTTCAACTACTGCACAGAGTCTTGCCATCTTCAGAAGTTTTTGGATGGCTCTGCCATAGTTGGATGCATCAGCAAGGAAGATGAGGCTGAGTACGGAGCTGCAGTAGGAAACTTTGTCACATGGTGTGAGCAGAATTATCTGCAGCTTAATGTGAAAAAGACTAAGAAGCTGGTGGTAGACCGGAGGAGAGCTAAGGTACCGGTGACCCCTGTTTCCATCGAGGGGGTCAGTGTGGACATGGTGGAGGATTACAAATACCTGGGGATATGAATTGACAATAAACTGTACTGGTCAAAGAACACTGAGGCTGTCTACAAGAAGGATCAGAGCTGTCTCTATTTCCTGAGGAGACTGAGGTCCTTTAACCTCTGCCGGACGATGCTGAGGATGTTCTACGAGTCTGTGGTGGCCAGTGCTATCATGTTTGCTGTTGTGTACTGGGGCAGCAGGCTGAGGGTAGCAGACACCAACAGAATCAACAAACTATTCGTAAGGCCAGTGATGTTGTGGGGATGGAACTGGACTCTCTCACGGTGGTGTCTGAAAAGAGGATGCTGTCTAAGTTGTATACCATCTTGGTCAATGTCTCCCATCCACTACATAATGTACTGGGTGGGCACAGGAGTACATTCAGCCAAAGACTCATTCCTCCGAGATACAGCACAGAGCGTCATAGGAAGTCATTCCTGCTAGTGGCCATCAAACTTTACAACTCCTCCCTTGGAGGGTCAGACACCCTGAGTCGATAGGCTGGTCCTGGACTTACTTCATAATTTACTGGCATAATTTACATATTACTATTTAACTATTTATGGTTCTATTACTATTTATTATTTATGGTGCAACTGTAACAAAAAACAATTTCCCCTGGTATCAATAAAGTATGACTATGACAAAACAATAAAATGTGCCATTTGTGTTAATAACCAGCACAACTTAGGGGTATGCTGGGGACAGCCTGCAAGTGTCACCACACATTCTGGCACCAACACAGCATGCCCACAATGTTCAGCAAAACACAAGTAATAACACCACTGAAACAAAAACAGCAAAACAAGTCCCTCTCCCATACACACAGATAGATTCTACTCAGGACAGGTCACTATCAGGTCTCTGACCTCTGGTCAGATATTGGAGATATCTCGCAGATATCGGAGCAATGAGTGTGAGTGAAAGGGAGAGTGCGATAGGGAGAGCGAGAGCGTGTGTGTAAATTATTTAAGTATGAATTATGCATGCAGAATAATCATTAATGAAGCAGGATACTTCATCAGTGATGTATTTTCTCCTTTACCAAATTGTTTACAGCACCATGGGGGCAACACAATGGCGCAGCTACCAGAGCTGCTACCTCTGTTCCAGCGACCTGCCTGGACTTTGTATGTTCTCTCTCTGAGCTTCCTCTCATATTCCAAAGACGGACAGACTGGTAGGTTACTTGTCCTCTGTATATTACCCCTTGTGACCAATCACGTCTGGAGGAGGAACTGATCAGAAAGTGGGAACAGTAAATGTTGGAGTAAGTGGGCGTTTGATGGTCAGCACAGACAGAGGGTTAAAGGGCCCGTTTCTGTGCTGTTTGCCAACAAGAAAATGAAAACTATATGAGGATTTTGTTCTGGACGTAAACTAAAATCTAAAGTAATGTCAAGGCAGGAACACCATTTTTTCCACTAAGGGTGGTACGTTTTGATATTGTTATGTGCTTTAATATTCTGTGGATTTTTGAGATTTCTTAACAAAGGCTATCGAATACTTGGGATAGGTTTAGCATTTACAACTCCTCTAACCTTATATTAAATCAGCTGTAATAACATGGGTGATCATATTCAGCTATAGTCCTATAATCTGAGATTAGCTTCAAAGTAGCTAAATAGTTAAAATCCCTCTGGATGTTGAAAGCTGCTTTCATTATTGGAAACAATGCAGCTTGCTGTTCTTGATTAACACCAATATTTTTCATTTGACATGATTTCTTGGAATATAGGTCAACTTGGCTCACTGCAGCTTTTTTTCATTTCTGTTGACAAGACTAATCTGCATTCAGTCTCTCCCATCAATGGTAGGCCTGATGTTTAGAGCTTTGACCAGATCTTCATGTAATTTAAGAAATTTTGCCTGGGTCTTTTTTAACGGGATGATGCCATTGTTGGCAAAGCCAGTATTTACTGTTCTTCTTCATTGCTCTTGAGAAGACAGTAACAAGTTACCTTACACCACTGCAAATATAATGGTAATAAACCTCCCATTGCACTTTTGGATGTAGGAAACTCCAAGATGTTTGCAAGTCAGGATGTGTGTGAGCATGCTAGTGTCCATATGCAGTCTCAGGATTGGAAATTGCTACCAATTTTAAATCAATTTCAGCTCAGCACTTATCAAGAACATTACTGGTACATATGTTCCACTGTACATGTAATACTGTTTTGCCAACAATCCCTGATATTCTCTAGAATGCACCGTGATAAATAAGCTGTCCTGTTTAGGCTGTGAAACTATGTTTAGTGGAGAATGTGTCTTACTCTTTTACTGACACCAACAAAATTTGGCAGAGAGCATATGGCATCACCATACAAGGACATGTCTCAAGAGTCTGATAACTGAAATGTAATTTGGTTCAACTATTGTAAAAAAAAATTAGATGATAATCATTTTGTAGATTGTTGAATATTCATTGAAGATTTTGCTAGTTTTCATGTAGTTTCTCAGATTGACGACTTTGATATACACATTAGTACCCGAAATTCATTGTATAAGTACAACGAAATACATACAAACAACAGCATTATAAGACACGGTATCAGACAGTCAACATTCAAAAGAGAAACAAATGGTATACAGGCTTTTACATCAACAAAATAAAACAAGGGAACAAAGTTCATTGTAGTGCAGTGGCCATAGTGTTGTTGTAGCTTGTGCTTGCTGGTTCAAGAACCAAATTTTTAAGAGGGAAGTAACTGTACTTGAACCTGGTGGAGTGGAACTTCAGCTTCCTGTACCTTTTGCCCAAAGGTTGCTGCAAGAAAATGACATGGCCCAGACGATGGGGATCTTTGATCATAGATACTACCTTCCTGAGGCAGCATCTCATGTACTGTAGATACCATCAATGCTGGCAAGGGAGGTACCCATGATGTATCAAGCTAAGACCACTACTCTCTGCAACTAGTGTCTTCCATCCCTGAGCTTCCGATTACTGTACTGGACCATGATGCAACCAATTAGGACACTTCCAACAGTACAACTGTAGAAATTTGTTAAGTGTGTTTGGTGGCAAGAAGTACATCCCTAACTTTCTAAGGAAGTAAAGACACTAGTGAGTCTTCCATGTCATTACATCATGCGCTGAGCCCAAGATAGGTCATCAGATAACACACAGGAATTTAAAGCTACTTACTCTTTCCATAGTAGATCCATCAATGCAGACTGTTCACGTTCACTCTCCTTCCCCTTCCTGAAGTCAATAATTGGTTCTTTAGTTTCACTATTGTTGAGAGTGAGTTTGTTTTTGAGGCACTCAGCACTCCTGTGCACTGACTCATCACCACCTGTGGTTCATCCAACAAATCAGTAAATTTGTACATGGCATTGGAGCTATACTTTGTCAGTCACATATGTATAGGGAGTATAACAAAGAGCTAAGCACACAGCTTTGAGGTGCCCCTGTTTTGGTAGGCAGTGTAGGAAGTTGGTCAGTGTTGCTATCAATCCTCATTGAATGATGATGAGTAAATCAAGAGATTACAGGCTGACAGTGAATGCACTGTTTGCAGCCGAAAGAACTTCCTTTCATTTTGAAGTCACAGAAGACTGTAAAAGTGGTAAATATAACACCACTATTCAAGGGATTGTGGCAGAATGCAAGAACTATTGGCCAGTTGCTGAACAATCATCAGTAGAAAAACGCTTGCATTCATAATTAAGGAGACAAAACTGGATATCTTTATGATTTTCTAGGTCAACATGGCTTTAGGAAAGTAAAGTAATGGAAGATATTTAAAAAAATAAAGAGCATGGTGGATAAAAGACGAACTAGAAGACACGGTATATTTGGATTCTCAAAACATTCATAAAGGTGCTAGATTTTTTAAAAAATGGGCTAATGCATTAACGATTATGAAGGAGATCAAAAAGAACACGTTCAAAATTGAAGTACAGAAACCTGTATTTGTTACTTCAGCATTGTAGTTAATTGCCAAAATTAAAACAATAAACGATATAGAAATTGTATCCCCTCAGTATCAAGTGTGCTCATTGACCAAATACTCAGTCAGGAGTCAGAGGCTGCAATTCAATACTTGAAGAATTTGACATTTCTGTTCAGGTCAGAAATTACCCAACTTCTTGAAATTGAACCTAATAGTATGATTAAGGAATACCAGAGTTTTATCTTTATGTACTACACAAGTGCATGTCTGGAATTCCCAGGGCAATATACAAAATAATCTAGATTTTCAAGATTATCTGCTTATTATCATAAAGCCTTCATACTCTTATGTTTCCATGTATTACAATAATGGTTTATAATCTAAATACATCTTATATGTTATAGATCTTTCCATCCAAGAGAATAAAAATTCTTTAAAACGTTTCAAAATTTCTACAAGAAACATTCATAGAAAATATCAGTGGTGAACAAAAAATTGTTGATGTTTCAAGTCAAATCCCCATATTAGGACCAGTCGCTCAATGCTGCACAGTCTGCTGAGTTCCATTGGTGAACTATTTGATGGTCCAGATTCCAGTTTCTGCGCTCACTTGTGCACTCATAAAAATACTGCAGATCTAACATCATCCCTGCTAGAGCTTCCTTCCAATCAAGTTTGGCCAGCTCCTCTCATATCTCTGTAATTTCCTTTACTTCACAACAATAATGATACATTTAACTTTAGCTTCCCCTCCTCAAATTACAGGGCGATTTTTATCATATTAAGATCACTGACCTCCAAGGGTTCCATAAGCAGAATTAGACCCATCCAGCCTATTGAGTCTGCTCTGCCACTCCATCATGGCTGATCCTGGATCCCACTCAACCACATACACTTGCCTTTTCGCTATAACCTTTGATGCCCTGACCAATCAGGGTTTCTTTACCTTAAGCTCACTAATCAATTACGGTTCACTACACAACTCCCATTCCATAAGCTGCTCTAAAAAGAAATCTTGTAGGCATTCTACAAATTTCCCCCTTGGAATCCAGCACCAACCTGATTTCCCAATCAACCAGCATACTGAAAGCCTCCATGACTATCATAACATTGCTCTTTTGATATGCATTTTCTATCTCTCTTGGTAGTTTGTGGACCACGTCTTTACTGCTGTTTGGGAGTCTGTATACAACTCCCATCAGCGTCTTTTACCCTTGCAGTATCTTAGGTCTACCCACAACGATTTTGCACCTTACAATCCAATTACACCTTTCTAATCATCTGATTTCATTTTTACCAACAGCTCCCTCAACCTCGTCCTTTTGATACAATGTGTATCCTTGGACGTCAAACTCCCAACTACAATCCATCAGCCACAATTCAGTGATGCCCACCATGTCATACATGCTGATCTGTAACTGTGCTGCATGTTCATCTACTTTATTTTGTTTACTGCATGCATTCAAAATATAATACATTTAGTCCTGTATTCATCTCCACCTACCTGCCTTTTTCCCATAACAGTTATTTCCCCTACAGTACTATGCAAAAATCTTGTCTTAAATATATTTACTAAGGTGGTATGGCAGGTTAGTTAGGAAGGTTCAATCGTTAGGTATTAATATGGAAGTAGTAAAATGGATTCAGCAGTGGCTGAATGGGAGATGCCAGGGAGTAGTGGTGGATAACTGTTTGTCAGGTTGGAGGCCGGTGACCAGTGGTGTGCCTCAGGGATCTGTACTGGGTCCAATGTTGTTTGTCATACACATTAATGATCTGGATGATGGGGTGGTAAATTGGATTAGTAAGTATGTAGATGATACTAAGGTAGGTGGCGTTGTGGATAATGAAGTAGGCTTTCAAAGCTTGCAGAGAGATTTAGGCCAGTTAGAAGAGTGGGCTGAAAGATGGCAGATGGAGTTTAATGCTGGTAAGTGTGAGGTGCTACATTTTGGTAGGACTAATCAAAATAGGACATACATGGTAAATGGTAGGGCATTGAAGAATGCAGTAGAACAGAGGGATCTAGGAATAATGGTGCATAGTTCCCTGAAGGTGGAATCTCATGTGGATAGGGTGGTGAAGAAAGCTTTTGGTATGCTGGCCTTTATAAATCAGAGCATAGAGTATAGGAGTTGGGATGTAATGTTAAAATTGTACAAGGCAATGGTGAGGCCAAATTTGGAGTATTATGTACAGTTCTGGTCACCGAATTATAGGAAAGATGTCAACAAAATAGAGAGAGTACAGAGAAGGTTTACTAGAATGTTACCTTGGTTTCAGCACCTAAGTTACAGAGAAAGGTTGAACAAGTTGGGTCTTTATTCTTTGGAGCGTAGAAGGTTGAGGGGGGGACTGAATAGAGGTATTTAAAATTATGAGGGGGATAGACAGAGTTGATGTGGATAGGCTTTTTCCATTGAGAACACGGGAGATTCAAACAAGAGGACATGAGTTGAGAGTTAGGGGGCAAAAGCTTAGCGGTAACATGAGGGGGAACTTCTTTACTCAGAGAGTGGTAGCTGTGTGGAACGAGCTTCCAGTAGAAGTGGTAGAGGCAGGCTCGATACTGTCATTTAAAGTAAAATTGGATAGCTATATGGACAGGAAAGGAATGGAGGGTTATGGGCTGAGTGCAGGCCGGTGGGACTAGGTGAGAGTAAGCATTCGGCACGGACTAGAAGGGCCAAGATGGCCTGTTTCCGTGCTGTAATTGTTATATGGTAGCCTCTATTGCTTCATTGGGCAGAGAATTCCAGAGATTCACCACCTTCTGGGAAAAGCAGTCCCTCCTCATCTGTCCTAAATCTTGAGGCTATATCCCCTAGTTCCAGTCTCACCTATCAGTGGAAACAACTTTGCTGCCTCTATCTTGTTTATCCCTTTCATAATTCTATGTTTCTGTAAGATCTCCTCTCATTCTTCTGAACTCCAGTGTGTACAGTCCAGGCGACTCTATCTCTGCTCATTGTCTAACCCCCTCATCTCTGGAATCAATCTGGTCACCTCCTCTGCACTGCCTACAAAGCCAGTACAAAGTATCTTTCATCAAGTAAGGAGACCAGAACTACATGCAGTACTCCAGGTGCAGTCCCACTAATACCCTGTACAGTTGCAGCATAACCCCCTGCTCTTAAATTCAATCCCTCCAGCAATGAGGGCCAACATTCCCATTTGCCTTCTTGATACCCTGCTGCACCTGCAAACAACCTTTTGTAATTCATGCACAAGCACGCCCAAGTCCCTCTACACAGCAGAATGTTGCAATTTTTTATTATTTAAATAATAATCTGCTCTTCCATTTTTCCTCCCAAAGTGGGTGACCTCGCATTTACCAACATTGTAATCCATCTGCCAGACCCTTGACCACTCACTTAACCTATCTATATCTCTCTGCACACTCTCCGTATCTTCTGCACAATTTGCTTTTCCACTCAATTTAGTATCATCAACAAACTTAGGAACACTACGTTTGGTCCCCTCTTCCAGATCGTTAATGTATATCGTAAACAGTTGCGGGTCCAGTACGAACCCCTGTAGCACAACGCTCACCACTGATGACCAAACAGATAACACCCATGTAGCCCAACTCTCTGCTTTCTATTAGTTAACCAATCCTCTTTCCATACTAATACATCACCCCCAACTCTATGCATCCTTATCTTATGGATGTCTTTTTTGTGGCACCTTATCAAACGCCTTCTGGAAATCCAAGTAAATAACGTCCATCTGTTCCCCCCCATCCACTGTGCTTGTTATATCCTCAAAGAACTCCAGTAAGTTCATCAAACAGGACCCGCCTTTGCTGAATCCATGCTGGGACTGCCTGATGGATCCACTTCTTTCCAGATGCCTCACTATTTCTTCTTTAATGATAGCTTCAAGCATTTTCCCCAACTACAAATGTTAAACTAACTCGCCTGTAGTTAACTGCCTTTTGCCTACTTCCTTTTTTGAACAGTGTCGTGACAGTGGCCTTATTCTAATCTGCCAGGACCTGTCCAGAATTCAGAGAATTTTGGTAAATTATCACCAAAGCCTCTACTATAACTTCTGCCATTTCTTTCAATATCCTGGGATGCATACAATCAGGACCAGGGGACTTGTCTGTCTTCAGGCTCACAATTTTGTTCAGCACCACCTCTTTAGTAATAGTTATTATATCGAGAGGCCTGCTGGTGGCGCAGTGACATCAGTGCCGGACTCCAGAGTGAAGGCTCCCAAGTTCGAACCCAGTCCGTGCCGGGTTGAGTGTCGAGCAACTCGGCCTCGTAAAAAAAAAGACTGCGTTGTGAGAAGGACGTGGGGGACCTCACAGAATCTTTCCTCCAAGACAACCACTTGAAACAAAAGTGGTTGCCGAGGCTCTGGCAGAGTATGGCACACAAAAAAATTATATCGAGGTCCTCACCTCCCATCACATCCATAACATCTTTCTTTGGCATGTTAAACATGTCCTCCACCTTGAAGACCGACACAAAATAGTCATTCGAAGTCCCTGTCACTTCCTCATTACTCAGTATCAATTCCCTCTTCTCGTCCTCCAAGGGATCTATGGTCACTTTGGCCATCCTTTTCTACTTCCTATAATTAGAAAAACTTCTACTATCCATTTTTAAATTATGCGCTAGTTTATTTTCATAATCTATCTTCTTTATTTATTGCTCGCTTAGTGGTTCTTTGTTGCTTTTTAAAGTTTTCCCAATCTTCCAGTTCCCACTACTCTTGGTGACCTAGTATGCATGAGTTTTTAGTTTGATGCCTTCTTTTATTTCCTTGGTTATCCAAGACTGGCTCTCCACACCCTTGCTTTTAACTGGAATATAGTTTTGCTGAGCACTGTGAAAAATCTCTTTGGAAGTCTTTCACTCTTCCTCAACTGTCCCACCATATAGCCTGTGTTCCCAGTCTACGCCATCCAAATCTTTCCTCATCCCATTGTAGTCTCCATTGTTTAGGCATAATACACTGGTTTTAGATCGAACTACTGCACTCAAACATAATGTGATCACTCGTTCCAAGAGGATCCCTAACTACCAGATCACTATTTTTACCTGTCTTCTTCAACAGGACCAGATCTCAGCTAGCACCTTCCCTTGTAGGTTCATTAACATGCTATTCAAGAAAGCCATCATGGATGCATTCCATGAAATCATCCTCAAGACTACCTCCACCAACTTGATTCACCCAATATACGTGCAAGTTAAAGTCCCCCACAATAACTGCTGTTCCATTCTTAATGCCTTAGATATTTCTGTTTATTGCCTGTGCCACTGTAATGTTATTATTCAACGACCGATAGACAACTCCCACCAGTGAATCTCTACCCAGATGGATTCAATATTCTGCTCCTTAGATCTTATATCGTCTCTATCACATAGATCTTATCCTTAATTAAGAGCGCTACCCCATCTCCCTACCTTCCTGCCTATCCTTTCATATTACCTGATATCCTTGGATATTTAATTCTGAATCCACTCCACCTTGCAACCATGTTTCTATAATGGCCACTAACTTATACCCTTTTATACTGATTTGTGCCACAAGTTCACTGACCTTATTTCGAATACTACAGGCATTCAGACAAAATGCCCTTACACTCATTGTGCTTTTAAAATATTGTAATCTTCTTTCTTTTGCACTTGACTTCTCTTCACTCCACTCTTACTTTTCTCTTTTTTATTTTTTGCTTTTTCTTTATCTTTATCCACACTTCTCTCTTTCACTTTATCCATACTTCTCCAATCTGTTGAACCCACCCCTCTACTATTTAGTTTAAAGCCCCATCCACAGCCCGAGTTATATAATTTGCTGGGATCCAGGTCCCATCACAGTTCAGGTGTAGCCCATCCCAATGGTACAGCTCCCTCATTCCCCAATACTGGTCGCAATTTCCCATGAATTCAAACTCACTTCTCCCACACCAATCCTTGAGTCACGCATTTAACTCTCTAATCTTCTTGACCCTATGCCAATTTGCAGATGGCTCAGATAGTAATCTAGAGATTACCACCTTTTTGGTTCCGCATTTTAGTTTAGTCCCTAGCTGCTCAAATTCCCTCAGCAGGACCTCTTTCCTCGCTCTGCCCATGTCGTTGGTACCCACATGGACCATGACAACTGGATCTTTCCCCTCCCATTGCAAATTCCTCTACAGGTCAGATAAGATGTCCCGAACCTGGGCACCAGGCAGACAACAAAGCCTTCGGGATGCTCTATCCTTGCGACAGAGAATTGTCTATTGCCCCGACTATACTATCCCCAATTGCCACTACATTTCTCTTCTTTCCTCTCTTTTTAATGGCTCCCTGAACTACGGTGTAACAGTTAGGTTGCTCATTCTTCCTACAGCCCCCACTCTCATCCATACAGGGAGCAAGAATCTCAGACCTGTTGGACAGGATCAAGTTCTGAGACTCCTCCAGTACTGTCTCTTGGATCCCACTACTTGCCTCACTCGCAGTCACATCCTCTTGTCGCCGACCACAGTCCGAATTTGAGGCAGCTAATCTAATGGATGTGACTACCTTCTGAAACAGAGAACCCAGGTAACTCTTCCCCTCCCTGATGTGCTGCAGTGTTTGAAGCTCAGATTCCAGGCCATCAACTTTGAGCCCGAGTTCCTCGAGCGGCCAACACTTGCTACAGATGTGGTTACCGGGAACACCAGAATGAGGTCCACCAGCTCCCACATCATGCAGCTACAGCACATCACCTGATCATCCCTACTTTATTTAATTAGCTGTAATTTAGTGACTTTTTATTCAACCTCTATAAAAGCCCTACCCACTACCTACCTGTCACTTCTCACCGAAGCCTCTTGAGCCAAAGCCTCAAGTTCCCAGTCCTATACTGATCCACTCATACAATGGCCACTCCACTTTGACCCTGCTTTACTTTTATTTGCTGCTGCGAATGAATTGCAAATCAATTCGTCCACCGTTAATGTGCCAAGCCCCACAAAACATTCCTTTTTTAAACTCTTCTCCCCGACCTGTGCAAAGCTCTCTCCCTCTCTGTGAATCGAATGGTCCGCTGCTAATGTGCCAAGCCCCGTAAAACGTTCCTTTTTTAAGCTCTTCTCCCCAACCTGTACGAAGCTCTCTCTCTCTCTCTCTCTCTCTGCAAATTGATTGGTCCGCCACTAATGCCTGTTTGTAAACCAACTACCTCACCCTCAGCCCTGTCACTCCAATTCCCATCCCTCTGCCAAAATATTTTCAGCCTTCCTATACAGGTCTAGCAAACCTTTCCACAGGGATATTAGTCCCCACCAGGTTCAGGTGTAACCCATCCCTTTTGTACAGGTCGTACCTTACCCAGAGAGATCCCAATGATCCAGAAACCTGAACTCTGGTCCCCTTCATCAGTTCCTCAGCCACGCGTTTACCTACCAAATCATGTTATTCTTACCCTCGTGGCACAGACAGTAATCCAGGATTACTAACCTGCTTTTCAGCTTCTACTTAGCTCCCTAAAGTCTCTCTTCAGGACCTCCTTAACTTTTCTACCCATGTTATTGGTGTGGATATATACCAAGACTTCTGGCTGCTCACCCTCCCCTTTTAGAATGTTGTGGACCCAATCCAAGACATCCCTGACCCTGGCACCTGGGAGGCAACATACCACTCGGGTGTCTCTATTGTGTCCACAGAATCTTGTCTTCATTCCTCTAACTGTGGAATCTCCTATAACTACTGCAGTCCTCTTCACCTCTCTTCTCTTCTGAGCCACAGTGGCAGGCACTCTGTTGCTGCAGCTCTGCCCCTTCAACAGTATCCTAAGCGGTATACTTATTATTGAGGAGAACAGCTACAGAGGTACTCTGCACTGGATACCTATTTTCCTCTCTTCTCCTGACAGTAACTTAATTACATGCCTTCCACAGGGACTAGCTCCCTGCTGCTCTTATCTATCACTTTTTCAGTCTCTCATATGAGCCCAAGGTCATCGAACTGCCACTTGGAGCACCTGCTGCAGATGTGGTTATCTGGGAGGCTGGAGAAAACACAGAAAACACTGCCCCTCTGAGCCAATCTCACTGCACTAACTGTGCCCTAACAGATGAGTAATAAAGAATAAAGAATACAAAATGACCAGATATTTGCCTCACCTAAGCCTGATAAACCAAAGCTACTCCTACACTGGCCCACTCAACAAAAATGAAAAATGCAAAAATTTCCTCTATCAAAAATTAAGGCATTACATGCACCTATGGACTTCGCTGTCAATATGATACATCCTATTAATCTGAAACTTTCTATACGTAATGCAAGATGCAGTGTGATACACAAGCAATGCCACACGTGGACTCATATGCAAATACATTTTCATCAAGATTCCCATACAATAGCAGTCAATCGTGAACTAGAATCTTGCAGAATGCACACTGCATTACATTACATCATACAAAGCATTAATGCATCATGCACAAGCTGCTTTTTTTTAAAACTCCTCTTTCATAGCCATTTGCTTATGTAATTGAAAATAATTTCCATATTGAATTTATGCATAAGGTTGGCATTGTCTATCCATGACTGATGTGTTAACAACGCAGTTATAGCCTAATCTTCCCGAGTGGCAGTGGTTGAAAAGGTATGATTATGAATGCAAAGACACACAGCTGCCAATAAGTTTGTCTATAAAGGTAAAGTTGGTGCTCTTTTAAATTAAGGGACAATTCTAAATTTAAGGTTATTGCATGAACAATAATACTGTACTCACTCAAACTAATTTTCACTTCTATAACAATAAAACAGTGGTGCAAGTTGTCAAATACATGTAAATGGTCATCGATCAAGGCACATATTTTATTCCTAAACTACATCAATTCCTTCTCCAGTATGGCAATGTTATAGTATTTTTGAAGTGCAAGAGAAAGATTCTGAACAATTCCAGATACTTGCAGTTAAGAATGTCAAGTGATTCAAGCAACTTTACAATAGATTAATTTAACATTATTTACAGTTCTTGGTCTAAAGGTGATGGTCATGTCTACCATCAGCAATTCTAAAATGTCAAACAGCTATTCACTGATCTGCGTATGCTTCAAAATTTAAACTATTTGAAATAAAACTGGTGCTCTTTCTGTTGTTGCCCAATTACATGACAAGCCCATTGAAGTATTTGAACTTCACACTGCCAAAATCCTGATGGACAACACATGCATGAAAGTGAACAAAATGTAACTTATAGTTTGACAATAAGCAGTACTTTTTTTCCTGTGATCAGGGTTAACCAAGAATGTAGAACAATACGCACAAGGTCAGGTCCTTCAGCTCACGATGTTGTGCTGAACTGATTAAACTAGTAATTAAAGCCTATTAAACTAGTCCTTTCTGCCTATGCAATATCTATATTCTTCCATTCTCTTCATATTAATATGGCTACCTAAGAGATTTTTAAATACTTCTATTGTATTTACCTCCACTACTGTTCCTGGCAGTGCTTTACAGGCACCTACCACTGTAAAAAACCTGCCTTACACATCCATCTTTGAACATTTCACAACCCCCAACACCTTACCTTAAATGATTAAAATCATTTAGTATGGCAAACCATGAAGATGATTTGCAATTCAGGACAGATATGATAGTGAGCAAGGAAGGTCCAGCTTAATGAAAGATTAACTGGGTTAGTCATTAGAAGGGTTGTCATACAAACAAGTCTTGGAGCAATTTCTTATTGATGCAGATATTGCCTTTTACAAGAGACAAGCATTTAGAGTCAAACATAATTTTGGTAATTCAACAGCAAGGTTGTCCATCCCAAGCTTTCTATTCGTTACATATTTATGAATGTTGTTTTTATTCCATCTCAAAAACAATCAATCACACATTTACACAAATCTAGCTGCTATAATGGAGCACAGAACAGTACAGCATAGGAAAGCATCCCTTGGCCCACAATGTTGTGCCAAACCAGTTAAAAAGTAAATCAAAACCCCCAAAAACTAATCCCTCCTACCTAAACAATGTCCATATTTCTCCATCTTCCTCATATTCATGTGCCTATCTAAGTATCTGTTAAAAGCCTCTTATGCATTTGCCTCTACCACCATACCACGCAGCACATTCCAGGCCATCCACCGCTCTGAGTAAAAAACTTACACCTCACATCCCCTTTGCACCTACCCCCTTGAACCTTCAACGTATGACCTCTGGTATTAGGTATTCCTATACTGGGCAAAAGATACTCCCTGTCTACCCTATCTATGCCTATTATAATTTTGTAAATCTCTATCAGATCTCTCCTCAGCCTCTGCCACTCCAAAGACAACAACCCAAGTTTGTCTAACCTCTCATGATAGCACATGCTGTTTAAACCAGGCAGCATCCTGATTAACCTCTTCTGCACCCTCATCATTCTTATAGTGGGGCAACTAGAACTGTAGGCAATACTCCAGATGTGGCCTGATTACAGTTCTATAAAGTTGCAACATATCCTCTTGAGTTTTGAACTCAATGCCTTGACTAATAAAAATAAGCATTCAATAAGCCTTCTGAACCATCCTATCAACCTGTGTAGCCAATTTCAAGCAGCTATGAACTTGGACCCCGAGACCTCTCTGCTTGGCACACTGTTAAGGGTATTTCCCATAACAATGTATTGTCTCCTTGCATTTGCCCTACCAAGATGCAACACCTCACTTTTATCTGGATTAAAATTAATTTTGTATATAATGTTTTTTTCTGCACATACAGTATCTGCAACTGATCTATGTCATGCTGTATTCTTTGCCAGTCTTCTACACTATCCACAATTCCACCAAACTTGGTATCATCCACAAACTTATTAAGCCATCCATCTACATTTTCATCCAGGTCATTTATGTACATCACAAACAGCAAAGGTCCCAGCACAAATCCCTGCAGTACACTACTAATTACATTTCTCCAGCTTGAATAAGCCCCTTCAACCACTACCCTCTGACTTCCATGCACAAGCCAGTTTTGAATCCAAACAACCAATTTGCTGCAGACCCTATCCATCCTAATCTTCTGGATTAGAATCCCAAGAGGGACTTTGACAAAAGCCTTCTAAAATCTATGTAGACAACATCCACTGCCCTACCCTCATCAATCTATCTCAACACCTTGTCAAAAGACTTATTCAAATTGGTAAGCCACAGCTTGCCCCACATGCTGGCTCTCCCTAATTAGGCCATGGGTCTCCAAATGCTCATATCCTATCCCTAAGTATTTTCTCCATCAGCTACTAGAGACTTGTCCACCTTAATACTCATTAGGAGACCCAACACTTCCTCCACCCTGACATCTAAATGCCCTAAGTATACAGCACTGATTTCCTGATTCTCCGTGTCCTTTTCCTTGGTAAATATTTAAGTAAAATACTCTTTAAGGGCTTCAGTCATATTCTCTGCATCCAAGCAAATATTCCACTTTTTATCCTTGAGTGGTCCTACCCTCTTCCTAGATATTCTCTTGCTCTTGATGTATAGATTGCTTTAACATCCTTATGTGCTCCATTTGATCCTAACTTCCAAAGCTTTAAATGCTTTTAATTTTTCTTCTCTTATCTTTCCATCCACATCCTTCCCTCTATGAGGAAGATACCTTTCCCTACACTCTGTGCAATTGATCTTTAAACATCCTCTGTGTCTGATGTGGACTTGCCATAAAAAAGGTGCTGCCAATTAACTCTCCTCAGTTCCTGCCTAATGCCCTCATAATTTGCCCTACTCCAACTTAAGACTCTCTCGTTAGGACCGTACCTATCCTTATCTATAGCTATTCTGGAAGTTAAGGAGTTGTGGTGACTGTTCCTAACTTTCACCTACTGAAAGGTCAGTCACCTGGCCAGGCTCATTACCCAACACCAAGTCCAGTACAGCCCCTCCTCTCTTGTACTGTCTACATATTAATTTAAGAACCCCTCCTGGATACACATAACAAATTCTGCTCCATCTAAACCACTTGCACAAAGATCCCAGTTTATATTAGGGGAGTTGAAATTCCCCAATGACCACAACCTTAATATTTTTCCTAAATCTGTTTACACATCTGTTCCTCAATGTCCCAGTGATTGTTGTGGGGTCTATAGTACCATCTCATCAGTGTGATTGCACTTTTCCTATTCCTGAGTTCTACCCAAATGGACTCAGTGTCTGAACCCTCCATTATGTCTCCCCGAGTGCAGCTGTTATATTGTCCCTGATTAGTAGTGCAACTCCACCCCCCCCCCCTTTTACCTCCCCCTCTATCTTTTCTAAAACTTCAAGACCTGGCATTTCAAACACCCATTCCTGTCCCTCTCTCAACCAAGTCTCTGTAATGGCCACATCATAGCTCTATGAACTGATCCATGCTCCAAGTTCATCATTAAAGTACACACACTTCAAACTATCCATCCCATCATATTTCAATTTTGCCCTATCAATACCTTCCCTGACAACTACCTTTTTGTCCGATCCTTTACTTACTGACCTGGTGCTCCGGTTACCAACACCCTGCAAGACTAGTTTAAAACCTCTTGAGAAACATTAGCAAACCTTCTGGCCAGGATATTGGTTCCCCTCCAATTCAGATGCAACCCGTCTCTCTGGTACAGACCACCCTTCCCCAGAAAAAGTACTAATGATCCGAGAACTTGAAACACTCCCCCCTGCACCATTTCCTCAGCCCCTCAGTCATCTGTGCAATTATCCCATTCCTACCTGTACTAGCCCATGGCACCATGAGTAATCCAGAAATTACTCTCTTGGAGGTCCTCTCTTCAGCTTCTTTCCTAACTCCCTATACTTATTGCGTAGGACCTCTTCCCCTTTCCTGCTTATGTCATTTGTGCCAGTATGCACCATGACCTCTAGGTGGTCATCCTCCCCCTTGAGAATATTCTGCAGTTGCTCCAATACATCCCAGATCCTAGCACCCGCGAGGCAACAGATCATCCCGATGGAACACACACACAAAAGTTGCTGGTGAATGCAGCAGACCAGGCGGCATCTCTAGGAAGAGGTACAGTCGACGTTTTGGGCCAAGACCCTTCGCCAGGCCTAACTGAAAGAAGAGCTAGTCAGAGATTTGAAAGTGAGAAGGGGAGGGATGGAGCCAAGAGCTGGACAGGTGATTGGCAACAGGGATATGAGAAGATCATGAGACACGAGGCCTAGGGAGAAAGGGGGAGGGGGGGGAACCAGAGGATGGGCAAGGGGAATAGTGAGGGAGACAGAGGGAGAAAAAGGAGAGAGAGGAAAAGAATGTGTGTATATAAATAAATAACGGATGGGGTACAAGGGGGAGGTGGGACATTAGTGGAAGTTTGAGAAGTCAATATTCATGCCATCAGGTTGGAGGCTACCCAGACGGAATATAAGGTGTTGTTCCTCCAACCTCAGTGTGGCTTCATCTCGACAGTAGAGGAGGCTATGGATAGACATATCAGAATGGGAATCAGATCATCCCGATGTGGCTTTTGCAGACACAGAATCTTCTAACTATTGAGTGCCCTATCACTAGTGCACTGCCTGGCTTTACCCTTCCCTTCTGAGCCTCAGAGCAGGCCACAGGGCCACTAGCCTGGCTGCTGCTCACTTCTCCCCCCCCCCGCCCCCCCCCAAAAGCAGAATCCAAAGAGGTGTAATTTTTGCTGAAGGGAATGGCCACAGGGAAACACTACACTGACTGACTTATCCCCTCATCTCTCTTGGTGGTCACACATCTACTGTCTTGAAAGCCTGTACTCTGGGTGTGACCACCTTATCAGGTTCATTTATAAGTCATTTAGCCTCCTAGATGATCTGACCAGTCGACTAAGAGCTGAAGTTGGATGCACTTCCCACAGATGTAGTCATCAGGAAAACCGTCAGGTATCCTGAATTCTCACACCTGTCAGTGAAACTTTCACATTTCATTACTTTTACCTGTCAAACTGAGGACAACTTTGGGATTTCTGCAAGTGCATAGTTTAACATGGTCAATAATTCTTCCAGAGGTAATTTTTGTTATGGTCCCCACTATCCAGGACACATTCCAGCTCCTGTGGTGTCAATGGGTCCAGAAAATCTCAAGTAAGCCAAAGGGTACTGCGTGCTCCCTCTCTACAGGCATCCAGGCACTGATATCTTACTGGAAGAGGTACAAGCAGTTGATCTGAACTGATCCCTCAGGGATCATCCTCATCTGGTCAAGGAACAGATCAAAGAGACACCTGAATGATCCTTCTTTCTTCCTACATCAGGTGCAAACAGGTCACAAGTCAAAGTGCAGCTCCTTCAAATATAAAAAAGGGTACTGAAGCCTTTCATCTTCCATATAAACATGAAACACAGATTCTTCTAGGTTATAGAAGTGGCAAGTGGTTAGAAAATCAGTCAACCAAGTTAAAATCTGTTGCATGAAAATGTTCTGTGCAGTATCCTGCACCTTAATTCTCTGGTGTAAAAGGGACATGAGCCTCACATCCAAGAGCACCATTTGGGGCCTATGGTAGTATAGTATCTTCCAGGAGCTCTGATTTCCTCCCACAGTCCAAATTCATACTAGTTAGTAAGTTAATTGGTCATTGGAAGTTGTCCTGTGATTAGGCTAGGGTTAAATAGCTGGATTGCTGGGTGGTGTGGTTCGTTAGGCTAGAAGGGCCTGTTCCACAATGCATCTCTATGTTTTAAAAAAATTAAAGACTTCTCTCACTGCCAGATTTCGGAATGGATCAGCATGTTGTGTCCAGATACAGATAAGGGTGATGAAATTAAAAGTGTGCGGGAGTAATTCATATAAGAAATGCCTATGTAAGGCACGGAGAGTATCTACAAGACATGGCTTATGTTGTGTGGAACTGGATCCCAAGGAAGGTTTTAGGGTGTGGATCCAATGAACAATCCAGTTTAGCAGTGGTTAGCTCGATGTTCACATATTCCGGAACCACTGTGACAGGAATGCCAGAGGCTTTTGCAGTGTGGCTCAGTGCTAAACAGTTGGTTCCTCCTATATTTTGTTTGGTGGTTCTCCCTAGCAGCAGAGGCAACAGTGTCTCAAACTCTCAAAATATTGCAGTAAAAGACAGGAATCACATGCAGAGCAGTGCAGCTGATGTTTGACACTGGGAGCTTTGAATCATCCTTGGGCCAGTATCTCTGGGGGATGAACTTCGTCTCCTGTGGATGGCATCTGGGAGTTGATCCACCTGAGATACCTCTGCATATTTTAATGGTGTAGAGTCACCACCTGGGTATGAATGCAGAACAACTGACTCAAACGGAAGACCATCTTTTTTAAGTGTCTCTCTTGGTCCTTAAATCATTCATTCATAAGAACAAGTTCCCTGTAGCTACTCTATCTAAACTAATCATACGTCAATCAAGTTATCTCAACCTCCTGTGCTCCATAGAGAACAGCTCAGTTCTAAGTCTTAGACTACTTTCATAATTGAGCACATATGACAAAGAGAATGTTCATATTAGTATCTGCTATAAATTCCCTTAGAAACCATTTATAACCTATACTATGTCTAGAGTCTCTGGAGCCGCAGGTAGTGCCTGTATTATACAGGATCCATTTGAAAGAGTTGTCCACAATCTGATTTTTACAGGTTTTCTATAACTACCCACATTCTATTGCACTACATATACTTGTTATTTTTTACTTCGTGTTCATCCTAACACTGTATTAGTAGATTGATTGTCACTATGCTTAATTAACAAATTGGCACCTTAGCTTAAAAAAGCACCATGGCTGATACATCCAAAGAGCCATAAGTTCTTGGGTAACACATTTCTATTACTTAACCACAATAATATTATAGCAGTCATCATAAACATTCCAAAATTATACTAATTTATGCTCAGAAGTACTCTAAGTCTCCAAGTCCCTACATAAGCATTAAAAAATGTAATCATATTTAACTATTTTGCCTGTTGTTAGTGCATATAGTATAGTTTCCCTATGTACAATATCAACAAACTATTGAGACATCTGTGGTAACAAATTTGATAATGTATTAAAGAAAACACTGTTCTGTTTACACATATTCTTGTACTGTAAGTTATAAGTTTTAAAATATATAAACATATTAATTACAGAATTGTGAAAGTGCTTTAATCTTAACTGATACCTTGTAATAGGTAAATAACATGGTATATTCTAAACTACTTCTACTGCTTAGCAATAGCATTACATGCCTTATGCTCAAAGAATCTTGTTTATCATAACACAATATATCAAAGCTGGTGTATATACTTCTGTGCTGATACCTAACAATTGCTTAACAACCACTGCAGCTCAAAGTACAGAGTACAACTCCCACCAATATGATGATGTATTTAGTTGATGGTAGTGAATTTATTTTAAAGTAGTCCAGAGCATTAGCATGTTTAGTTGTTATGGCCAAGATAGCTGGATCTGCCACAAAAAGGACTTGCAATTTTTATCAGTCAATTCAAACAACGGATACAGGGCTCCAATCAGGTTGGAGGACTGTATTCTGGTGACATCAGCAGCAACTGAAGTAAGAGACATAATGTTACTCATTTCTTATGGTATTCCTCAAATCCTCCTGTCCCTTCCACGGAAGCATCAAAGCCTGAAGCAAACAGCAACTAATTAAATTGATGAATGGTGACTAAAGCAACAAGCCTATCCCATTTCCTCCACCTTCAATTCCAAGTGTTCAGTGCCATCCTAGATACACCTGCTCCACCAGGATTATATTGTCACCTTTTGCAGACAGAACTCAACACCAGCTTTTGGCCCCACATCCTCTCTGGTGTATGACATGCCTTTGTGCACCTTTAAATGTCTGCTTCTTCCTCTGCTTCATACCGAGATTTATTTTGATATCTTAATCATGTTAAAACTCCATTAGGCAGTTTTAAATATGAATGGCTGCCTGAGAGCTTGGACTAAACAGCAAAGTCAATTCAGGTTAATAACAAATGAATATATACAATATTACCTGTTAATTCTTACTATGCTATGTAAAAGATCTATTTAGTGTTATAAATCTTTTCAACTCACATCATTTAAGAAATAATATGAAGCCCCAATGTACTGGACTACTCATTTACTGGTTTAATAGGTAAAACAAGTCACAATGTTGTAACTGCTTTAAAACATGACAGTTTCCAATTAACTCGGAATATAGGATAAGTTGCACATAACATTAATTCAAAGAAATCTACTTTTTCTAAAATTTGCACACACTCAGAGGCATCCACATAATTTCATTAAAAATGAATAAATTATGAATATAATACATCAATAAAAATGAATAAAATACATAAATTATGTGCAATTTGTCATAATTCAACAAAACAATCTGATCCCAAGCAAATGCTAAACCGATGCTTATTACTTGAATCAGAAACTCATTTGGCCTTTATCCATGCTTATATCATGCTGCAGACAGGATTAGCTTTAATATGACATATACTTTTTCACATAACTGCTTTAAAATAAACTTACTTTACAGAAACATACATCAAAGTTGGTGGCAACTTTGATGTATGTTGCTTGAATTTCCAGCATCTGCAGAATTCCTGTTGTTTACTTTACAGAATATGTCTCAGAGTATTTTAGCAAGATCACCGAAAAAATTGGAACTGAAGGCCACAGAGCTTTGCAACAGCTAATAAATTTGAGTGAACAAACAGAACTTGAAAATTCTTATCTTTGAACCAGGGAGGGGAGGAATAACGCGAAGATTCATTCAGATGAAAGTTTGATGATTCAATGTGAAAAAGCCAAAAAATATGATAACTGTACTTTTAGTCAAAAAAATCCCCATGCTTCAAGGGGATCTGCACCCAAATTGTATGCATATCCATTGGAGAATAAAGAGATAACTCCAGGTCAAAATGTCAGACATTTTTATTTGCAATTCCACGATTCAACACGGGATTTCTTGACCTACCCTACCCTTTTGTTATATTGCATAAGTTGATCTCATCCAACTGCTCCTATTTTTTTCTTCAAGTGTGTACTTGTAATAATTTTGAACTAAAATATTAAAAAGTACCTTTCAAACATCTGGCACTTTCAGCAATTGGTAGGTGCCAAGATGGGTCACACTGAAAACTTCATAAGCTGAAAAATACACCTGCTATTGCACTTATTATACTGTACAACTAACAAACTACAAACTCAGCAAACAAATCCTCAGCTCTAAACGGTTAATGAAACTCACATGGATTTGTAGGAATAAAAAAGGAAGGCAAATCTAACCCTAAAAGTTTTGAATCCAATTGAACTAATTAGAGCCCAAAATATCTGTCGTAAACTGTTATTCTATTTACATATTTCTTTGCAATAATTTGGTGCACTTGTTTCAAACAAAAATCACTTTAGTCTCTAGTTTTATCAAGAGCTTTTACCTCCATATTTTAAAATTGACTGTATTTGAAAGTACGCAACATCTATAACTAATCCAAAAGGTTGATAACCTTCATTTGTTGTAACATCATCTCAGTAACAGCACATACAAAATACTGGAGGAACTCAACAGGTCAAGCAACTATGGAGAGGTATAACTATGAACAGTCGGCATTTTGGGCCAGATCAGAATATTTCAATGATATTTGTTAGGAAAATAGAAGTTCGCTCTGGACACTAGTTCCAATTGTCACAAGTTATTGTCACCTGAATTCTGTATTATAGAATAAAATTTTATAAATTGATAGTGACCCATGTAAGGGAAAACAAAACTATTATGTATCACTTAAAATTCTGTCAAAATATGGAGCTTTATCGCTTTAGCTCTAACCCAATTCACCTGCTGCCATATGCTTCAATACTGAACTGTGATGACATAGATGATAACAGTTTTCAGCAAGAGTAGAATCATGGCTGACATAGGAAATAAACAGCAAACCAAAATCCAAACTTTGGTAATTTGCTCAGAAATTGAGTACTCTTTCCAAACCATAAACAGTTGAACAAAATCTACAAACTAGCTGTTAAGATAAGTTTTTTTCTCTGCTGAACACTGAAGCAGAGCCAACTGCAGGCAAATGTTTGTGCAGGTTTTAATTTTATCAGCAGAGATCTTGTATCAACAGATAGTGAACAAATAATTACACTAGAATAGTACCATGCTACAAAAGGAAATCTTCTAAATGGAAGATAATGCAACAGATTTTACAATGCAAGAGAATGTACTAAAGGCCCAGTGCAGTAATTTATCTTGAGACAATTCAAAAATGGCTTATCTAATTTTAAACATTCCTAAAATGAAAGTTTTTTCATTCACTAGTGAAACAAACTGAGAGTTAAACCCTTGTGATCACAATATTAAAATTTACAAAAAATCTAACCACCTCGCTCTAGTGAATATTTTTCAATTAATCTGTCCAAGTCATCTTTCTATATTATTTTCCATGTTATCGCACTAGCTCAACAGTCACTTACTTTCAAACATTCAATGCTCCAATATTCGTCTCCTTCAGAATGTCACCTTGCTACATATTTACCAGCAAGATACAAACTAATTGTCACGTCTACTGACAGCAGATTTATTTGTTGAGAAGCTTTTGAAAGATCTACAAACTTGAAAACTTCTAAATACAGTGGGTTCTCGTTAAGTGGGCCATCAGTGGAAAAATGTTTGAGAACTCTTTGCAATTACCCGGTTTTCTGCATTAATTACTCATAAAATGTGGACTAATCTGTTTTTTTTTTGAAGAGCAGTGGTTTCCTCCGTGGTGAATTCCAGGAACAACATTCTTGTTCAGTGTTTTTCTCATTGTCGACAGATGAACAAGACTTTAGCAAGTTCCAGAGATTTCTGCAAGTCTTTTGCTATTACCCTTAGATCCTTTTTCACCTCCTTCAGCATTGTATTTTATGCTCTTGGTATGATCTTTGCAGGACACCTATTCCTAGGGAGAGCAGCAATAGTACTGAATTTCCTCCACTTGTAGTCAATTTTTCTTACTGTGGACTGATGAACACTCAGTTCTTTAGAAATGTTTTTGTAGCCTTTTCCAGCTTCATATATCTCTACTATTCTTCTAAGGTCCTCTGAAAGTTGATTTGATCAAGGCATGGTGCACACCAACAGATCTTTCTTGAGAAGAACAGGCTCTGTCAGTAATGTGACTTCGTCTTTTTTTTATATAGAGCAGGGCACCTCTACAACCCTCATCTCATCTCATTGATTGGAACACCTGACTCCAAATAACTTCTGTGGAAGGCATTACCCCAGAGGTTCACATACTTTTCTGAACCTAGACTGACTGTTTAAATGGTGTATGTACTCCATGGGTTGCGTGTTGTTTGTTTAGGCAGGTTGTGTTCGTTTATTATTTTAACTTAGATGAAGATCACACCATATTTTAGGAGTAATTAATGCAAAAAAAAACAGGTAATTGCAAAGGGTTCACAAACTTTTTCTTGCAACTATATGCCCCTTAATTGGGGCAGGAGACTGTTACCGAACAGTTTCCAACTAGCATCAGATGCATCTGCTTGTGTGGCAGTTAGATAGTACACCAGGTTTTGAGCAAACAGTTTTTAAAATAGTATCAGTTGTGTGTGTTTGTGAGCAGCGATTTTTGACACTGTTGTATACTATATACATACTTACATAATAAATGTACTTGATTCTTTGATAGTTGGCGAGAAATAAGTAGTAAGATACTTCAGAACTGTTTTCCTCACTGTGGTTTCAAGCATTCAGGCTTGGAGATGCCAGAAACAGCTATGAGTGAAAATGAAACAATTTCACTACTTCAAAAAATTAGAAACTACAGAGAATTTGAGGGATGTAATTGTTAATAGCATTGTATGAAGACAGTCCAATATCTGTACTAGATGTCTATGCTGATTTTATTTACAGTCAAAAGAACACATCGACTTAGGAATTCATCTGGTTTAGTATTAGGAACTAATACAGTTTTTCATACTGTAGTACTATTGGTAGTGTTCCAATTTGTTCTGTATTTAAATACATAATTTGTTACTCACTTTTTTTAATACCTTTTTCACCATTTCCATGAAACTTTGGCTAATAGGGGCAGCCACTTAATTGGGTCAAAATGTACCTGTCCCAATGTCTCCCAAACAACCGGAATCCACTATACATATGATTGTAATCAGAAGTCATCTGCAATTTGGAGTCTTCAAAGTTTAGTGGTGTTAACTTTCTATACACTGGTGCTAAAGTCACAATTCTATAACTCTTACTATCCAATTTTCATCATCTGCATTATCAATACAATTTCAGGATTCAGAAAGAACAAAACTAATGTTACAGCTAAATTATGATGCCTGTAGGGAAGGAAGACTGCAATACAAATCAGTAAAAGCTAAGCTCAAGATTTACATCAGAAGGTTGTTTCAGTAGTAGTTATAATAAAACAAGTTATCAGAATCTGATTTAATATCACTGACACATGTTGTGAAATTTGTTAATTTTGTGGCAGCAGTAACTGCAATACATGATAATATGGAAAAACTGAATTACAGTAAATAGATATCTAAAATTGTTAAATAAGTAGTGCAAAAACAGAAATAAAGTAATGAGGTAGTACTCATGGATTCAATGCCCATTCAGAAATCAGATGGCAGAGGGAAAGAATCATTGGTGTGTGTGCCTTCAAGCTTCTGTACCTCCTTCCTGATCGTAACAATGAGAAGAGGGCACTTCCTGGGTGTTTGGGGTCCTTTCTGAGGCATCAGTTCTTGAAGATGTCTTGGATACTGCAGAGGCTGGTGCCCATGATGGAGCTGACTCATTTTACAACTCTCTGCAGCTTACATTGATTGTGTTTGCTGCAGCCCCACCCCACCCCCACACCAGACAGTGATGCAGCCAGTCAGAATGTTCTCCATGGTATGTCTGTAGAAATTTGCGAGTGTTTTAGGTGACATACCAAATCTCCCCAAATTCCTAATGAAATGCAGTCACTGTCTTGCCTTCTTTATGGCTGGATCGATATGTTGGGTCCAGGTTAGATCCTCTGAGATCTCGACATTTCTGATTCTTCTATGAGGATTGGTTTGGGTTCCATTGTCTTACCCTTTCTGAAGTCCATAATCAGCTCTTTGGTCTTATTGATGTTGAGTGCAAGGTTGTTGCTGTGACACCAACTGAACTTGCTGGCACACCTCACTCCTATATGCCCTCTTGTCACCATCTGAAATTCTGCCAACAATTTGTATTGTCAGCAAATTTATAGATGCTATTTGAGCTGTGTCTAGCCACACAGTCACAGATGCACCAGTGTTGATTGCCAGTGAGGTGGAGATGTTATTTCCAATCCACACAGGAAGTCGAATTGTAGGGGGAGGTACAAAGTCTCAGGTTATGTAGCTTTTCGATCAGGACTAGGAATGATGGTGTTAAATGCTGTGCTGTAGTCCATAAACAGCATCCTGGCATCAGTTTTGTATTGTCCAGGTGATCCACGGTCATGCAGAGAACCAATGAGATTGTGTCTGCAGCAGGTCCAGGTTCTTGCTGAGGCAGAAGTTGATTTTAGCCACGACCAACCTCTCAAAGGACTTTATCACCCTATATGTGAGTGCTATTGGATAGCTGTTAAGGCAGTTCACACTGCTCTTCTTGGGCACTGGTATAATTGTTGCCCTTTTGAAGCAGGTGGGGACTTCCGACTGTCACAGAGAAAGATTGAAACTGTCTTTGAAGATTACTGCCAGTTGGTTGGCACAAGTTTTCAGAGCCTTACCAGGTACCCCATCACAGCCGGCTGTCTTGCGAGGATTCACCCTCCTGAAAGACAGCCTGATGTCAGCCTCCAAGACAGAAATCACAGGGTCACCAGGTGCTGCAGAGATCCTCAAAGCTGTGATTTTATTCTCCCTTTCAAATCAAGCGTAGTATCCAAACCAATATTTACTCTTCAGGCAACATTACTAAATAAACACAGGTAACTATTTATTGGAGCACATTGTTCACATACGTTTCATACATCAGCGGTCCCCAACCATGCAAAGCATGCGCTACCGGGCCATGAGGAAACGATATGAGTCAGCTGCACCTTTCCTCATTCCCTGACACGCACTGTTGAACTTGAACATAGGGCTGCCAACTGTCCAGTATTTGCCAGGACATCCTGTATATTGGGCTAAATTGGTTTGTCCCATACGGGACTGCCCTTGTCCCGTATTTCCCCCGCTAAGGTACAGCGTTCCTGTGAAACCTTCCGTGCCGAAATGGTGTGAAGCGAAGAAGCAATTACCATTAATTTATATGGGAAAAACTTTTGAGCGTTCCCAGACCCAAAAAATAACATAACAAATCATACCAAATAACACATAAAACCTAAAATAACACTAACATATAGTAAAAGCAGGAATTATATGATAAATACACAGCCTATATAAAGTAGAGCCAAGAAGTTCTATTTTGACTTCATCAGTCCACAGGACTTGTTTCCAAAATGCATCAGGCTTGTTTAGATGTTCCTTTGAACTTTTTGAATAGAACTTTTTGGCCGCAATGAGCAAAGGTATGTTTGGAGAAAAAAGGGTGCAGAATTTCATGAAAAGAACACCTCTCTTACTGTTAAGCACGGGGGGTGGATCAATCATGCTTTGGGCTTGTGTTGCAGCCAGTGGCACGGGGAACATTTACTGGTAGAGGGAAGAATGAGTTCAATTAAATACCGGCAAGTTCTGGAAGCAAACATCACACAGTCTGTAAAAAAGCCGAAGGTGAAAAGCGGATGGCTTCTACAATAGGACAACAATCCTAAACACACCTCAAAATCCACAATGGACTACCTCAAGAGGTGCAAGCTGAAGGTTTTGCCATGGCCCTCACAGTCCCCTGACCTAAACATCATCGAGAATCTGTGGATAGACCTCAAAAGAGCAGTGCATGCAAGACAGCCCAAGAATCTCACAGAACTAGAAGCCTTTTGCAAGAAAGAATGGGCAAAAATCCCCCAAACAAGAATTGAAAGACTCTTAGCTGGCTACAGAAAGCAATTACAAGCTGTGATACTTGCCAAAGGGGGCGTTACTAAGTACTGACCATGCAGGGTGCCGAAACTTTTGCTTCGGGCCCTTCTCCTTTTTTGTTATTTTGAAACTGTAAAAGATGGAAATAAAAAAGTTTTCTTGCTTAAAATATTTAAGAAATGTGTCATCTTTAACTTTATGCTTTTTGGAAATCAGTTCATCTTTTACTCACTTAGCTATTTACAGTAACAAAAATTTTGACCGGGGTGCCCAAACTTTTGCATGCCACTGTTCATATATACACATCACACACACACACACACACACACACACACACACACACAATTCAAATCCTCCCTGGAACAGGACATAATAATTTTTCCAAGGAGATATGAAGAAACTTAAAACATAGGAGAGAAAATGAAAATAAATAATTGCAGTACACAAACTGAAGTAAGTTAATTATGATAACTTCAGTGGATCCTGGTTAATTGGAGAACATCAGGACCAATACATTTTGGCCCAATTAAGCAGCTACCCCAATTAGTCTAAGTTTCTTGAGGATGTGATCCTTAATCCAATAACACAGAAATATGAAAAGATATCCATTTGACTAACTAGCACTTTTGAATTTGTTAAAAAGGTATATTTTTATACCTTTTATACCTGAGAAGCAGGACCTCCCAGGCAGTAATTTCTGGATTGCTGCCTGTGCAACGTGCCAGTGAGGGTAGAAACAGGATGATTTGGCATTCTGCTCCTGTGTCTTTTGGTCTTCTGGTATAAAAAAGACCAACTACTGTTTAACTGAGAAACAAGTTATGTATTATGTATTTAAATGAAATACAGAACAAATCAGAACACTATGAATACTACTACAGTCCTATAAAAGTGTATTAATTCCCAATAGATAACAATGGAGGAATTTGTCCAGTGTACATGGCTATGTTCTTTTGATTGACTGTAAACAAAATCAGTGCAGACATTGAGTGCAGATAATGGACTGCTTTCAACAATTGCATCCTCCACCTGAACTGGAGGGGGACTAATATCCTAGTACTACACGAGGGGTGGGGGGTTAAGATGGGAAGCAGAGTGCTAGAAGAGATAGTGGAGAGCTTGTGGAGACAGATGTTGTTAAGACCGCAGACAAACTCAGAAATCAACAGGTTGAACTGGTGCGACCAATGCCCTGAAGTGTATACTGTACTGTATATGTTAAGTATTGTAAGAAAGGTAGATGAGCTCAGGGCATGCAATAACACAATGCAATTATGATATTGTAGCCATTAGGTAGATTTGGTTGCAGGAAGGGCAGGTCTGGCAGCTCAATATTCCGGGGTTCTGCTGGTTAAAACATGAAAGAACAGGAGGGATTAGAGGGGGAGGGGTGGCATTGCTAGTCAAAGAAAATGTCACGGCAGTGCTCAGTTAGGACAGAAAAGTCCTAGTCTAGTGAGGGCTTATGGGGGGGGGGGAAATAAAGAATACAAAATGTATGACCATGCTAATAGGGCTACATTAAAGACCACCCAACAGTTTAAGGGATTTAGAGGAACAAACTTGTTGAAAGATCACAGGCTGTTGCAGGAAACACAAGTTTGCTATAGTAGGAGATTTTAATTTTCCATATTATTGACTGGGACTCCCATACTGTAAAGGATTAGAGGGAATAAAGTATGACAAACCTATTCAGGGAAGTTTTCTTAATCAGTACATAAAGTCCCAATGAGAGAGTGTGCGATACTTGATCTGCTAATAGGTTATCAGACAGGGCAAGTGACAGAAGTTTGTGTAGGGGAACACTTTGCATCTAGTAATCATAATGCTATTAGTTTCAAAGTTAATGAGAAAAAAGATAGCTCTGGTCCGCAGGTTGAGATTATAAATTGGAGAAAGGCCAGTTTTGATGGTATCAGAAAGGATCTGGGAAGTGTAGATTGGGGCAGGCTGTTTTCGGCAAAGGTGTACTTGGTAAGTGGGAGGTCTTCAAAGGTGAAATTTTGAGAGTACAAAGCTTGTATGTGTCTGTCAGGGTTTAGGGAACCTTGGCTTTCAAGAGATATTGAGGCCTTGGTTAAGAAAAAAAAGGGGGTGTACAGCAGGAGGAAACAAATAAGGTACTTGAGGAGTATAAGTTGTTCAAGAGAGCACTTACGAAAGAAACTAGGAGAGTTAAAAGAAGGCATGATGTTGCCCTAGCAGACAAGGTGAAGGAAAATCCTAAGAAATTCTATAGATTTGTTAAGAACAAAAGGATTTCAAGGAGCAAAATTGGTCCTCTGGAAGATCAGAACTGTAATCTGTGTGTGGAGCTAAAAGAGACGGGGGAGATCTTAAATGGATTTTTTTGTATCTATATGTACTCGGAAGATGGACACAGAGTCTATAGAAGTGAGGCAAAGCAGCAGCGAGGTCATGTACACTTTACAAATTAGAGGATGTGGTGTTTGCTGTCTTGAGACAATTTAGAGTGATTTAACTCCTCAGGGCCTGACAAAGTTGTTCCCTCAGACCCTATGGGAGGCAAATGCAGAAATTGCAGGTCTCCTAGCAGAGATATTTAAATCATCCTTAGCGACAGGTGAGGCATGAAAGGATTGGAGGATTGCTAATATTTTTCTGCTGCTTAAGAAAGGCTCTAAAATAAACCAGGAAATTATAGGCTGGTGAACCTAACATCAGCAGTGGGAAGATTACTGAAAGGTATTCTAAGTTTTTGGAAGATATTCTAAGGAAGCAGCCATATGAGTATTTGGATAGACATGGACTGATTAGGGACAGTCAGCATAGCTCTGTGCGTGGTAGGTCATATCTAAACAATCTTATAGTTCTTCGAGGAAGTTACCAGGAAACTTGATGAAGGTAAGCCAGTGGATGTTGACAACATGGACTTAACAAGGCATTGACAAGGTCCCGCATGGAAGGTTAGTTAAGAAGGCTCAGTCACTCAGCATTCAAGATGAAGTAGTAAATTGGATTAGACACTGGCTTTCTGGAAGAAATTAGAGAGTAGTAGATGTTTGCCTCTCTAGCTGAAGACCTGTGACTAGTGGACCAGCTGGAAAAATGGGCTGAAAATGGCATATGGAATTTAATGCAGACATGTGTGAGCTGTTGCCCTTCAGTAGGACCAACTAGGGTATATCTTACACAATGAATGGTAGAGCAAAGGGATCTGGGCATTCAGGTCCATAATCCATTGAAAGTGGCAGTACAGGTAGATAGAGTCGTAAATAAAGCTTTTGGTACATTCATTTATGAAGGCCAAAGTACTGAGTACAGAAGATGGGGTGCTTTATTGAAGTTGTACAAGACATTGGTGAGGCTTAATTTGGAGGATTGTGTGCAGTTTTGGTCACCTACCTAAAAGATAGCTGTAAATAAGGTTGAAAGAGTAGACAGAAATTTACAAGGATGATGCCGGGACTGGAGGACCTGTGTAATAAGGAAAGATCAAATAGGTAGGACTTTTTTCCTTAGAATGGAGAAAATTGAAGTAAGATATGATAGAGGTATACAAAATTATGAGGGGTATAGATAAGTAAATGCAAGCAGACTTTTTCCACTGAGGTTGGGAGAAACTGTAACTAGAGGTAATGGGTTAAGGTGAATGGTAAAAGTTGAAGGGGAACATGAGGGGAAGCTTCTTCACTCAGAGGGTTGTAAGAGTGTGAAAAGAGCTGCCAGTGCAAGTGGTGCAAGTTCAATTTCAATGCTTAAGAGAAAAAAAAATAGGAAAAAAAAACATAGAAAACCTACAGCACAATACAGGCCCTTTGGCTCACAGAGCTGTGCCGAACATGTCCTTACCTTAGAACTACCTAGGCTTTACCCATAGCCCTCTGTTTTTCTAAGCTCCATGTAGCCATCCAGGAGTCTCTTAAAAGACCCTATCATTTCCACCTCCACCACCGGCAGCCCATTCCACGCACTCACCACTCTCTGCGTAAAAAACTTACCCCTGACATCTCCTCTGTACCTACTTCCAAGCACCTTAAAAATATACCCTCTCGTGCTAGCCATTTCAGCCCTGGGGAAAAGCCTCTGACTATCCACACGATCAATGTCTCTCATTATATTGTACACCTCTATCAGGTCACCTCTCATCCTCCCTCGCTCCAAGGAAAAAAGGCCGAGTTCACTCAACCTATTTCTCATAAGGTATGCTCCCCAATCCAGGCAACATCCTTGTAAATCTCCTCTGCACCCTTTCTATGGTTTCCACACCCTTCCTGTAGTGAGGCAACCAGAATTGAGCACAGTGCTCCAAATGGAGTCTGACCAGGGTCTTATATAGCTGCAACATTACCTCTCGGCTCTTAAACTCAATCCCACGACTGATGAAGGCCAATGCGCCGTATGCCTTCTTAACCACAGAGTCAACATGCACAGCAGCTTTGAGTGTCCTATGGACTTAGACCCCAAAATCCTTCTGATCCTCCACACTGCCAAGAGTCTTACCATTAATGCTATATCCTACCATTATATTTGACCTACCAAAATGAACCACCTCACACTTAGCTGGGTTGAACTCCATCTGCCACTTCTCAGCCCAGTTTTCCATCCTTTCAATGTCTCTGACAGCCCTCCACACTATCCACAACACGCCCAACCTTTGTGTCAGCAGCAAATTTACTAACCCATCCCTCCACTTCCTCATCCAGGTCATTTATAAAATTCACAAAGAGTAGGGGTCCCAGAACAGATCCCTGAGGCATATCACTGGTCACCAGCCTCCATGCAGAATATGATCCGTCTACAACCACTCTTTGCCTTCAGTGGGCAAGCCAGTTCTGGATCCACAAAGCAATGTCCCCTTGGATCCCATGCCTCCTTACTTTCTCAATAAGCCTTGCATGGGGTACCTTTTCAAATGCCTTGCTAAAATCCATATACACTGCATCTACTGCATCCATGTGAATAGGAAGTTTGGATAGGTAGTTGGACGGCAGCAGTATGGAGAGCTATAGTCCAGGTGCAGGTCAATGGGAGTAGGCTCGGATCAGATAGTCCGAAGGATCAGTTTCTGTGCTGTATTTTCCTATGACTTTATGACTCCAAATCTTCATTTTCATTGTAACATTCCATATGATTATCAATACCTTCAAACTCTGCATAGTTTTTAACTTGAAGTAGTGAAATAGTTTCATTTTCACTCCTGGCCGTTCCTGGCATCTTCAAGCCTAAATGCTTGAAACCTCAGTGAGCAAAACAGTTCTAAATTGTCTTACCACTTATTTTTCACCATCTATCAGTGTTTTTTGAACATAATCACATGGAACTGATGATATTTAAAAACTGTTCGCTCTAAGCAAGGTGTAGTGTCTAATGGGAATGCATGTGCACACGACTGACAGTACTTGGAAAATGTTTGTCAACAATCTCCTACCCAATTAAGCAGCATAATGTCTCAAATTCCATCTAGTTTCCTAATCTGTTCCTCAACAATTTGAATTAAATAGTCCATATCACATTCACTCCAAATGTTCACCCCTATATTATTGAAAGTAACTTGATTTTTTTCCACACTATGTACATTCACATTCCCCAAGATTACTGCTCGCTTATATCATGCCCTACATCACTATCACTAAACCCTTCCACCATTGTTTTCTGCCCCCTGTTGATTCTTAGATCCATTCAAATCAAATCTATTTCTTTATGTTGGTCTGCTGAGCCAAAATCTCTTTTCTCCAATGGACCAATACCAGTCTTTAAATAAAGCACAACTTCATCTCCTTTTCCTTATTTCATCTCCTTACTGTACCTGTGTGGGCACGTGGCCAAGTGGTTAAGGCACTCGTCTAGTGATTTGAAGGTCGCTAGTTCGAGCCTTGGCTGAGGCAGTGTGTGTGTCCTTGAACAAGGCACTTAACCACACTTAACTCTGTGATGACACTGGTGCCAAGCTGTATGGGTCCTAATGCCCTTCCCTTGGACAACATTGGTGTTGTGGAGAGGAGAGACTTGCAGCATGGGCAACTGCTGGTCTTCCATACAACCTTGCCCAGGCCTGCGCCCTAGAGAGTGAAGACTTTCCAGGCACAGATCCATGGTCTCACAAGACTAACAGATGCCCTGTACGTTAAACACTCTGGCATAATCAAGTTTCAAGTTCAAGTTTATTGTAATTTCAACCGTATGAAATTACAGTTTTCGTGCCAAATGAAACAATGTTCCTCTGGACATTAATGCACAACACAGTACATATAACTCACACAACACAAAATAATATTACCACAAATAAATTAACAAATAAGTTGCATTTACAACACATTAAAAAGTAACATACTCAATTGATGCTTCATACATGATGAGACCTTGGGTGGTGGCAAGAACTTCAGCAGTCTCACAGCCTGGAGGAAGAAACTGTTTGCTATCCTAACAGTCCTTCTCCTAATGTTACAGTACCTCCTGTCTGATGGTATGGGGTCAGAGATTGTAGATTATTATTATTTCCTAGCTCCAATCATCTAGCAGCCATGGCTGTGTAATGACACCATAGTTCCATCCAGGCTCAACAAGAAGCTCAAAGACCTTGGCTTTGACCCTGCCTCGTGCAGCTGGATCATGGACTTCCTGTCAAATCGCCAGCAGGTTGTAGGAGTGGGCTCCCTCACCTCCAACCCTCTGACACTCAATACAGGAGCCCCTTAGGGCTACATACAGAGTCTCCTCCTTTACTCCCTATATATCCATGACTGTATTGCCACGCACAGCTCCAATCTGCTAATTAAATTTGCCAACGACACTACATTGATTGGCCTTATCTCAAACAATAATGAGGTGGCCTACAGGGAAGTAGTCATCTCTCTGACACAGTGGTGTCAAGAAAACAACCTCTCCTTCAATGTCGCAAAAACAAAGGGACTGGTTGTGGATTACAGGAGGAATGGAGACGGGCTAAGCCCTATTGACATCAATGGATCTGGGGTTGAGAGGGTAAACAGCTTCAAGTTCCTCGGCACCCACATCACCGAGGACCTCACGTGGTCTGTACACACCAGCTGTGTGGTGAAAAAGGCAGAACAGCACCTCCTTCACCTCAGATGGTTGAGGAAGTTTGGTATGGGCCCCAAATTCCTAAGAACTTTCTACAGGGGCACAATTGAGAGCATCCTGACATCTGCATTACTGCCCGGTATGGGAGCTGTACCTCCCTTAATCACAGGACTCTGCAGAGAGTGGTGCCGACAGCTCAACGTACCTGTAGTTGTGAACTTCCCATGATTCAGGACATTTACAAGGACAGGTGTATAAAAAGGGCATGTAGGATCATTGGGGACCCAAGTCATCCCAACAACAATCTATTCCAGCTGTTACCATCTGGGAAGCAGTACCGCAGCATAAAAGCCAGGACCAACAGGCTCCCAGACAGCTTCTTCCACCAGGCCATCAGAATGATGAACTTGCACTGAGTTGACTGTACTCTATATTACATTGACTGCTCTATTTATTATAAATTACTATGATTGCACATGGCACATTTAGATGGAGATGTAACAAAGATTTTTACTCATGTATATGAAGTATGTAAGAAATGAAGTCAATTCAATTACCCCCATTAATGTCTCATGCTTTAATTCATCCATATCATTGTGGATGGTGCATGTATTTTCTCCATCCTATTTCTATACTTGGTTAGCACATACTACTGAGAATAATCAAAAGACATGCCACTTATTCTCCTTCGCAGTGTTCTAACCTCTCGACCTTATTCCTCCTACTACCAATGTTGTTTGGTACAACTACTGATTCTTCATCCACTCCTTCCACTCTATCCCGTAAAAACCCAGTGCAACAGAAACTCCAATGAAGCTCCAAAGACTTCATTCCTGAGAAAGGAGGGATCTTCAATGGGCTACACCTTGAAAGTGTCAAAACTGGCCTGGACACAGGACTCTGGTAAATATTCTATCTCCCAGTAGGGATGATGGACTTAAAAAGAATATTTCAACATGTGCTTGTGGGAAAAAAAACACCTAGTAATTAGTGGTTAATGATATTGCTTTTAGAAATGGCTTTTGGAGGGGCTAATTACAATTAGTACTATTTATCTCCACAAAACAGAATCGACATCTTGTATTACAATTAAACCAAAGCCAACAGTTCCTATCAGGACACTTTAAGAAAAAACTAGCTATTAACATGAACTATCAAATAAGACAAAGCTAACAGTTGATGAAATAGTTTTTGTAAAAATCAATCAACCTTTAAACATACAGACATGCTTAACCTCTAAACCACTTCCCTAAACTTTGAAATTCATTCAACTGTACATTCTCTATTCTCCCTTTTCCCATTGGACAGAAGATACAAAAGCCTAAAAGCACACCACCGCGCTTAAAAGATAGCTACTATCCCATTGTTATCAGACACGTGAATAAGCTTCATGTACAATAAGATGGACTATTGGCTACATGATCTAAGATGTTGCGATCGTGTACTTTATTGTTTACCTAAACGGTGCCTTTTCTGTAGCTTTTATACTTTATTCTTCATTGTTATTGTTCTATTTTGTTCTATCTCAATGCACTGTGTAATCATTTGATCTGTATGAACAATCTGCAAGACAAGCTTTCCACATATCTTAGTACATGTGACAATAATAAACCAATACATTTTGGTGCCTCTACATAAGCATACAAGTATGATTAATTTTTTAATCCAACAGGACTCTACCAGTGCCAGATCTGCATGCTCAGACAACTGTTGGTAAGGGATGGTAAGAGCAGAATTTAAATTGTACTGTCTTGTATTATCAGGTAGCTTACAGTCATTATACTATCTGAATACTTCTGATAGCATTGCCTAGAAATGTGGATAAATATCAATTCACTATTTATTGAAAGCATGAATAAATTACTGGCAGCCGCCGTAAATGGAGTTTCGTGAATGAATCAAGAGACCATGCAGAGAAAGAGTGAAATACTGCTCTAATAGTGTTACAGGACTTCTTTCTTTAAAGCAATGATATCCAAGGGCTACATTTTAAATGCACAAAACAGAAGTTTTTTTACAGACTATTTATTTACACCATATACAGAGAAACTCAGATGCACAGATCTGTGCAGCAACTCCCCTTCATTTTTTATTAATATCAGAATTTCAGACTGTAGTTTGCCTCTTTTCCACACAAGTACAGTCATGACCAAAATAATCAACTGGGTGATTATGTGATTAATATCAAACTGTGCACTGCAATAACTTCACTGTACATATGGCACTCAGAAATAACACACACTAATATCTGTGAGTATGTGCATACTTGGCTCTGCTTTTAGCCTGCTAATCATAATTCCACTTCATAAACAAATCCTCAAAAAGCTTTAATGCCACAATGAGCTACAGAAGTGAAAGCTCTTGAACCAGAGAATATTCGTAAATACGGTTTTAAGGCTGAAACTGCATTCAACAAAAAAACGTGCATTTTCAAAAGCCACTGCATTAAATGTTACATTAATTATTCTACATTATGCACGTTTAAATAAGCAAAATTACTTACATTGTTTCACAAAACTTGACACACTGAAAAAATATGGAGCGTTCTATTTAAAACAATCTTACCTAGCAAGAGTTTCCAAGGAGAAATCAATTTTCCAATAGATATTTTTGTTTTAAAAGGTAAACAATTCAGTGTTAGATTTTGCATGTAATTTTCTATAAAGTATTTATTTACCTTATATTAAAAATCAGTACTGTTCAGTGTAGCTTGTAAACCTATGTTCACAATACTAAGTCAGAATTTTATAAATTTATGGATAATCACAAAATGTATTCCAAAATAGAGTACACTATGAACACCCAATGATACTCCTCAAAAGCAACCCTACTAGTTCATAGTTTTCATAAAAATCCAACAATTTTGAAATAAGTCTAAAGAATTTATTTCCCAATAAAATTGCACTAATTCGCATCTTTAAAAAAAAATCTCAAAATTTCCACTTAAATCAGTTAACTGCACTTAAGCCATAATTGTGTCAAAGATACACTATTCACTGTATACGGGATTAACAAAGTTCCGATCAGCTTATTTCAGTGCAACTTTACAGTAACTTGAATGTAAAGTTGCTAGCCCTGAACCAGCGATTGTAACAAGCCCATGACTAAAAATTCATAAGAACATATTAAAAAAGCAATCAATCATCAGGCTCTTCAAGCTTGCTCCACTTTTCAACGATCAAGGATAATCTATGATCGACTCAACTCCTCTTCTGTACCATTGCTCCATATCTCTTTATTCCTTGATTAAATATTTATCCATCTCCACTTTAAATATTTCTGTGCTCCAATTTCGGCCATCTGCCAAGGCAGTGAATTCAATACAGTCAATTCCACCCCCCTCAGCCAATCATATGCAGCAAGTCAATCCATAAAAGCATGCAAACATGGTCAGCAGGTTCAGTTATAGTTTAGACCAAGCAACAGAATAAGGAAGAAATGTAATTTAAGTGACTTTGACTATGGAATGAGTGCTGGCGCCAGACAGAGTGGTTTGAGTATCTCAAACTGCTGATCTCCTGAGATTTTCCATGCAGAAGTCTCTAGAGCAGGGGTTCCCAACCCTTATGCCATGGACCAATGCTATGAAGCAAAGGGTCTGTGAACCCCAGGTTGGGAACCCCTGCTCTAGAGTTTAAGAAAATGGTGCAGAAAAACAAAAAAAAAACATTCAGTTCTGTGGGTGAACCACCTTGTTAATGAGAGTTCAAATGAGAATGGGTGACTGGTGCAAGCTAACAGTAACTACAACAGTGGTCTGCAGAAGAGCATCTCTGAACGCATAACATGTTAACCTTTGAAATGGATGGCTACCAACCTGCTTAACCCTAGCCTAATCACAGGATAATTTACAAAGACCAATTGACCTATTAATGGTAGGTCATTGGACTGTGGTAGGAAATCAGAGCACCTGGAACAGTTAGAGTCAAAGACCTTGGAAGATTAGGACTTCTCTATAATGAAGAAAATTTTTGATATGCAAGTCAAAGATGCCTTAGATTCATGACCTGGCCTTCAAAAATAGTCTGGGGTGCCATGCTGCTATTGAGGTTATTTATCAATTAAGACATCACCCAGAATCTACCCTATGAAGCATCCTGCATTACCAAATGGCAAGATCTGCTTGTATAGCAAACAGGCTGGACCTTCACATACTGTACATCAGTAGCCATTTAATCGGAATCTTCATGTCACATGACAGTGTTAAGCTATGTTTCCATTGCCTGCAGTTAACACAGAGTGCACAAATTCAGATATTCCAAGTGCTCACATCATTTGTGAGATATCATCTTCTGCTTCAGCCTGGAAGGAAATAATGTTGAATTTTATTATCCTGTTGATGGTCAAATAGTTGCAGCATAATGAACAAACCTGCTCATCTTTGTGATAAAATTCATAAAGGAGTCAATGGTAGTACTGGAGGCATCCAGTCATCCAAAGAATGACTCACTAGAGATCCAGTGTGAACTGCACCCACCCAGGAGAATGTTGGTTATGATATGATTATGAAGACACGTAGTCCTCTTTTATTGTCATTTAGTAATGCATGCATTAAGAAATGATACATTATTTCCTCCGGTGTGATATCACAAAACACAGGACAAACCAAGACTGAAAAAACTGACAAAACCACATAATTATAACATATAGTTACAAACAGTGTAACAATACCATAACTTGACGAAGAAGTCCGTGAACACAGTAAAGTTCAAAGTTTCTTAAATGTCCCACATCTCACGCAGACGGGAGAAGGAAGAAAAACTCTCCCTGCCATGCCAACCACAATCCGACTCTTGAGTCATCCAAAAACTTCGAGCTCTGATCAGCTCTCTGACACCGAGTACTGAGCGCCATCTCTGTCCAAATGATTCGACCTCCTTCTCGGTTGCCAAAAGCAGGCAAGGCCGGGGATTTTGAGGCCTACCCTCCAAAAGATTCACGACCACACAGTAATGACAGCAGCGAACGGGCATTTCAGAAATTTCTCCAGATGTTCCTCTGTGCTTTCAGGTCTATCTCCATCAAATCAGAATTGTCCACGGCCCCTGTTTAACAGATACGATATCATTTTCACTGGAGAGCTGCGCCGCCATCTTCTCCTCCCGCGTTAGGAGGTGGCAGATAACAATAGTATTGGAACTCATGAGTTGCCATACTTTGACACGCGGTCTGAATTTACCTGGTCTTAACAAGTTGGAATTTCACCTCTTCCTCTATCACAATATGATAAAATGGAATACTAAAGGAAAAAAAAAATCAAATCATCCTTGCCTTAAAGGGGCCACAAGAAACCACTGCTTTAATCCAAAATTTACATGGGAAGGACAACACCTTTAGTAAAATAAAGTTACACTATCATGTTTAGAATATCCAAATTATATTTCATAAGCTTGTAATTACCATTCTTCACTTACATTGGTCTCAGTTGTTACCATTACTTTGCTTTTATGTGATATTAGACCAATTGCAATTCAGACATAAACCCAGTTACACAAATAAGTATCTGACCATTTGATGAATAACAGAAGCAGGCATCCCAAGTATTAAAAGGTATAATATAGTAATTTGAATTGAATTGACTTTATTTCTTACATCCTTCACATACATGAGGAGTAAAAATCTTTGTATTACATCTCTGTCTAAATGTGCAATCTGCAATTTATAGTAATTTGTAATAAATAGTATGTACAACAGGACAGTCAATATATCATAGAAAACACAATAGTATCAGCGTGAATTAATCAGTCCAATGGTTTGGTGAAAGTAGCTGTCCGGGAGCCTGTGGTCTTGGCTTTTATGCTGCGGTACCATTTCCTGGATGGTAGCAGCTGGAACAGTTTGTGGTTGGGTGACCTTTGGGCCCTTTTTACACGCCTATCTCTGTAAATGTCCTGAATAGTCGGAAGTTCACATCTACAGATGTGCTGGGTTGTCCACACCATTCTCTGCAGAGTCCTGCGATTAAGGGAGGTACAGTTACCATAGCAGGCAGTGACACAGCCAGTCAGGATGTTCTCAATTGCGCCCCTGTATAAAGTCCTTAGGATCTGGGGACTCATGCCAAACCTCTTCAACCATCTGTAATTTGAAAGAGGCAATGCTGTGCTTTTTCACCACACAGCTGGTATGTACAGACTGGCGATACAAGTACTACAAATTGAGGAATTTCAGATCCATGTAAAAAGTGTCTAGTAAGACAGCTCTTCCGAATTATCCATCTGCTATGACTTTATATTCTTAGGTGACCATATAAAGCACATTCTACTTTCCTGCTATTTGAAAGAAAAGCCAAGAAATAACAAATAAAATACGTAGATGCTATGTAACACAACATTCACCAATTTATATTAACTCCTTTTAGTTATTTTGATTCACTGTATGGTGTAAGTTCAATCTGGACTCATATGATTGTCTATACAAAACTAAACCTTAGATTTTGTTCATCTACATTATCAATTCATTTGCCAGTTTGAGACTACCAAATCAAAATACATGACCACAAAATAGTGAAACGAAACAAACAAAAAGCTTAGTAACAATTGTTAAAAGGATGGATTAATCAATTTAATTCTCACTAAACATAGTTCTCTTTTATAATTGGCAAAGAACACAATATTAAAATGCATGGTAATGAAGAATGAGGCTAATGAAGATCCAGTAATGTAGTACATTTAGTGAACTTCAAACCCTCCACACTATAGTTTCAGAAATAAGCATAAGTCACTCTAATGGTTCATTTATACAATTTAACTGAAACCCAGCTCAACTGGCATTAACTGGCCTCAGAAAACAGTTCATGGATTTCAGCAGATTAGCTCTACATAGTGCATAGAAATAATTTTCCAATCAATGGATACACCTTTAATTAACTGAAGTATATTCAAGCATTTTCTGAACCAAAAGCATATGAAGAAATAAATGACAATTTTGTGAATTCAGTTAGAAACATAGAAACACAGAAAACTTGCAGCACAATACAGGTCCATTCCTGCACTGTCTCTTTAATAAGAGTTATGTCATTAGTCTCAATGCAAAAAGATGCCAACTTTCCTAGCTGTGGAAAGGGGAGGGGGGCACAAGGAAAGAAAGTAAATCTCGTCAGGAGGTTCATCATTAGTAAAACATCAGAAACTGGAACGTGAAGATACTCATTAACCCAAAATATATTGCAAGAAAGATCAACTGTCATTGTGGCACAAGGGCTGGTAAGCTAATGTACTGACCACAACTCGCTGCAAAATCAAATATGCCTGTGACAGGCAGCATTTAGAGGTCATGCAGGATAAATTAGTGCTGAGCTTCTCATGCAGTCAGATACAAAATCAGCTGCAAAATCACTGTTGTAGTCCCTGAATCTTCTTCTGATGTCAATAAAAGGCTGATCATTCTCCAAAATCAATTCAAATGAAGCCACTATCTCACTGTGCATACAACCTATCACCAAGTTCTAACAGAGGCAAGGGATAAATTCTACATCTCAAATACCCTCAACTTCATTCCAAAGGACGACAAGAGTACCTGGACTGGATATGGCCATCATTTCCAAAATGGAGCTATTGATAAGAATGTCAACAGGAAATATCTTCTAATGGCGGCCACAAAGACTGTCTTAAGACTATGTGGAGACAAGGGAGGTCAGGTGCTTGAACCTCGTAGACTACATTATGATCAATGGCATAAATGTGTGACATACTTAATATAACAGTAATAAAGTCCAAAGAATGCTGAACAGATCACCTTGTACACTTGTATGCTTGTTCCAATTTGCCAGAAGATCCAGGACACTGCCCAGTGTCAGTTCAGCACTAAAGGATTTATAACACCAGGAAAAGCTTGAAATCAGATCCATAGCTGATTAGAGTGACTTTGTTTTACTAATGACAACTCCATATAGGAACACTGAAAGCAAATTAAGTCCAAGACACTGCAGCCAGATCAATCCATAGGAGCACAAACCTCCTGCTGTCAAGGACATCTTCAGGAGGTAGCTTAAAGACCCTCACCATCCCATTCATGCCTCATCATCAGGGTGTAGCTACAGGAGCCTCAAGACCACATTCAACATTTTAACTTCTTCCCTCTGCCATCAAATTTCTAAAAAGTCCATGAACACTACCTAATTATTTGTCTTTTGCATTATTTTGTAACCAATAATGTCTTCCACTGTATTGCTGCCACAAAATAAATTTCACAACATATGTCAATAACAAATCTGATCTTGCAGCTGAAACTGAAGACTGTCAATATGAATAACTGGTGCATACAGATCACGGGTTATGAAGACAAGCATAACTCTTTTCAGCCACCAATACGGCCTGCAGACCTAACAAAAAAAAATACTATTACTAAAAAAAATTAATAAATTATTTGACCTATGCTTGAACATTGCCAAGTTCATCCATCAACCTCTCTCAGCGCTGTTAAATACTCCTTGCACACCCCAAAAAATAATGCACACTTTCTTTTCTGCATCTTGGATGTTCAGTGTAGCAGCCAGATGTCAAGTATTACAACCTTGTGAACCATGTCATTGCAAACTTCCCCCTGTGCACCATCTGGAAAATTGGAGGTGTCTGGGACATAATGCCTTGTGGATAAGTACTATTTAATGGATTACAAACTTCAAATAAACACTCATAACATATGAACCAAATGATTACATTAATTGTACGATGACACTAGAAGTAATTTGAAATAGTTAAGGAAACACACGAGTGGAAGGTGGAGATATGTCTCCACCAAAAAAGGTGAAAGGCATTCCTTCCCTCTGCTAGTCTTCAGATCACCCTTCTGTAAGGTGTAGTACCTACTTAGCCCACCACCCCCCCCCCAAAATCAGGGTCAAAGGAAGCCATGGAAGCAGGTGGTGGATGGTCACATGAGCAGCTGGAGCATATCAGAACGCATCACAAGTCCTGGTTATGTGACCACTGATGCCAGGCAAACAATCTCTGAAAAAGTATTAACAATGGTGAGGGTCACTTGTCGTGCAAAGACACTGCCCAGAAGGAGGCAATGGCAAACCACTTCTATAGTAAAATCAGCCAAGAACAATCAGATCATGGAGAGACCATGATTGCCCATGGCACACAACCAACGAACAAAAGAAAACTCATGAATGTATGGATAGGATTGGAATTAAGGCCGTGTAAAGGCAATGAAGAACCAAGCAATGTTTGGGAAATATATGGAGAAATGTATAAAAGTTGCCTCACGAGATGACCGGCAGCAGGTGAGGGTAGTTGATTTGCCTCAAATGCAGTGATTTAGGGTTATGCTTATCCTAGCATGCAAAGTCATGTCCGGTTGACTGAGTGGATGACATCACCAGTGAGATCAAACGGCCATGAAAGCAGCTCTGCAGTACCCTGCGGACAGAGAAGAGCATGGTAAGGTACAAAAGACATCGTGGCTATCCAGTGCAACCAAGTAGGTCTCCATTTGTGTCACCAGAATAGAGTTTGAGGCCGAGAGAATGGAAATGCCCCACTGCAATGCCTTTTCCACTTTAAAAGCTTTCCCGCACAGGTTCCTTTGTGCAGTTCTATCGTCAAAATTGATGGACAACCAACGTTGAATTGGCAACAACAGGATAGCTCCCTGTTCTTCAGGGAAAACAACACCATTCACCTGCCCTGGAAGCAACATTCTGAACTCCTTATCAAGCATGTCAACCATATTGAAGAGATCCTTAAGCCAATTCATAAAGGCAGATTAAACAGTACAGGATGCTGACAAGAAAAAAGGGCCTTTCTTAGAAGAGATTGGATAGGCAGAGGTTATTTTTACTGAACATGGAAGCTGAGGATGACATTAGAGGTTTATAAAATATGAACATAAATAGGATAGATAGATCATCCAAGGACAGAGGAGTCTAGAGCTAAAGGGCACGTTTAAAGTGGTGGGGTTGAAATCTAAAGGAAATCTGGAGGGTACAGTTTTTCCTCATTGAGGGTGGCATTCATCATTAAGGACCCCATCACCTAGGACATGTCCTCTTCTCATTGCTATCATTAGGGAGGAGGTATAGGAGCCTGAAGGCTTGCACTTAACAACTCAGGAATAGCCTCTTCTCTGCCATCAGATTTCTTAATGGATATTGAACCCATGAACACTACCTCACTACTTTTTACACTACTTAATCTACACACACACACACACATAAATACATACATTTAAATGTTAAATATATTTGTAAATGTTTTTTAAAAACCTGAGGTCCATGAGCCAGTCCTCATTAGGGGATTGGAAATGGAGGTCAGTTTCTTAAAATTTCTTCCTATTACCATATTAGAGGATCTGACCTGTGACCAGTAGGTTAAGTGCTATCACATAGAAGGCACAACAGCGCCTCTACTTTCTTAGAGGATTATGCAGATTCACATGTCATCTCTGGCGGAAAGAGAGTAGGTGTTCAGCGAAACAATCTCCCACAGACTGGGAGAACATTTCGCTGAACATCTACAATCTGTCCGACAGAGAAAGCAGGATCTCCCAGTTTAATTCCATGTCCCATTCCCATTCTGATATGTCTATCCATGGCCCCCTCTACTGTCAAGATGAAGCCCCATTCAGGTTGGAGGAACAACATCTTATATTCCATCTGCGTAGCATCCAACCTGATGGCATGAACATTGGCTTCTCTAACTTCGTTAATGCCCCTCCTCCTGTTCTTACCCTATCCTTTTTTTAAATTTTTTTAATTTTTTCCTTTATCTCTCTCTCTCTCTTTTTTTCCCTCTGTCCCTCTCACAATAACTCCTTGTCTGCTCTCCATCTTCCTCTGGTGCTCCCCTCCCCCTTTCTTTCTCCCTAGCCCTCCCGTCCCATGATCCACTCCCTTCTCCAGCCTTGTATCCCTTTTGCCAATCAACTGTCCAGCTCTTAGCTCTATCCCTCCCCCTCCTGTCTTCTGCTACCATTTCAGATCTCCCCCTCCTCCTCCCACTTTCAAATCTCTTACTATCTCTTCTTTTAGTTAGTCCTGACGAAGGGTCTCAGCACGAAAAGTCGACTGTGCTTCTTCCTATGGATGCTGTCTGGCCTGCTGCATTCGACCAGCATTTTGTCAAGAGTTCACTCAACCGGTTTTCATAAGTCATCAATGTATATAAGCTATCCTACATATTTATATTTGTTGTGTTTTTAAATAATATTGTATTCTTGTGCTGCATCAGAACTGAAGTAACAATCATTCCATCCTCCTTTACACTTGCATACTGAAAACGATGTTGAACAGTTCTGAAGGCTAAAGGAAGCCTTATGTTCTATACTGTCAGGCACAACCAACAGCTCCTGAACCAGTATAGGTAACTCACTCATCTCAACACAGAACTGACTCCACAACCTATTGACTCACTATCAAGAACTCCAAAACTCGTTCGTTTCTATTTATGTACTTTTTTATTATTGGCATGATGTCTTTTTTCACACATTAGTTATTTGTCAGTCCTTGTTTATGTGTTTTTTTCATAAATTCTATTGCACTTTTTTACTTTGCTGTAAAAAAACTGCAAGAAAATGAATCTTGAGGTGACATATGTACCTTGACTGTAAATTTACTTTGAACATTTAGACAGCACTTGGAAAAGCAATACAGGGAAATGGGCCTTCGCAAATTAATGGGATTAGAATGGATAGACACCACAGTCAGCACTGATGAGATAGACTGAAAGAGCCCCATTTCTGTGAATGATGGTTCCATGATTCTGAGATTTATTTGGTGATCCCAGAGATCAAATCTAAAAGTCAGTAAGCCAGATGGTGAACCATGTCAATCATGCCTGCAGCTTCTGACTCACGTCATGACTGCAGAGTGTGGTGTGGATAGCCCAGTGCATCTATAGATGTGAACTATACAGGATATTTACAGAGACAGGTCTGTAAAAAGTGCCCGAATGATCACTGGGGACCTGAGTCACTCCAACCACAAATTGTTCTAGCTGCTACCATCAGGGAAATGGTGTGTGGCCTCTGTCGGTCATAGTTGACCATGGGTACTGCACCTCTGGTAGTCACCGAGCGTGGCCTCTCCAGGGTGCAAGCCAGGGCAGAGTCGATATGGAGATGCCCATGCAGTGGGACACCCCCTCTCCATGCTGATCACAGGTCCAAAGGAATGACTTAAGTCAATACAGTTTGGTGCCAGAGTTGCCATGCCGGTGCTGGGTACAGCAGTCAGCCACCTTCGGGACCCTGACTCCGGATTTTTCCTTGGGGTTTACTCCCAAAGCCTTTCCCGTGAGCAGGTATAGCCGCAAGGCAGTGGAGGTTTGAAATCAGAGTTTTCCCTCTCCTAGATGAGCTACAATCCATGGTTAACGAGCCCCATCTGCCTGGGAAATGGTACCGCATCATAAAAGCCAGGACCAACAGGCTCCGGGACAGCTTCTTCCACCAGGCCATCAGACTGATTAATTCACACTGATACAACTGTATTTCTATGCCATATTGACGGTCCTGTTGTGCATACTAATTATTACAAATTACTATAAATTGCAGATTGCACATTTAGATGGAGATGTAACATACAGATTTTTTACTCATGTATGTGAAGGATGTAAGAAATAAAGTTAATTCAATGATCCAACAATTCATCCACTGCTCCACCAATTCATCCAGTGATTTAAAAAGCATCAGGCGGACAAATGTGACTGAGAGAACTAGAGGGCAATTTCCTTCCAGACTACATCCTGAACCACCTTTGCAAGCCCATGAAAAATACAATAGCAACATGAGACTGTCTCCAGTCCTAAACACAAAATAATCTGCAGATGCATGAGCCGCCTCCTTCTACTACCCATTGTGCTTTCCCCTATTCCTTCTTCACCTTTCCTGCCTATCCCCTCCCTGCTTCCCCTCCCCCATCCCTTTATCTTTCCCCTTACTGGTTTTTCACCTGGAACCTACCAGCTTTCTCCTTCCCACCCTCCCCCGACCTTCTTTATAGGGCCTCTGCCCCTTCCCTCTACAGACCTGACGAAGGGTTCTGGCCCGAAACGTCGACTGATTGTTACCACGGATGCTGCCCGACCTGCTAAATTCCTCCAGCGTGTTGTGAGTGTTGCTCTGTCTCCAGTCCCTTGCTTACCTGCTATCACTGCACCATGATTTATGCACACATCAACCAGGTACAAAGTTGAGTGATTTTCCCTTCTTGTTTACATTCTACCAGATTATTATCACCTACTTCATTTGAGACAATAACTTAGGCATCAACCTCCAATATGGCAGGAACCTTTTCACTGTTGGTTACTACAGTGCTGAACCAAAATTCATCACCAAGGATGTCTGCGCCTTGCAGTTTGCCAGCTAAAGCTGCATTGTAACTCCCTCTGCTCAGGGCCTGTAAATGATGCTAGATCTCTTTGCAGCAGAAGAAAGCAGCAATTGGATTTGGATTAAAAGGAAAGGCAACAACTGGACTGCAAGATGAAGACAGGAGGATATGGAACTGAGGGGGTATATCTGGGATGCCAGGTAGCACCGTTGAGCCCTCTGGAGACATCGTGGGCTTATCAACGAAACGTCAAAGAAGGAGGGTGCCTACCTGATGACCCCGATGATGTAGCTACCCTCCCTCCTTGTCACCACTCCAAGCCCACTGCCAACATCGAGAGTGCCGACTTACCATAGGGATTGAAACATCAAGTCCTAGTAGCTCTACTGTTGCTTTAGGAAGAACTTGATCGGTTCTTCTTGATTGCCAATGATAAGGCCCTCCATCAACTTCCCTCAGGTTAAAATTTCCTTGCACTCTGGAAAATACTGAACACTTTCTGTACCTTGGTTGTCATCTCTCGCAGTATCAACAGTGAAATCCAGCACAGCATCAGTGCTTTCTTCAAGTGGCAACAGACTTAAATAAATTAATGAAATCCCTGATCATTTACCTACTACAGTAAAACCTGAACCAACAATGCACGGCAAATTAATTCTGGAGGGTTTCACCAATCGTGCTTCACTCAAATGCTGGGGATCAGATGGAATGACCACCAGACCAATGCAAGTATCTTACAAAAAGCTGCATTCACCCACATCAGAGACTTGGAGACCTTGAATAGCTAAGCCATTGCATCTTGATTCCTAAAAAGCATTTTTTTTTTTACTAATCTTAATTCTCCCAGCTCCCAGAGAAAACGTGGACACTGCTTGAATGTTCAGAAAATCCACTTACCACACTGGATGAAAACAAATCAACTGAAAGACATCCTGCCAAGGTCAAAACTTCCTTGGACCTGTATTCCTATGAGTTAAACTATTCTGCTATGTGGAGTGTATGAGATGTCCATGGAGGGGTAGCACCTCTGGTGGCAGGCTTGTCATTCTCTGCCCAGGGACATTTTGTCCACCTTTGGTCCCCACCTGCCATCCAGCTCTCACCTGTGGCTCCAAGTAACTGTTTGCATGCGACAGTGACCACACCCCAGTATACCGCTCCAATAGGCTGGCTAAACCAGTTGAGGGTAGCCAGGATCCTCCAATCCTGGTGAGACAGGGATATGCCTACCCCAGCATGCAAAGCCAGTTCCAGCAGAATAGGTGGATGAGATCAACTACAAGATCCAATGGCCAAGAAGGTGGTGCTACAACACTTTGTGGAGAGTGAAAGGCACAACAAGACAAAGAAGCTATGATGGCTATCAACTGCAACCAGTAATGATGATTTTTCATACCCTGGACCTTGAGGTCGAGAGAGTAGAACTTCACCAGTACAATGGCTTTTACTATAAAGCTCTTTACCCAAATTGATGAGCTGCACAGACAAAAGTCATTGTTAAAAACGACGGACAACCAACACATTCCGCTATATTATGAAGACTATTCTAAGTACATTTGTCCCGAGAAATGAATGCAGTTTTAAAGTATGCAAAACTCTACCTTACAGGCAAAGATCCAAATGTGACCTAGATTCAAAAATAATTAAACCGTCACTTCCCTTTGGTCAGGAACATTTATTGCTTCAACTTATTAATTTTATGTTCTTAACAGAATACACAAACTGCCACTTTGCACAACATTAAATTGGTCTTGAACAGCAGATCACCATTCTTAGACATTGTTTGGTTCAGTAACTAGTAGTTCTAGCTGTCACCAGTAAATATCCATATGGTCATGAAAAACTGTTCTATGAAAGTATATTTAACTTCCATCATGGAAATGCATGGTACATTCTTAAAATAATCTTAAAAATCTCCAAGTCTTTGCAGATGAATTTCAATACCTAAAACAAGACAGTTTAATAATTTGGGTCATCCTCAACTTATAAACATCTGACTTGCGTACTGCCTGTACATATAACCAAGCATTTGGGTGGATTTACTGGCTGCTGTGGAGTTGCAGGCATCTTTTTATTCATATTGGGAGGCCGAGCTAAAGATGGTAGCAGAGGGAGACTTCTCCCAGCTCATCAGCAAAACAGTTAAATTCTTCCCATTCTAAAGTCTTTACTTTCCTTTTCAGGGTGCCTAGCGTCCTATCGGGATCTTTGCTCTACAGCAGCACCCGAAAACTGTGGTTCTATAAGGACAGCGTGTTCCCATTCTTGGAACTCGCCAGTCAGTTGTGTTTTGGTATGTCTGGTGGGGGCCTGAAGTCAGTTGACTTCAGGGCCTTGAGTGGCCCTTTTGTGGGCACGAATTTTCTCTGGTGTTGCAAACTGAAGCATAGTGGGAGCTGCAGCATCAAAGACAGTGACAGCAGCTGTCAGAGGACTCTGAACTCGGGATCAACCGCTCTCTCTCTCTCTCGATGGTGAGGGAGCGTTTGCTGCTAATTCTCGAGATAGGGAACTCAAAATAAAAAGCTTCATACTGACTGTAGCATCTATATAGTGACTATTTGTGGAAGTTGCGATATCTGCCTCTTCCTTGTTAGTGAGAAGGCGCTCTGCCTGTGGGATGTCAAAATGTTGGAGTGAACAGTTAGTTTGTGATGTACTGTAGATCATGGTTTCTCTTTGGGAGCTTTGCTGTTGCTTGCATGGTGGGTGGTGGGAATACTGATACTTTATGCTAGAATTAAGTGGGGGGAGAGGGAGGAGTGATGCTGCTTGTGCGCGCGGGGGGGGCGTCAGGAAGCTGGGGGTTCTTATGTTTTTCCTGTCACTCATTCTTTGGGGATTTTTTTCTGTCTTAAATTTCAGGTTGTATATTGTATATATTCTCTGATAGTAAATGGAACTACTGAACTACTGATCTTCTGCTGTTTACAAACTTGGTTCACAACTGCATTCCGACTAGCAAACGGTTCAAGTTACTTGGATGTACAGAGCATAATTTCCAAATTCCAAGTCCAGTCATCATGTCTTCCAGCAAGATGGCACCAGTGATCAACTGCGGCATCTTGAAGACAGCTTACAAAACTACTGGATACTCTCCTTCAAGATATACTTCTGAACTGCAATCAACTGCAGCCTTTAATTTCCCTTTTAAGAATGTATTTTTGGCTGACTAATCTCATACATCTGCGATTTCCTGGAGGATTTGGCATAGAGTGAAACTACGGCTGTCCCTGGGGTGGCTGCATCAATTCCTAATGGCAGAACGTGAACCCATGGTCAGCTCCATTACTCCACACTGATTAAGCGTTGAGTAAAATTAAAATCAACGAGGGAGAGAGCGGAAAACCAATGAATGTTCAGTGCCATCTGTCTGTGTTTCATCTATCTCCCTGTGTTTCTTCTATCTCCCTCTCACTGCTGCCAGCAGAAGGTGCAGGAGTCTTGGGTCCCATGCTGCAAGGTTCGAGTGCCTCAGCTGCAGTTTAGTGTTTAATATCCTCAGTGTTGAACTCACTTTACTATTGATGCAACTTGATCAAGGCACTTTGGCGTGAAAATGGACCTGCGATGTGGTCTGCAGCCATCAACACGGTGCTACACTGAATGACACAGCGGTTGTGGCCACAACCATTGGCTCCCAAACCAGCTTCACCTGTCCTGGCAGTTTGTAGCTGTAGACTCACTTTTGGGGATTCTGCAGATTGGTGTTTGATGTTTAATGTTCAGTGTATTATTTGTTTGTTTTTTGTTGTTTACATGAATTGTTCTTTTATTTCGCACGTTTGATGATTTGCTGTGTAGGGTTTTTCTTTAAACAGTATCTATGGTGTTTCAAGTCGAAATCTGGTATTTCAAGAGTAAGGAACAATTCTGAGCAAGGCTGGAGGTGACACAGAATGTATGGCCAACCCTGGCAGGGAATGCAGGCATTACTTCCTACAAAGCAAAACCCAACAGCATGAATAGCAGTGATGGTTCACTCCCAGAAGAGCTCTGAAAACCTCTGCCAACCAACTGGTGTGGGTGTTCAAAGACATTTTCAATCTCTCTTTGCTACAGTCAGAAGTTCTCACCTGCTTCAAAAGTGTAACAATTCTGTTTTGTGGATGTCTGCAAAGAGTAAAAAATTTCAGGTGTATACTTTCTCTGATATTAAAAAGAACCATTGACAGTGGCTATATTTCATTAGGGGTCTGAGGAGATTTGGTACGTCACCAATAGCAGGGTAGGCTGCCTTAATGACTTCAATCCAGTAGCACACACATCTACGGTGACAACATGCTTTGAGAGGTTGGTTATGGCTAGAATCAACTTGTGCCTCAGCAAGGACCTGGACCTACTACTATAATACGTCTATGACGGATGCGATCTCACTGACTCTCCATGCGGCCTTGGATCACCTGAACAGCACAAATACTTATGTCAGGATGCTGTTTACTGACTGCAGCTCAGCATTTAATACCATCATTCCTACAATTTTGACCAAAAAAGCTCCAGAACCTGGGCCTCTGTACCTACCTCTGCAACTGGACCTTCAACTTCCTAACTGGAAGACCACAATCGATGTGGATTGGAAATAATATCTCCACCTCGCTGATAATCAACACTGGTGCACTTCAGGGATGTGTGCTTAGCGCACTGCTCTACTCCCTCTACACCCATGACTGCGTAGCAAGGAACAGCCCAAATGCCATCTATAAATTTGCTGACAATACAACCTTTATTAGCTGAATCTCTGATGGTGACGAGAGGGCATACAGGATACCAGCTAGTTGAGTGTTGACATAGCAACAACCTTACACTCAATGTCAATAAGAACAAAGAACTGACTGTGGATTTCAGAAAGGGTAAAACAAGGAAACACAAACCAATCCTCAAAGAGGGATCAGGAGTGAGCAATTTCAAGTTCATGAGTGCTAATATCTCTGAGACGTAACCTGGACCCAACATATCAACACAGCTAAAAAGAAAGCAAAGGCAGTGGGCGTCTTCTTCAAGCTTATCCGAAATTCTTCTCTTTAATGTTTCTTTTTCACTTTTCAAGGTGGTTAGGGTCTTGTCGGAGTCCGTGATCTACAACTGCACTCAAACTGCAGTCCACACTGCAGTGGGGTTCCTGCTTCTGGAGCTTGCTGAGTGGCCTAGCATTTTTCAACATCTCCAGGAGCAGCCTGGAAGACGTCACCTTCAGGGTGCGGCCTCAGGCAGCCACTGTGGATGATTTGATTCCTTGCCAGTGTTGCCAACTGGAACGTTGCAGAGATTGGGACATGGGGTGTGGCTATTGGAGGCCCCTGCACTCAGGCAATCACTCTTTCTCTCTCTTTCTCGATTGGAGTGGGGAGGAAAGAGTCCGCCGAGACTGGAACAAGTGTGGGAGGAGGGTGGGAGCTACTGCTTGAGGGGCGGGATGGTTTTTGGGATTTTAACATTTTTCTGTTATTCATTTGGTTTTTCTTCAGTTTTGTGGATGTCTGCAAAGAGTGTGCATTTCAGATGTATACTGTACACGTTCTCTGATGTTAAAAAGAACCATTGAACAGTAGCTATATTTCATTAGGAGTTTGAGGAGATTTGGTACCGTCACCAAAAACACTTAAGTTTCTACAGATTTACCATGGAGAGCATTCTAACTGGCTGCATCACTGTCTGGTATTGGGCGGGGCGGGGGGGTTGCACATGATCGAAGTAAGCTGCAGAAACTAGTAAAAGTAGCCAACTCTACCATGGGCACTAGGCTCCACAGTATCCTGATGGAGCAGTGCCTCAGAAAAGCGGGGTCAATCAGTAAGGACGTCCACCACCCAGGACATGCCCTCTTCTCATTGCTACCATCAGGAAGGAGGTACAGAAGTCTGAAGGCACACAGTCAACAATTCATGAACAGCTTTTTCTTCTCTGCCATCCAATTTCTGACTGGACATTGAACCCATGAACACTACCTCACTTTCTTTAAATTTCCATTTTTAAACTACTTATTAAACTATTAACTGCAATTCAGTTTTCTTTTTTCTATTATCAGGTATTGCATTGTTCTGCTGCCACAAAGTTAACAAATTTCATAATATATGCCGATGATATTAAACCTGATTCAGACTCTTTGTTTTACGGCTGCCTGCATGAAGTCACGTCTCAAGGCTGTATACTGTCTACATACTTTGATAATAAGTGTACTTAGTATACATCAGGAAAAGTAGTTATGAAAATGATATGTGGAGAATACCGCTGTAGACTTCCCACTAACTCCACACTGTCAATCCCAGTGTCCTACCATTTAACCAACATTCTACAGTCGTTTCAATGTCATTGGCTTTAACCTGGCCAACAGGCCATTCATAAAGTTCACATCAAATACATTTCTTTGAATGACAAACAGGAAGTTGTGAAAATGCTCAACTGGTCAAACAACACTTATGAAGGGGGAAGAGTTACAAGAATCCTTCATCAGAAAGTTGTTTGCCTGAAACATCAATTCCATTTCTCATTACATTGCTTCTACTGAACTAACCAGCAATACCTACATTTTGTTTTTATTTCAGATATTCAGATCTGCAGTTTTTAAAGAAGTCCCACTGATGCTCTTACTTCATCACAAAGCTCCGAGTTAAATAAAATCTTTAACAATCCATGTCAGCTTTCAATAGTCTATACTGTACACACTTAGCCAAGCAATATATTTTATCCCCAGTTGTTGCTAAATTTTATGCTTCTTGTTGAAAAACAAAGGAAGTAACAGATGTTTGGAAGATTATGACCAACGACTGTAATTTCCACTCTCAATTCCCTCAACAACCAAGAATGCAGATCAGGTAATTTATCTTTTTTTAAAGATAGCTTGGCTTTCTAGTAAGAAAATTTTTAGTAAGTGAATTTTTAAATTCACCATGAACTCAACTACTTCCTCCTTTGCTAAGTTTCTAGTGACACATTCTTTCTTCATTAAAGACCAATACAAAACACGTACTCGACTATAAATTCATGGAGAACTATTTAAATCAGTGACTCAATGGGACTCAAGCTCCACAGAAAGGATATGACAAGCTGTTAAGTACATTTAATGTGAAGCTGGGAAAACACTGAAGGATAAAGGAAGATGTTGAATATAAAGGAATTGTAAAAGGCTTTTATGGAGCAAATTCTATTGTAGATCACTAGAATCATTCCTGCAGCACAAGGTAGATAAAAAAGATTAAAAGAAAACAAAGGAATTAAAAACCACCATCAATACCTTATGTAGCAGCAAATTTACAATTGGAACTATCTGATTCCCTTATCTCTGTCCACTAAGATAATCAACACAATAAAACTAGGAATTAAGATAACAAATTTCCTGAGCGAATCAGAAGGTGGAAATCTGATTAATGAAACTCACAGAAAGTTATAAGTTGGAAACTTTATATGTTCAACACTTTTCAGATGTGCTTCTTCTTGACGTGCTAAACCAGAAGATCTAATGTACACACAAATGCACAACTGCAGAAACACAAAAGGACGAATGAAACATCAAATTTATCAAGTCGATCATATAGCTGGATTGAGCATTATGCTAAAACACTTTTTAAAATTCCCATTTCTAATGTTTCTTTGTACTTCAAATTATCATGCTCTTCATGAGTAACTTCAGATGCTAAACTGTATACCCAGATAGCCCCAAGATATTAGAAATCCTACAAGTAGGAAAAACACTCGAGATTTTACTTGAATCCCGTGGCTTATAATAGAATTTGAAAAATGATCAGATTAAAGTGGAGAAGCAAACTGCAATTATGCATACGGTATACTTATCTTTATGTAGGTCAGAGTGTAATTTAAATTTCTGTTTGTGAATAGACAACCCAGCTGTTGCACTCTGTACTGCTCATTGAACTCTTTGCACAACCTTGCCAATCTACAAAATCAAAACATTTCGTGTAACAGATTAATCCATTTCAACCGTAGCATTAGTGGAAGTTGTGCCTGTTTGTATTGCTGTCAACTTCATAATTAAACCATTGTATCTGAGATGACACCAATCCCAAATACAATTGTACTTGCTATGGTACTTGCAACTGTAGATTACTTGATGCCCCATAAGGGACCATGTCAGCTTGCTGCTCTACTCATGACTGCATGGTCAGATTCTGCACTAACTCCAAGAGGTTTGCAGATGGCATCACCATAGTGAGCCAATTCTCAAATAATGATGAGTTGGAGTACAGGAAGGTAACAAGGAAGCTAGACAATAACCTTTCCCTCAATATCAGCAAAACAAAAAGAAACTGGTTATTAACACGAGAAATTCTGCAAACACTGGGAATCCAAAGCAACACACACAAAACCCTGGAGAACTCAGCGGGTCAGACTGCATCCAAGAAATGAACAAACCGTTGTGTTTCAGGGTAAGATCTTTCTTCAGGACTTAAAAGGAAGGGGAAAGACAATAGAAAAAAGGTGGGGGTGGGGGGAGGAAGAGGGAACAAGAATAGCTAGAAGGTGATAAGGTGAAGCCAGGTGGGTGGAAAAGGTAAAGGACTGGAGATGAAAGAATCTGATAGAAGAGGAGAGTGAACCACTGGAGAAAGGGAAGGGGGGCAACAGGGGAAGGTGATGAACAGGTGAGAATAGGCAAGAGGCCAGAGGAGAACAGAAGAAGCGGGGAGAGGGAAGGATTTTTTTAAACTGGAGGAGAAATTGATATTCATGCCATCAGGTTGGAGGCCATCCAGACAGAACATAAGGTGCTGCTCTTCCATCCCAAGGGCAGCCTCATCATGGCACAAAAGACCACACACCCACAGGAACGAGAATCAGAATTAAAATTCTGGGCGACTGGGAAGTTCCACTTTTGGTAGATGGAACAGTGGTACTCAACAAAGTGGTCCCCAATTTATAATGTGTCTCACCAATGGGAGAAGGCTATCATTAACCTCTAGATGAAGGGGTGGTGCACATGCTCCTGTTTACATCAATAGTGCTGAGGTTGAGAGGGTTGAAAGTTTCAAGATGTTAGGGGGCAAAATTACCAAGGACCTGTCCTGGTACAACCAAAAAGAAGCTACAGCCAAGAAAACTCACTGGTGTCTCTACACCCTCAGGAGGCTAAATAAATCTAGCATGCCTCCTTTTACCCTCACCACTTTTTAATCCATGCACCATATAAATCATCCTATCCAGATGTTCCACAGATTGGTATAGCAACTGCTCGACCCGTGACCACAAGAAATTACACTGAGCTATGGACATAGCTCAGTATATCACAGAAAAGAGCCTCCCCTCCATGGAATCTGTCTACATTTCTTGCTGTTTTGGTAAAGAAGCCAACATGATCAAAGACTCCACCCACCCTGGACATTTCTTCTCCCCTCTCCCATCAGGCAGATGTAAAAGCCTGGAAACCATGAACACCAGGCTCAAAGACAGCTTCTGTTCTACTGTAATAAGACCATTGAACAATCTCCTAGTACAATAAGATGGACTCATAGTCATCCTCCTTATGGCCTTGCACACTTATTCCTGACTGCACTTCCTCTTTAACTGTAAAACTATATTCTGCATTGTGTTATTGCTTTTCCCCTCAATGCACTGTTGTAATGAAATGACCTGCATGGATGCCATGTAAAACAAGTTTTTAAAAAAATATTACCTCAGTGTGTGTGACAATAACAAGTCAATTTGATTTATCAATTTAGTTTGATGAATTTTTCACATTACAAATGTTCACATTGCAAAGTCTTTCAATGGAATGTCCTGAGCTTGCAATAGTATATAAATCCAAGCAACACACATCAAAGTTGCTGGTGAACGCAGCAGGCCAAGCAGCATCTATAGGAAGAGGCGCAGTCGACGTTTCAGGCCGAGACCCTTCGTCAGGACTAACTGAAGGAAGAGTGAGTAAGGGATTTGAAAGCTGGAGGGGGAGGGGGAGATGCAAAATGATAGGAGAAGACAGGAGGGCGAGGGATGGAGCCGAGAGCTGGACAGGTGATAGGCAAAAGGGGATACGAGAGGATCATGGGACAGGAGGTCCGGGAAGAAAGACGGGGGGGGGGGTGACCCAGAGGATGGGCAAGAGGTATATTCAGAGGGACAGAGGGAGAAAAAGGAGAGTGAGAGAAAGAATGTGTGCATAAAAATGAGTAACAGATGGGGTACGAGGGGGAGGTGGGGCCTAGCGGAAGTTAGAGAAGTCAATGTTCATGCCATCAGGTTGGAGGCTACCCAGACGGAATATAAGGTGTTGTTCCTCCAACCTGAGTGTGGCTTCATCTTTACAGTAGAGGAGGCCGTGGATAGACATGTCAGAATGGGAATGGGATGTGGAATTAAAATGTGTGGCCACTGGGAGATCCTGCTTTCTCTGGCGGACAGAGCGTAGATGTTCAGCAAAGCGGTCTCCCAGTCTGCGTTGGGTCTCACCAATATATAAAAGGCCACATCGGGAGCACCGGACGCAGTATATCACCCCAGTCGACTCACAGGTGAAGTGATGCCTCACCTGGAAGGACTGTTTGGGGCCCTGAATGGTGGTAAGGGAGGAAGTGTAAGGGCATGTGTAGCACTTGTTCCGCTTACACGGATAAGTGCCAGGAGGGAGATCAGTGGGGAGGGATGGGGGTGACGAATGGACAAGGGAGTTGTGTAGGGAGCGATCCCTGCGGAATGCAGGGGGGGGGAGGGAAAGATGTGCTTAGTGGTGGGATCCCGTTGGAGGTGGCGGAAGTTACGGAGAATAATATGTTGGACCCGGAGGCTGGTGGGGTGGTAGGTGAGGACCAGGGGAACCCTATTCCTAGTGGGGTGGTGGGAGGATGGAGTGAGAGCAGATGTACGTGAAATGGGGGAGATGCGTTTAAGAGCAGAGTTGATAGTGGAGGAAGGGAAGCCCCTTTCTTTAAAAAATGAAGACATCTCCCTCGTCCTAGAATGAAAAGCCTCATCCTGAGAGCAGATGCGGCGGAGACGGAGGAATTGCGAGAAGGGGATGGCGTTTTTGCAAGAGACAGGGTGAGAATTTCAGTTCTTATTTTGCCTTAATCCAATACAGCATTTCGCTTCCTAGCCACGCTTAATCAGTACCACACTCACTTCCAAGCAAAATTGTCTACATGCACGAGCCACTCCAAATACATGAGTACCATTAAGCTCATACTTTAACCCATTACTGGCCTTACAATTAACTGCTGTTGGATTAGACAATTCACATTAAGTCTATTTGTTTGTTTAGCTGGAAAAGGCCAACCACATGCACAATTCAAATAATAGCAAGGACTTCCCCAACTTGCACACAACTTGAAAATAATGCAGATTGGAGTGAAATGGCACCTCAGAAGTATAAAATCAAGTCCTAAAGAGTCTCGGCCCAAAATGTCCACTGTTTACTCATTTACATAGATGCTGCCTGACCTGCTATGTTGCATATAAAATCAAGGTCTATGCTTTACATTGACATGAGGGGGTAATTCAATTTTGCATAGCAGTCAACTACTTCAAAAACCAATGTAAAATTAATTATTGATTAGAAATACGTAAGAGAAAAGTAGACTGAAACAATCATGCTATTATATGGATCAGACTTTAATCTACAACAGAAGAAATTGGTATACATATCAAAAGTAAACATCACATAAATTAGCCAATGTAAGTTTATTGTTTCTAGTTAGTTATCATTTCCTACATGCACACAAATATATTTGTTACTATTAACTGACAAATATATCAATTACTAGAGTAAAACTAGTATTTTTAAACCATTGCTCATGCCGTCTGAAGTTGCTCAAGATAATTTCTTTCAAAACCATCACTCCTCAGAACACTCATCCCTCTAAAACCAACACCAACCACCTCATATCAATTGCCTTGACATCTCAATGTATTGCCAGTTTTCAGTATGTCCCTATCTTTCTCCTGTTTTTGAAAAGCTTCAGTTAGGCCTATGTCACTCCCAAAGCAATGAAATAGATCTAATCCACAAGAACCTCCATTTACCACTAAAATGAAGAATGGAGAATTGGGGGAGTTGATGGGAATGTAGGGACAATTAGTGGGAAATGAAATTGGTCTGTGCTGACATATTCACAATGGACCAAAATGGCCTCCTTTTGTGTCACAAGGAAATGTGGTAAATATGGTAAACTTTCAACTAACTTCTGATAAGCCAACGGCTTCTAAACATGAGGAAAGACTTAAACCATCATCTTGAAGACCCTGTTGTTTGCTTGCCGAGAACACTTCCTGTAGCTGCAGCCTCAGGATAAACCCAATTTTTTATTTTACAACCTCTTAATTCTATTTCATTTGGAGAGAAGACTCCAAATTTCATATCTTCTCCATTACATTGATTACCCATATCTACCCTTGTAATATGACGCAACTTTCCACCTCCTTGCTTTGAACCCCTGAAATACATTGCCACTTACACAATCAATATGCTAATATTTACCTTCTACAGCTTCCAGTCTGCACCTTTTACAAAAAAAAACCAACCCAAAGGTAATAATGTTGCTTGTTCTATCCTGTACCATTGCCTTTTATCCTTAACTTCAATCTTCACTTTCTTGCAAAGTGCCAAACCCAAAGCCACCAAAACTTCTTGCCCTTATGTTTAAAATCCCTAATTAGCATTATTTCCATCTCTCTAAACACTTCCTCCTCTCTCCCTGCACCTCACCCCTTAAAGTACTTTTTTGTACATGTATCCTCATAAATGACATAACTGGGACACAGCTTCAATTCATCTTCATTAGATGCAGGAATTGTACCAGTTATAAGTATCACTATTTCAAGTGACCCAGTTATTCATATGACTGCTTTGTATCTATCTTTTATTTACAATTTTTGAACATCCCCAAGCATGTTTGACACCACTTAAAGAACAATTCAGTTATTGGGCTGAAATATTTCCTGATGTCTTCCTTTACTGTGGTTTTGCAATGAACATTATAAACCTACATATTTTTTAAAAAACAAGTCACCACCTGAAAAATAGATAAAGACCTTACTTGGACTACCAGATCTCCTCATTCCAACTTGTATTTACTGAATAATTTAAACTATAATTATCGATGAGAAACACTGAACTAAAACCAGTTTAACTGGAGATGTTGGCAGAGTCAATTAATAAATATGATCATCTTTAGAGTGGCAGGCAAGTAATCCTTTAATATACTATGGTACTTACAGTAACAAATTCCTAACATCTTTTCATTTAAATGTTTCACCTTAAAATGCAAATACCAGAAGTAATGGCTTTCTTTCCAGTGTTAAGACATTAAAAATTGAAAAGAAACAGATTACAGTACCCAGCAATAAGTATGAACCTTTCCTAACATTTCTGGCTAGATTTGTAAACAAGGTTCACATCATTAACAAAGATAAGATAGCCAAATCAACTGGAACAGACAAAAAAAAATTACATGACACTTAATTTTATCTTTCAAATTTAATACGTCACTCAGTGTTTTTTTTAATTGGCACTACATAATAACTTAAATTTTTGCTCACTTTTGTACTAAGTAAAATAGGTCCTGTTAGCCTTCCTGGATCTGTCAATATTTAACAGATGGCAATTAAAATCTCCTGTCAATCTATTCTTAATCTTTTAGTCTACTCTAAACCCTTTCCAGTGCCATTAAATGCCCTGATGTACATAATCCGTAAGCAATGCTCCAGCTATGAGCCACTTTATGAAGTACAAATGTGACCTACCTGCTTCAGTACTTTAGTCATGGTTAATAAAAGTATCCAGACATTTTCCTCATTACCTTATCTACCTGACTTGCTATTTTTCCCCCAAGGATCTATTAACATGCATTCCAAGATCCCTTTGTTCTTCGACATTTCTCAGATTCCCACCATTCCCTTGAGTAGTCTGCCCTCCAAATACATTACATCACATTCCTTGGAACTGAATTCCATTTGCCTTTTTTATACCCATCTAGCAAGTCGCCTGAGATCATTATCATTCCACAATTTAGGAACTTTCTTCCAATGAACTACATCACTAATTTTGTTATCATTAACAAACTTCTTGTGTAGCAATCATGAAAGAAAAACAATTTATATATAACACTAATGAATGGAAACTCTTATTTTCCAGAGGTACACATGTAAACACCAGTCCAAAAAGGGAAAACAAATGAAAATTAATTGAAGTTATGTGCATTTTTTCGTACTGAAATAAGTGTTTTCCGCAACCAAAGAGTGTTTGATGGAATCATTATGTACCAATCAGGCCACTATCAGAATACTATGATTGATTCTTGTGACATTGTAAAATGATACAAGAGAAGCACAGGTTAAATACAGAATACTGAAACAATGACAGGGAACATGCAATCAGACCAGCCTACTACAGTTATGGTAAAATAAGTTAACTGCAAAAAGTACTGGAAAATAAAGAATTTTAATCAAAGGCCAATTTAAAATGGCAATAAGAACTTAATTTTGAATGATATAAATGTCAAGGTGCTGAGACAAACTGCATAAACCATCTATAATCTACTTATTGAGATCATCTCACACCAAACTAAAAAACGAAATACGAAGAAATCAGTAAGTCAAATCAGAAACTAGGGAGGCAATAGGTCAACATATCATGTCAAAACCCTATTGCAGAACTGAGAGAAAAAGAAAACAGAAAAGATTACCAATATATGCAGTATAAAAGGGTAGAGTATGGTAAATGGAACCAGATCAGGAGGGAATGGGAAAATGGAATCTGATTTTCAGTGGGGGGGGCAAGGGGAGGAGAGGCTGTGTGGAGTAGTGTAAGGGGGGGGATGTTTGCAGGGAAATGTATGAACAAAGGGAGAGGAATACTAGACTCACAAATTAGTGGGTGTGGGAGCAGAACAGATTGTGGATTACCTGAGTGTGAAATATTTCTACCATTGTGTTGTAAACTAACCACTCAAAACATGAGATGTCTCACATTTTGTGTTTGGCCTCATAGCAATGGAGAAGGCAGAGGACAGAGAGGTCAATGTGGGAGTGGGAAGGAAAGTTAAAATGACAGTAATAAAACTTGTAAAAAGTTTTACAATTGGTTTCACCAACACAGAAAAGGCCACACTGTGAGCACCAAATATGGATGACCAAGTTGAAAGTGGTGCACACGGATCATTGCTATAGAGACCAAATAAAAATTATAAGAATAACATCTCATTCTGCTTGAACAGCTTTCAAAGCCATTCCATGATTATTCAATTTTCTAATTTCAGGTAACCCACGACCCTATTGGTCTCCTCCCGTATACACCCACTTGTCTCATTTGCTTCATCTCTCCAATATTGTCCCACCATTTGCTTTCTACTGCCTTCATCCACTCCTCCTCTAGCTCTACCTATCACCCACCAGCCTCTATCTCATTGTCCTCCATACCACCAATCATTCCTGCTCCTCTGATTCCTGATATAGGGTCTCATCACAAAAAGTCAAATTTACACTTTTTGACTCTGAAAATGCTGCCTGACCTGCTTTGTTATTCCAGTGTTCTGGTTTTGTTCCAGCTTCTATTTATATTCTTTTTGTCTTCTCTGTGATATCAGCCAGTTCTTTACCCATTAGTTGCTACTCAAAGTTCAAAGTACATTTGCTATCAAAGTATGTATGCAATATACAACCCTGAAATTTGTCTTTCCGTAGGCAGCCACAAAACAAAATTATGGAACTTATTCAAAGAAAAACATAAAATCCCCCCTTCCTCCAACATGCAAAAAAAACAAACTATGTAAATGGCAAAAAGAGTGATAAAGCAGAATATAAAACACAAATATCGAAAGAGTCCAAGTATATGTATTTCAGTTAAAGCTAGCGCTGTGTCATTCCTTATCTGTATACTGCCCCAAGCAAAATAGCAACTAAAAAAGGAGCAACCAGAAATCAGAAACATATCATAACGTGAACCACAGAATCCAATCCACAAAATGGACCAATTAAAACTTGCCCAGGACCCAGGACTCCAGCACCATCTTCTGACAGCATTGAGGGACAGACAGACCAGCTGAGTGCAGGTACCTTCTTCCAGTACCTGCAAGCGAAAGGCTGGTAGATGGTGCTGAACATCCACCCGCCTTCCGCACTTGGTTCAATGGTTTCAATCTTCCCTGATGCTTCAATTAGCGAGATCAGTGAGAAATGGAGTCAATCATGGGCTCATGTGTCTCCAGGCTTCTTTGCCTCAAAGACGCACGCTTCGCTCGAAACCTCACGAAACCCTCTCGGAGACTGCAAAGCACCAGATCGGTTGAATCAGCCCGAAAACACACTACCAAAATGTAGATCACAGGCTCCAACAGTAGCAAACCATGGTTGATAGAAAAAAGAACACATAAAAGAATGAAAGAAGTAGTTTCATGAACCGTCTGGAGGTTGTGATGTTCGCTGGCTCCATCTTCTTCCAGAAATTTAAGGAAGTACCTGCGCCTCAGAATTTCAACAGCACAACTGAAAGGAATAACGCCTGGATTTGACAACACTGACTGACATAAAGGCATCTTCTTCAGGGTTTCAAAGCATTAATGAACATGGACAGTTTTAAACAGGATCTCTGATGATACATGGGTCACGTGGCAACTACTGCATGTTTAAAAATGGTGGATTAAACTCTGGTCCACATTACCACATTCATGACTTAGCCTCGAATTCAACAGAATCACCTGAGGAAAAAATGCCTCTCTAAAAAAGTCATAGAGTACTGCATTTCTAAAACTTTCATAGAATTTCTATATGCACAGCACAGAAACAGGCTTTTTAGCCCATCTTATCCATGTTGAACTTACTCACTGGGACCATAGCCCTCCATATCTCTGCCATCCATATATCTATCCAAACTTCACTGAAATCAAGCTCGCATGCACCATTTGTGTCAGCAGCTCATTTCACTTTTACGACTGAGTGAAGTAGCTCCCCTCGTGGCTCCTTAAACTTCACACCTTTCACCCTTAACCCATAACCTCTCATTGTAGTCCCACCCAACTACAGTGTAAAAAGCTATCTTTACCCTATCTATACCCTCATAATTTTGTATACCTCCATCAAATCTCTCAATTTTCTATGTTCCAAGGAATGAAGTCTTGCATTTCTTATACTCCATAAGCACTTCATTTGTTCCTACCTCCTATGCACCTCTTCTTTTAACCAGGGCCTCAATATCTCTCGAAAATCAAGGTTCCCTATAGCTCTTATCTTTACTTTTTATTCTGACAGACATATGCAAGCTTTGTACTTAGAGTACAAGCCTGTTTAGAGGCAATATGAATCTTGAATTTCCGGAATGATCTGGCAGACAAATTAACAGAAAAAAATAAATTAAAAGTACAATTAAAATAGTCTCAAAGACCTGTAACCACAAAATTAACAAGTATCGTACAGAGAAAATCCAAAAAAAACTCACCAATTTAGTTTCTAGAAGTCGGGAAATATGTCAATAAGTATTAGACAACTACTTAAGAATGGATGATTTGCTACAGCAAACATACTTAATGACATACTAATCCCTGGACACTGAAGAAATCTACCTAATTAAAATGTATGCCTCATTCTTAAAAGGATGTTGGTACATGGTGGACTCATGCCTCGAAATCAAGCTAGTCTGGGGACTTGGACACAGTCTTGGCTGACACTTCAGAACAGAATGGAAGGGATGTTGAACTGCTCTGAGGTGACAACCTTTAATGTCAAAGCACGGCACAAACTACTCTTTCAGTTGAATGTAGCAAGAGTTCCTACCAAAATGCTTTTTAATATGTTACTCCTCAAATAAAATAAGGAAAAACAAGATTTTTGGTCATTCAAGCAACACACATCAAAGTTGCTGGTGAACACAACAAGCCAGGCATCAAGTCTAGGAAGAGATACAGTCGACGTTTCGGGCCGAGACCCATTATCAATGGTAATGCTTTTACAAAAGCCGCCTTCCAATCAGTCCAATATTAATATTTTATCCCTCAACTCAAATTCTAAATTCCTGTATCTATGTGCATACAGAGCAACCCAGAGGAATAGTTATTTTATGCAGCAGGAACAAACTTACTACTGACATTCTGAGTCAGTAGACCACATATGTTCCTATAAGGGTTGGATTTAGACATTTAGATAGTTAAGCAATGGAATATGGTGTGTCCCTTGCTCCAGCAGTGAAGTGTTACTAATTCAAAAATTGACATAGCATGTTTTGCAATGAGCTTGACAAAACTGATGTATGTTTGTTCACTCCTCAAATCCCAAATCATAATTTATTTTTAGAGATACATCATGCAACAGGCCCTTCCAGCCCAACAAGCCACACCAATAAGCAAGCGACCTATTTAACACTAGCCTAATCACAGGACAATGTACAATGTACCAGTTAACCTACTAACCAGTACATCTTTGGACTGTGGGAGGAGACTGGAGCACCTGCAGGAAACCCACATGCACACAGGAAGAACGTATGAACTTTCTTACAGAGGACGATGGATCTGACCTCCGCACCCAAGCTGTAAAAGCATCATGCTAACCACTATGCTACAGTAGTTTATTCCTTTGGTCAAAGACTGGGAACATTTCCTACATCTCACTACATACTTGCAAAGAACATTGGGCTGATGCAGTCACATCAAATACTGGCGCAGTTAACAGATAGTACAATCTAGCTCAACTCACAAGTATGCTAGCAGCAAGATGATCATCTGCTGTGTCACCATCAGTCCAACCCCATAACATACAGTACTTACAGTATGGGTCAAATACCAGTCAAAGCTAGCGAAATTTGACCTCTGCCCACAGTTGGAGAGGCACTGGGCATCCTTCCGAGGTTAGAACTGCTGGCATTTCTCCCTCCACTAAATTTCCCCACCCCTTGCCGGTCAGGAGCCAATAGGCAAGGAGGTCCCAACAGTTCAAACCCAAAACATTACTAGAAACCAAATTCCACCCACTGCCCTACAGTTGACCTAAGCAAGAAAAATCCCTGACCCTGAATATGCATAGTGATCTTTAATAATATGGATTATTTGAGGACCTCCGAGCTGTGGAGGTGGGGATCAATAATATCACTCAAAGGTTTATATAAGAAGCCTTAAAATATAGGTGGAAAGCTGGAAAGCCTCTATACCACGCAGAAATAGAAAAAAGATTGCAAAGAAATGGGTTAAATGTCACAAAATTACAAGGAGATATTCATGCACCTTCTTCTAAAGAATGCTGCAAAACTGCATTTTTGGCGTTAGCCATTGATTAAAACTGGTCGCTGATTCTTGCTGTAAAGTCTCAAGTTGTATCCAGAGTATATTTAGGACACTACTTACAAGCAATTAAAAGAAATCAGTAATAAGCCCCTCACAAAGACAAGCTGGCAATCAAAGTGCTTTTTAAAAAATTTTCTCCCATGCATTTCAGCAAGGGAGAGACTTACATTTCAATTCACTTCCCTTTCACTGCTACACCAGCTCAAGTCACCAAAATGCTAGCCCTAACATACTTCCAATTTTGATTACCAGAGAGGTGATAGATAAACATTTCAATGCAATGACACTCAGCAATTAAATTACATCTGTAAGCTTCGTTTCTCCCACCCTAAAGTCAATTGTCTGCATCTGGAAATGGAATTTAACTACAGCCTGGTCTTTTCTACAATACATGATCTGCAATCAGCAAAAAAGATCTGCTGACACATCCATCATTCATAATATTTTGTTACAGATCACTAATATTTTGAAATCTTGTAAAGACTACTTGGTAAATGCAACTCCGGTTTTGAACAAACCTAACCAATCCAACAAACTGAGCCACATATTCTCACTACTTCTACAGAATGAATGATAAAATAGTCTTGGTTCATAAAATGTTGACAGTGGCCAGCTGCCAGTGATAGATTTCAGTCATGTCCTTATAATTCCATGTGCACACTGACAGCTATAGGATTATTAAATTAAAATACAGCTATACATTTCTATAATGACTTCAGATTTTAAAAGCAGGTTACACATTTTAATGGATTGTAGTGGTGCACATTCTGGAAACCTGACTTTAAAACTACAGAAATTTGAAAATGGAAAAACATTCTGGAAGCTTCAGACTCAATCCTTTCCAGATCTTCAAAACAATCTCAGCACCTTTATACATCTTTTGGCACCATTTCGCTGCGCACCTGGGAAAAAGAAAGTGTGTGCACAAAACATTGCAGGTAACATCCTGCGTTGCCATATGCAGCTGACAAAACCACCGAGATAACCTAAATATTTCATCGACTTGAAGAACAGCGCATATGTCGCGCAGGGCTGACAATAGACCTGAAAGAAAAGTGTACAAGAGTTACGATTTGATCGAAAATAAACCATGGTCGGTATTATCCCACCTTTTTTAAATTCTTCCAGCATCGCATCCAACTTAGTGTCGTTAAAAACGAAATGCAAGGGGTGGTTGTAAAATTTGGTGATGGTCTTCAAAGGTGTGCAGTCATCGGGGTCCACGAAGGCCAGGTCCTTGACAAAGAGCAAGTCGACGATGTTTGACCGCTCGCCCTCGTAGACGGGGATCCTGGTGTAACCGCTTTCCATGATCTCGGACATAGTGTTGAAATCCAAGATCGCCTCGCAGGCGATCATGAAGCAGTCTCGCAGCGGGGTCATCACGTCCTCCACCGTCTTAGTCCTGAGCTCCAAAGCGCCCTGGATGATGTTGAGTTCCTCCTTGACCAGGTCGTTATAAGGGTCGGTGACCCGCAGCATCTCCAGCAGCTTCTCGCGGTTGTACACGGTGCCGATCTCCTGACCCAGGATTACGTCGAGCAGCCGGCTAACCGGGTACGAGGCAGGGAAGGTGAGCAGCATGAAGAACTTGGTGAGAGCGATGGTGTTGGCGCCCACGGCCAAGCCGTGCCGGGAGCAGATCGCCTGGGGCACGATCTCGCCGAAGATAACGATGCCTACGGTGGAGACGGCCACGGCCACCACGCCCGAGCCGGCGATGTCGTCCAGCAGGATGGTGAGGGTCGTGTTGACCAGCACGTTGCCCAGCAGGAGCGAGCACAGCAGGTAGTTGCCCTGGCGCCGCACCGGCTCGATACGCTTGGCGTAGTTCTTCTCCTTGTCGGTGCCGCAGTTCTGCACGATGCGCAGCTCCATGGGGTCGAGAGCCATCAAGCCCAGGTTGAGGCCGCTGAACATGCCCGACAGGCAGAGTAGCACCGAGATGAAGATGACCTGCAGCCAGAAGGGCAGCAGAAACTTCCTCTCCTCCACCACCACTACCATGGTGTCTTCAGCGTCGTGGTAGAGCCAGTCGGCCGGCTCGGGCGCCCGGCCCGCCGCCGTGCACAGGTAATAGGCTTTGGTCTTCTCCGTCTTGCGCAGCGGCTTGATCTCCATCTCGATGACCCCGGTGCTGCGGCGGCTCACCGCCACGCCGGGCAGCACTACGATGTCGGAGGTGCGCACGCCGCACGGGTCGAAGGCGCGGTCGGCCGCCGTGCGCCGGTGCTCTGTGAAGCCGATGCGGCTCCAGGTGCTGTTGTCGATGTGGCGGCCGTAGAGCCGCAGCCGGACCCGGGTGCGCTCGCTCACCCGCACCACGCCTCCCCCCATGCTCGTCACGTCGTCCGTGTCCTCCAGCCGCAGACCGATGATGACCGTGCCCGCCTCCTCCCCCTCCGCCGTCGCCTCGCAGCCCCGCAGCAGCAGGCAGCAGCAGCAGGCGCCCAGGAAGAAGCCGACTCGGCCGCCGCGGCTGCCAGCCGCCATGTTTGGCATGGAAATGGAGGCGCTGCCCCCCCTCAGCGAGTGTTAAATGATAGTTGTGGGGAGGGTAGGGGGGATCGCATCTAATAATCAGTGTCTTTCATTCCTCTTTTAACATTTCTCCTTCTCTTTGCGTCGGCATAACACGCCTTTTCTGGTGTGAATGGCTATTTTCTTGGCCGGACCATCGGTCCGCCGCCGCCAGCCACCTCGCGCTTTGACTGGAAATTCGGACCCAGCTCTGCCGCGAGCCTCCAGCCAACCGTCATTGCCCCGCCCACCTCCTGCTTTGATGGACGGTCTGGCGGGGCGCGCGGTTGGAGAGACGGCGGCAGGCTCGGCCAATGGGAAGGAAGGCGAAAGGTGGGCGATTCCTGGATAGCGGTCAATCAGAAGGTGTGCCGCACGTGGAGTCCCCGCCCATCAAAAGGCTAGGTTTGATTCTATTAACCACCTACCGCCTCCCGCCGCCCCTCTTGTTCTGATTGGCCTATTTTTCCAGGCACGTGATGTAGAGTCCATCCCACCCAAATACGGGGCAGCCAATCCGAAATTCGGATTTCAGGAGACTGGACCCAATCGGCGCGTGTTTTCCTTCTCGACGCGCAGTCCGCTTACACAGGTCTGGTGTTTGTATCCATGAACGTCAGGAAACACGTGGGTACGTACCTGTCAAGTCAGCGGGAATTGGAATGGGTTTATTAATGTCTCATGCACCGAGATACTGTGAAAAGCTTGTTTCGCATACCATTTTTTTTAAAATGCAGAGCAAATCATTACAGAGTGCATTGAAGTGGAATAAGGTAAACTAATAACAATGCAGAGTAAACGGCTGCAGAGAATGTGCACTGCAGGTAAACAATAAGAAGCAAGATCATAACGAGATTGTGAGGTCAAGAGTCCATCTTATCAAAACTAGAGCACCCTTTAGTTCAATAGTTCCATTTAATATCAGTGAATGTATACAATATACAACCTGAAAGCCTCACTGTCCGCAGGCATTCTTATGACTGAAAAAAACAGAATGAATGGCAGAAAAAAGCATAAGTCCCCTGCCCCCACCGCCAGTCAGCAAGCAGCATCAACCCTCCCTCTCCCCCTCATTCTCGCAGATAGTATCAGAATTGATGAAGGCAGAGCAGTGGATGTGGATAGCGTATATGGATTTCAGCAGGGCATTTAATAACATACCCAATACAAGGCTTATTGAGAAAGTAATGAGGCATGGGATCCAAGGAGACCTTGCTTTGTGGATCCAGAAATGGCTTGACCACAGAAGGCAAAGAGTGGTTGTGGAGATTTGTATTCTGCACGAAGGATGGTGTTCCACAGGGATCTGTTCTGGAACCCCTCCTCTTTGTGATTCTTATAAATGACCTGGATGAGGAAGTAGAAGGGTGGATTAGTAAATTTGCTGATGATACAGAAGTTGGGGGTGTTGAAGATAGTCTGGAAGGTTGTCAGAGGTTACAGTGGGGCATCGATAGGATACAGAACAGGGCTGAGAAGTGGCAGATGGAGTTCAACCCGGATAAGTGTGAAGTGGTTCATTTCGGTAAGTCAAATTTGATGACAGAATGTAATATTAATCGTAAGACTCTTGGCAGTGTGGAGGGTCAGAAAGATCTGGGGATCCATGTCCATAGGACACTCAAAGCTGCTGCACAGGCTGAGTATTGTTAAGAAGGTGTATGCTGTGTTGGCCTTCATCAACCATAAGATTGAGTTCAAGAGCAATGAGGTAATGTTACAGCTATATAAGACCTTGGGTAGACCCTACTTGGAGTACTGTGTTCACCTCTGGTCACCTCATTACAGGAAGGATGTGGACGCTATAGAGAGAGTGCAGAAGAGATTTACAAGGATGTTGCCTGGATTGGAGAGCGTATCTTATAAGAATAGGTTGAGTGAACTTGGCTTTTCTCCTTGGAGCGACGGAGGATGAGAGGTGACCTGATAGAGATGCATAAGATGTTGAGAGGCATTGATTGTGTGGATAGCCAGAGGCTTTTTACCAGGGCCAAAATGGCTAACACGGGGATGGGGGGGGAATAGTTTTAAGGTGCTTGGAAATAGGTACAAGGGGGATAGCAGAGCTAAGTTTTTCACACAGAGAGTGGTGGGTGCATGGAATGCACTGCCAGCGAATGTGGTAGAGGCTGACACAATAGGGTCTTTAGATAGGTACATGTAGACTCTTAGTTAGGTATAGATAGGAGCTTAGAAAAATGTTTTCTTGATAGGAGCTTAGAAAAATAGAGGGCTATGCGGTAGGGAAATTCTAGGCAGCTTTTAGAGTGGGTTACATGGTTGGCACAACATTGTGGGCCGAAGGGCCTGTAATGTGCTGTGGATTTTCTGTGTTTTATGTTCCATGTTCTATTCCCACCTGCCACCATCCAGCAACAGCAAAGCCTCCAAACAGAGACCATGATCTATAGTACATCAAAAACTAACTGTTTACTCCAACATTTTCAACATCCCACAGGCACTCTCTCACCATCGAGAGAGAGAGAGATCAATCGATCAATTACCTAGTGCAGAGCCCTCCGACAGCCAATCTTGCTCATAATAGTGGAGACAAATTCTCCAGGAGCACCAAAACTGTGTCATTGGGTTTGGAGGATTACGTGCCACAATGACCCGGAGAACTTTGTTGGCTGGAGTCAGAGCCTTGTGCTTCAACTCTTGGTAGGATCACAGGTAAAGGAGTAGTGGCCTCATCGTGGCCATAGAGTAGGCCCTTAACCAACCTGTCAGAATGGGGATGGTGGGGTTGGAATTAAAATGGATGGCCACCAGGACTTCTGTGGTATGACAACCTATTGGACTCTGGACTGGTCCCAAAAACATACAGTAAATGATCACAGACACATCGATTATAACTTCTCCATTTCTTTCAGTATTTTGGGATACATCCCATCTGGACCAGGGAACTTGTCTACCTTTAGGCCCATGATTTTGCTCATCACAACCTCTTCAGTGACAGTGATTGTCTTAAGGTCCTTACTTCCCATCATATCCATAACATCTCTCTTTGGTATGTTAGATCTGTCCCCCACCATGAAGACCAACACAAAACAATTGTTCAACACCTCAGCGATTTCCTCATTACCCGTTATTAATTCCTCTTCCTCATTTTCCAAGGGACCTACATTCACTTCAGCCACCCTTATCCACTTACATTTCTACATTTTACGGGAACTTCTACATTTTTATATTTTGGGCTAATTTACTTTCAGAATCCATCCTCCCTTTCCTTATTGCTTGCTTTGTGCTTCTTTGTTGCTTTTTAAGGTTTTCCACGTCTTCCAGTTTCCCACTATTCTTGGTGACTTTATACGCATGAGCTTTTAATTTGATGCCTTCCTTTATTTCAGTTGCTTTCCTTGCTCTTTCCATCCTTACTGTCCTTGCTGTTATCTGGGATATAGTTTTGTTGAGCACCTTGAAATATCTCTTTGAAAGCCTTCCACTGTTCCTTAACTTTCTCACCATATAGCCTGTGAACTCAGCACACAATAATCTGCAGATGCTGGGGTCAAAGCAACACTCACAACACGCTAGAGGAACTCAGCAGGTCGGGCAGCATCCGTGGAAACGATCGGTCGACGTTTCTGGCCGGAACCCTTCGTCAGGACTGTAAAGGGAAGGGGCAGAGGTCCTGTAAAGAAGGTGGGGGGAGGGTGGGAATAATAATAAGGTTATTATTCGGTGACCTAGAGACAAATCCTACCAGTAATTTATTCCCTTGATTATTTCCGATCTCTACATAGACGGACTCAACATTCATAGAAACATAGAAACATAGAAAATAGGTGCAGGAGTAGGCCATTCGGCCCTTCGAGCCTGCACCACCATTTGTTATGATCATGGCTGATCATCCAACTCAGAACCCCGCCCCAGCCTTCCCTCCATACCCCCTGTCCCCCGTAGCCACAAGGGCCATATCTAACTCCCTCTTAAATATAGCCAATGAACTGGCCTCAACAGTTTCCTGTGGCAGAGAATTCCACAGATTCACCACTCTCTGTGTGAAGAAGTTTTTCCTAATCTCGGTCCTAAAAGGCTTCCCCTCTATCCTCAAACTGTGACCCCTCGTTCTGGACTTCCCCAACATCGGGAACAATCTTCCTGCATCTAGCCTGTCCAATCCCTTTAGGATCTTATATGTTTCAATCAGATCCCCCCTCAGTAACATTCAGGTCACGTAATTTGGTGTCTTGTGGCAGCAGTTCAGTGCAAAACGTAAAACTTAATCTAAGTTACAGAAATATAAAAATAGTGTAAAAGGTGAATATTGAGATAGAGTTCACTGACCATTCAGAAATCTGATGGCAGAGTGGAAGAAGTTGTTCTTGAATTGTTGTGTGTGGGGCTTCAGGCTCCTGGACCTCCTCCATATGGTGGTATGGAGAAGAGGGTATGTCCTAAATGGTAACGGTGCTTAGTGGCTGGTTCTTTCTCTTGAGGCACTACCTCAAGACGGTGCTCTCAGTGGTAGGGAAGGTTGTGCCATGAAGGAGCTAGCTGAGTCTATAGCCCCCCTATGCACTGGAGCCTCCGTAGCAGGCAGTGATGCAACTAGGCAGAATGCACTCCTCTGTACACCTCTGCAATAGTCTGTGCTGACATACCATATCTCCTCAAACTTTTACTGAAATAGAACAGTTGGCGTTCGCATCCAGTGCTCCCGGTGCGACCTCCTCTACATCGGTGAAACCCGACGCAGATTGGGGGACCGCTTCGTCGAGCACCTCCACTCCATCCGCCACAACAGACAGGATCTCCCGGTAGCCACCCACTTCAACTCTGCTTCACATTCCCATTCGGATATGTCCATACATGGCCTCCTCTACTGCCATGATGAGGCTAAACTCAGGTTGGAGGAACAACACCTCATATACCGTCTAGGTAGTCTCCAGCCCCTTGGTATGAACATTGAATTCTCCAACTTCCGGTAATTCCTTCCCCCCTCCCTTCCCCCATCCCAGTTTCACTCTGCCCCCTCCTCCAGCTGCCTATCACCTCCCTCATGGTTCCGCCTCCTTCTACTACCCATTGTGCTTTCCCCTATTCCTTCTTCACCTTTCCTGCCTATCCCCTCCCTGCTTCCCCTCCTGCACCCCTTTATCTTTCCCCTTACTGGTTTTTCACCTGGAACCTACCAGCCTTCTCCTTCCCACCCTCCCCCCACCTTCTTTATAGGCCTCTGCCCCTTCCCTCTACAGTCCTGACGAAGGGTCTCGGCCCAAAACATTGACTGATCGTTTCCACGGATGCTGCCCGACCTGCTGAGTTCCTCCAGCATGTTGTGAGTGGCATTCTCTTAGTTTTCTCTTCCTGAAGTCCACAATCAATTCTTTGGCCTTGCTGATGTTAAGTGCGAGGTTGGTGTTGCGATTCCACTCAACCGGGCAGCCGATCTTGCTCCTATTTGCCTCCCTGACACCATCTGAGATTCTGCCAACAACAGTGGTGTCATCAGCAAGTATATAGTGGTTGTTTGAGCTAAGACTCACCACACAGTCATGAGTGTTAAGGCAGCAGAGCAGTGGACTAAGCACCTTTCCATGAGATGTACCTGTATTGATTGTCAGCAAGGAGGAGGTATTAGCACCAATCTGTTCCTAATGCTTTAAATGACTGAAAATTAAACAACGGAGAATACCACATTATTTTAACAAAATTACCAGGTTGTAAAAAATATTCCCTTTAAATTAATTACTGCAGAATATCTTGGAACCGCTAATGCAGCAGTTTCAGTTTATTTCAGTTTATAGCATATGTGGGATTTTAGATTCAAATTCTTGTTTTAATTTGCTTTAGAATCATGCAATAATTGCACAACAGGAGGCCATCTGGCACATGGTGTCTGCACATATTTTCTATCAGACTCCCTCATCTGCAACCCTTCTCCATAGCCCCATAAGATTTTCCTCACTGACTATATTTCTGCGTGTCCCCGATAAGTCTTTGCAAAGCTTTCTGGATGCATCGCAGGTTAATACAGCAACTGCTGAGCCCAAGACTGCAAGAAATTGCAGAGTTGTGCTCACAGCCCAGTCCATCCTACAAGCCAGTCTCCCCTCCATTGACTCCATCAACACTTACTGCTGTCTTGAGAAAGTAACCAACGTAATCAAGCACCCCTCCTGCCTTGGTCATTCACTCTTCTTCCCTCTCCCAATGGACAAAAGATAAGAATAATTGAAAGCAAGTACCAGCAGACTCAAGTACGCTTATATCCACTCTTCTGTCAGACTCTTGAACACACTTCTTATACAATAGAGATAAATTCTTAATCTCTGAGAGCCCTTGTCATGACCCTTGCACCTCATTTGCCCACTTGTTCCACACGTTCCCTGTAGCATTATATCCCTTGCTCTCTGTTTCTTTCTCTTTTACTGCCCTGTTGTGCTATGAGGGTTGAAGTCAGTCAAAGTACCTTGGCTGGTTCAGAAAGCACTTCGTGCGCTGGCCTTCATTAGTTAGGGGACTGAGCTCGAGAGCCGTGAGGTAATGTTGCAGCTCTATAAAACTCTGGTTCGACCACACTTGGAGTATTGTGTTCAAGTTCAAAGTTCGGAAGTTCAAAGGCAATTTATTTTTGAAGTACATATATGCCACCATATGCTACCTAGAGATTCATTTTCTTGCAGGCATTCACATCAAAACAAAGAAGTACAACAGATCAGTGAAAAACTACACACAAAATCTGACAATCAATGTGCAAAAAGAAGACAAACTGAAAATATCCATACAAAAAACTCAAATAATAATCAATAAATATGAAAAATAAATAATACTGAGAACATCAGTTGTAAACTCCTTGAAAGTGAGTCCATAGGTTGTGGAATCAGTTCAGTATTGAACAAGCAAGGTTCTCCACACTGGTTCAGGAGCCTGATGGTTGAAGGATTCCTGAACCTGGTGGTGTGGGACCTAAGGCTTCTGTACCTCCTCCCCAATGGCAGCAGCGAGAAGAGAGCAACGCCTGGGTGGTAGGGGTCTTTGATGATGGCTGCTGCTTTCATGTGGCATCACTCCTTGTAGATGTGCTCAAGGGTGGCCTCATTTCTGGTCGCCTATTTATCTGAAGGATGTAGAAGCTTTAGAGAGAGTGCAGAGGAGATTTAGGACACTGCCTGGATGAGAGCGCATGTTTTATAAGGATAGGTTGATGTTGCCAGGGCAGTCTCCATCCTTCTGGAAATCTGTCTGCCCGGCAGCATTCCTCCCCCCCCCCCTCCCACTGCAGGTCTCCTATAAGTCCAGAAGGTATAGGAGTAGATTGGGCCCATCAAGTCTGTTCTGGCATTTCACCATGGCTGATCCAATTTCCCTTTCAGCCCCAATATCCTGTCTTACACCCTTACACCCACCCCCCTGCCCATGCCCTGACCAATCAAGAATCTATCAACCTAGGCTTTAAATATACATAAAGACTTGGCCTCCACAGCTGCCTGTGGCAATGAATCCCACAGATTCACCACTCTCTGGCTAAAGAAATTCCTCCTCATCTCCATTCTAAAAGGACGCCCTTCTATTCTGAGGCTGTGTCCTCTGGTCCTAGACTCTCACACCATAGGAAACATCCTCTCTACATCCACTCTATCAAGGCCTTTCACCATTCAAAACGTTTCAATTCGAATTCATTCTTCTGAATTCTTGTGAATACAGGTCCAGAGCCATCAAATGCTCTTCAAATGGCAAGCTGTTCAATTCTGGCATCATTTTTCAGAACCTCGTTTAAACCCTCTCCAGTGTCAGTACATCCTTTCTAAGATACGGGGCTCAAAACTGTTCACAATACTCCAATCCTCACCAGTGGTTTATCAGCCTAATGCCTCAACATTATATCCTTGCTTTTATAGTCCTCTTGAAATTAATACTAACATCACCTTTGCCTTCCTCACTACAGAATCAACCTGCAAATTAACCTTTAGGGAACCCTGCACAAGGACTCCTAAGTTCCTTTGCACCTCAGATTTTTGAATTTTCTTCCCATTTAGGATGTAGGCTACCCTTTAATTTCTTCTACCAAGATGCACGGCCATACACTTCCTGACACTATTCCATCTTTCACTTCTTTGCCCATTCTTCTAATCTGTCTAAGTCCTTCCGTGGCCCCTTTACCTCGTCAAAACTACTTGCCCCTCCACCTATCTTGGCATCATCCGCAAACTTAGCAACAAAGCCATCAATTCCATCATCCAAGTATTTGACATATGCAGTATATATCCTGTGCCTTCTGAATTGCTTCCAGAAATTTCAGCCATTGCTGCTCTGCCTTCATCCCTGCCAGTGTCAATTTGAGCCAACCCTTTTCTCATGCCCGTGTAATTCCCTTTACTCCACTGTAATACTGATACATCTGACTTAAGCTTCTCCTCAAATTTCAGGGTGAAATCAATCATATTATGATCTCTTTCACCTAAGGGTTCTTTTACCTTAAGCTCTTCCAGTTCTTTTACCTTAATCAATTCTGGTTCATTCCACAACACCCAATCCAGAATAGCTGGTCCCCTAGGGGTTCAACCATGAGCTCTCTAAAAAGCCATCTCGTAGGTATTCTAGAAATTCCCCCTTGTGGGATCGAGCACCAACCTTATTTTTCCAATCTACCTGCATATTGAAATCCTGCATCCTTTTGGCATGCATTTCCATTTCCCGTTGTAATTCGTAGACTACATCCTCACTGTTTGGGGTTCTGTATATAGTGTCTTTTTGCCCTTGCAGTTCCTTAGCTCTACCCTCAGCAATTCAACACCTTCTGACCCTATGTCACCTCTTTGTAATGATTTGATTTCAATTTTTACTAAACAGCCATGCCACTCCCTCTGCCTACCTGCCTGTCGTTTCAATACAATGTGTATCATCTGACATTAAGCACTCAGCTACAACCTTCTTTAACTCTCGGTTTGGCTGGTGGCTTAATATAGGGGATGTTAGCCCCTGGCCCGGCCAAACTTAAGAAATTTCGTTTGGGTAGATGCTGCACGATGTGTCCCCTGTTACAAATCAGTACCATGAAATAACAAACAGTACACAATATGCAATTAAATAATTGAGCTTTATAATTCTTAATTTGACTATATGGTTAGTAAAGAAACAAAAACAAAGAAAAGGGCCCGTTCTAATGAAACAGTCTAATGTGCAACGTTGGAGCTCACAGATGAGCTGTTCGTCCACCATCGACCTCCTCCGATCGTCACTGACCTTCGGATCCTCACTCAAGTCCTCTCCGTCTGGTGGTTTACCAACTCTTTCCATTCACGTCTTCTTTCCTCATCTCTCCCCAGCACGAAATCTCTCTCCCAGACTCACAAGAAAGAACAACATCCCACTCATTGGCTAACATGTTATCTCTAGTCGTAACCCAAACATTGCTGCTACAGAGAAACCACTACCTTAGCAGTGGAACATTACAGAGAGGCCATTACATTAGCAGTGAAACCTTACAGCACGTTACAGTTCTTTCAGGCATGACTTAGTGATGCCTACAACATCATACATGCCAATCTGTAACTGTGCTACAAGTTTATCTACCTTATTCAATTTCTGCGCACATTCAAATATAACACCTTCATTCCTGTATACAACCTTTATGATTTTGTCTGCCTTTTATATTGCAACATATCCTGCTGACTGCAATTCTGCCCTATCATTAACCTCTCCTTGCTAGGAGTCACATTACATATTGCCTCTGTTTGTAAACTGACTACCTCATCCTCAGCTCTATCACTCCAGTTCCCATCCCTCTGCCAAATTAGTTTAAACCCTCCTGAACATCTATATCAAACCTGCCCACAAGGATATTGGACCCCCTTGGGTTCAAGCGTAACCTGTCCCTTTTGTACAGGTCGTACCTTCCCCAAAAGAGATCCCAATGATCCATAAATCTGAAGCATTGCCTGCTGCACCAGTTCCTCACTACACATTCACCTGCCAACTGATCCTATTCTTACCCTCACTAGCACGTGGCACATTCAGCAATTCAGAGATTACTACCCTGGAGATCCTGATTTTCAGCTTTCTACCTATGTCACTGGTGCTAATGTGCATCAAAACTTCCAGCTGCTCACCCTCACCCTTGAGAATGCCATGGGCACAATCCGAGACATCCCTGACCCTGGCACCAGGGAGGCAACGTACCATCCAGGTGTCTCTATTGCGCCCACACAATCTCATATTTGTTCCCCTGACCGTGGAATCTCCTATCAACACTGCCGTCCTCTTCACCGCTCTGCTCTTCTGAGCCACAGCACCAGACCCAGTGCCAGAGACCCGGTCACTGTGACTCCCCCTTGGTAGGTCGCCTCTGTCAATAGTATCTGAAGTTTTATACTTATTATTGAGGGAAACGGCACCGGGTGTACTCTGCACAGGCTGTGTATTTCCCCTCCTTCTCCTGACAGTCACCCAGTTACCTGTCTCCTGCAGTCTAGGGCTGACTACCTCCCTGTAGCTCCTGTCTATCACCTCCTGATATTCCTGTCTAAGTCGAAGGTCATCAAGCTGCAGCTCCAGTTCCTTAATACGTTCTCTCAGAAGCTGCAGCTCGGTGCACCTGGTGCAGATGTGTTTATCTGGGAGACTGGAGGTCTCCCAACATGTCCGCATCACACACACAGAGTACAGAACACTGCCCTGGAGCCATTCTCACTAAACTACTATGCCCTAATAGATGAAGAATAAAGAAGTAAGAACAAAAAGAGAAAGTTGCCATATACTTTACCTTGCCCAACCCTGATCTCACCTAATTCTGATGAGCCAAAGCCACTCTAAAGACTGGCACACTCAAAAGAATACCCGCTCCACTTGCATCTGCGTTACTATTATTCGCCCTTTCTAGTGAATCCCTCTCTGTTGATTGGTCGCCGTACAACTCAGAGAAACTGCCGTGAAGCTCTGCCTCTTAAACCTTGATCGGGGACTTAATTGAAAAGGTAGCTCTTTTTACCTACCCCCCTCTCTGTTGATTTGTCATCTCACAACTCTGCTTAAAACTTGGAAGTAGGTACAGAGGAGATGTCAGGCGTAAGTGTTTTTATGCAGAGAGTGGTGAGTGCGTGGAAAGGGCTGCCGGCGGCGGTGATGAAGGCAGATACGATAGGGTCTTTTAAGAGACTCCTGGATGGGTACCCGGAGCTTAGAAAAATAGAGGGCTAAGGGTAAGCCTAGGTAGTTCTAAGGTCGGGACGTGTTCGGCACAGCTTTGTCGGCTGAAGGGCCTGTATTGTACTGTAGGTTTTCTGTGTTTCTAACTCTGCTTAAATGATTAATACAAGGGGGCATAACTTTAAAGTGTTGAGAGGAAATCATAGTGGAGGGGGATGTCAGAAGTAAGTTTTTTTACACAGGGAGTGGCAAGTGTGTGGAACATTCTGCCGGGTGTGGTGGTAGAGACAGATACATAGGATATTCAAGAGAATCTTACATAGGCACGTGGATGAAAGAAACATGGAGGTCTATGTGGAAGGGAAGTGTTAGATTAATCTTGGACTAGGTTAAAAGGTCAGTACAACATCCTGGGCCGAAGGGTTTGAACTGTACTGTTCTATGTTCTAATTGTCTCATACTCTTGTTTATAGGAAGGGAAAACAAAACAATGTTCTCTTTCATGTTTATTGCAACGAACGCTCCCCCCTCGGTGTTTGTATCTAGCTAATTAGTTAGCGACAGGATCTAGCCCTTCTCTGATCCTCTTCCTGATGGAAAAGTCTGCCCAGACTTGTACCTGAATACGCTTACCAGAGTGGGATAACAGAAGTGATTGAGGATTTGTCACATGCCACAGAGGCAACACCTTGAGGAAGGCAGTAGAAATTAATATACAGATAAATGAAAAGCAAACACCCAAGTTCAAGCACCAAAGTACTCAAAGCTTTAAATTACATTGTAGGCCAAACAAAAGATATTTCAGTTTGTTGTGCAAAGTATTTCAGACTCCTAAAAGCCTGTGTTATACGGTCATATAGTTATGGAACACTACAGAACAGAATCAGACCCTTCAGCCCATCTAGTCTGTGCCAAACAATTATTCTGCCTAGTCCCATCGGCCTGCACCCAGACCATAGCCCTCCATACCCCTCTCATCCATGTACCTGTCCAAATTCCTCTCAAATGTTGAAATCGAACCCACATCCGCCGCTTCCACTGGCAACTCATTCCACACTCCCACCATCCCCTGGGTGAAGAAGTTCCCTGAAACATTTCACCTTTTACCTTAAACCGATGACCTCTAGTTTTAGTCTCACCCACGCTCATTGGAAAAAGCCTGCCTGCATTACTATCACCAGTATGATACTGGAAATTTGAGTTTTTGATGAGCTTCTTTTCCAAATCTGCAAGTTCTTAAACATGTGTTAACACAGTAATTCTATTGTTGAAATGGCTTGTAATGTTGAACACACGTTTGTTGAAAATAGAACATATTTGCAAGATCTGGTAGGTCATTCAATGTCTGAAAGAGAAAGATGAGTTAATATTTCACTTAAATTCTTAACTTGTCTTTTCTCTTTCTGATTCATGGGTTATCTATTTCCAAAATGTTATGCTTTTCTTTAAGATTTCAGATTTGTATTTTATCTTTTTATCTCAAAGGTTACTGCTGACATCATGGTGGAGCAGATAATTGAAACTGGAATATTGCCTGCAGTTCAGATTGTAGCACATCGAACATCACAGCACAGTACAGTTCCTTTGGGCCACAATGTTGTGCTGACCTTTTAACCTACTCCTAAATCAATCTAACCCTTCCCTCACATTTGGCCCTCCATTTTTCTTTCATCCACGTGCTTATCTAAGAGTCACTTAAATGTCCCTAATGAATCTGCTTCTACCAACATCCCGGCAGAGTTTTACGCATTTACCATTCTCTGTGTAAGAAAAATCAACCTCAGAAACTTTGCCTCTATATTTTCCTCCAAACACCTTAAAGTTATGCCCCCTTTTACTAGCCAGTTTCACCCTGGGGAGAAAAGTCTCTGGCTGTCCATTCTATCTGTGCCTCTTATCCTCTTGTACGCCTCTACCAAGTCGTCTCTCATCCTCCTTCACTCCTAAGAAAAAACCCATAACTCATTCAACTTATCTGCATAAGTCATGCTGTCTTATCCAGGCAGTATCCCGGCAAATCTCCTCGGCACCCTCCCTAAAGCTTCCACATCCTTCCTATAATGAGGTGAGCAGAAATGAATAGAGTTCAGTGTGGTGTAACCAGAGTGTATAGACCTGTAACAGCATTAAAACTTTGTTGCTGACTTGGCTATTAATTGTGATCAGTGGTACAAGGGATGTCTCTCCATCAACCTCACAACTACAAAATACTTTTAAAGAGCTATACTCTGTGAGTCTTCATACCAAATTAGCATTAGAAGCTGTGCAATGTGGATTCACAATGATTGAGCTACTTTATGAGGAGAAATTGTCCCGGAATTTAGACATGTGAGAGGGGGTCTGGGAAAGTAGAGACACCGAGAATGTGTTTTTCCAGCAGAAGAGTTCAGATCTAGCAGGTGTAGCGTTAGAGTAGGGGACCAGTTATTGCCACGTACCCCTCCCATCTATCCCACAATCTTTCTGATCTCCTACCATCTGGCAGAAGGACTGCAATATAAGAACAAGGACTGCTAGGCTGGACAACAGCTTCTTCCCCTCGTCTAAGAGACTTCTGAACACCCTGCTATCACCCAGTACACATTATTTACAACAATGCCAGCAGCAGTAATACCCAAGTATATTTAACTATATCTCATATATGTACTTTATGTTGATTTGTAAATCTAAAGAATACTTTTTTATCTTTCAGTATTACAATATTAATATTTTATGGTCTGTATGTGATAGACAGTATGCACTCTGTTTTGTGCCTGTGGAATATTGTTTCGTTTAGCTGTATACATGACAATAAACAAATTTATTTTGGACTGAGGTGAAAATTTCATTCATTCAGAGGTTTGCATATCTCTGAAATCTTCTTGCTGGGTGAGTTCTGAATGTTCATCCATTGAGTTTATTTGAGACAATGTTAGATATTTGGACTTTAGGGGAATCGGGGAAACGAAGGAATAAACAGGGAAGTGTACACTATCTAACTGAAAACCCAACAGCATTTATTGTCAAAGTCAAGTCTGTTGTCCTATGCACAAGTACATGTGTGCACAGGTGCAATGAAAATCTGTCTTGCAGCAGCGTCATAGGTATATTGCATTATATAAGCAGCATCATAGGAAAAATATAAATTATTCACATTTTTTCACAAAAGCACACAATTAGAACAAAATAAAAGAAAATCCATTTTAGTGCAAAGTGGTTACAGTGTTACGATGTGCAATTATGTCTATCCCTGTTCAGCAGTTGCTATTATTCTGTCTTCCTAAACTGCTGTGGTCGCTCTGGTGAAGATAATGCAGAGGAATTCCACAGTGGGTGATGCCAAGACCAATATCCGCCAACTAATGGACACACAACAGATTGAAGATGGGATCTGGAGCGAGGAACAATCTACTGGAGGAACTGGGCAGGACAAACAGCATCTGTGGAGGCAAAAACACATTTCAGATCAAGACTGCGTCATCCACTATCTAATCTCTGAAAAGGAGCTTGGTTACTTAGTACTGCATGGGTTGGCAGTGCCAAAGAAACTGGTGTATCACGGAAAACCTAGCAAGCATCTACACCTTCATAGAACAATGCACCAACATTTTTCTTTCAAAATATCTATAATATTTCTTTATTTTCCATAAATGCCTGCAAGAAATGAATCTCATGGTATGATAACAAATATGTACTTTGATAATAATTTTTACTTTAATTTTGACTTTGAGAACAAAAGGCAGCAGACTTTCCTACACAGACTCTCATGGCACAGTCAGATGAGCCCCTGGCGACCTGCGTTTGATTCTGGTCTTCAGCACAGTTTGTGTATTCTCTTAATGTGCAGTTTTCTGCTCCAATTTCCTCCAGCATCCCAAAGACAAGTAGATTGGTTAGTTAATTGGCCACTGCAAGTTGCCCCCAGTGACAAGAGACGTACGGGTTAGGATTAGGGTTGGAAAGTTGTCGGCATGCCACGTTGGCACCAGGAACATGGCGACACTTGCAGGCTGCTCCAGCCCATCCTAAGACTACGTTTGTTGGTTGTTGACGCAACACGATGCATTTCACTGTATGTTTCAATGCTCTGTTGTATATGTGGTAAATAAAGCTAAACTTTAGTGAGTTGATGGATGGTTGAAGCTGGGGCGGATAAAATGCAGCTAATAGATATGGGTCTGCATAATCAGCATGGGCCCAGTAGGACAAATGGCTTGTTACCATGCCATCCAATTCTAATCCTACTATACAGCCGGAACTGGCCACCTGACCTCCATTTTTCTGTGGTCACTGTTATTCTGTTTTTTTTTCTTGGAGATCCCTCTTCAAAGCCAAACTTAATTTGTTAAGTCCAGATTTTCCAGTGCTTGCCCCTGAGTCATCTTGGCTGAGAGACATAGGCTGTGAGGTGTTAGACTCTGGATCTAGATGGGGGGTTGATGGCTAAGACCCAGTCATAGAGTCATACAGTCCTGGAGAACAGAGTGGAAAACCAGTAGGCTATATTTGTTCTCCAGAACCTGGGCCTCTGTACTTCCCCCTGAAAATGGATCCTTGACTTCCTAACCAGAAGACCACAGTATGTGGGGATCGGAAATAATGTCTCCACCTTGCTAACGATCAACAATGCCGCACCTCAGTAGTGTGTGCTTAACCCGCTGCTCTACTCTATCTACACCCATGACTGTGTGGCTGGCTATAAATTTGCTGATGGTACGACTATTCTTGGCGGAATTTCAGATGGTGATGGGAGGGCATACAGGAATGAGATATATCAGCTATTTGAGTGGTGTCACAGTAACAGCCTTGCACTCAATGTCAGTAAGACCAAAGAGCTGACTGTGGACTTCAGAAAGGGTAAGACAAGGGAACACACACCTGTCCTCAGAGAGGGATCAGAAGTGGAAAGAGTGAGCAACTTTAAGTTCCTGGGTTCAACATCTCTGAAGATCTATCCTGGACCCAACATATTAATGCACCTACAAAGAAGGCATGACAGTGGCTATATTTCATTAGGAGGTTGAGGAGATGATTTGGTATGTCATCAAAGACACTTGCAAATTTCTACAGGAGCACTGTGGAGAGCATTCTAACTGGATGCATCACTATCTGGTAGGCGGTGGATGGGTGCTACTGCACAGGATCGAAATAAGCTGCAGAGGGTTGTAAACTCCATCATGGGCACTGGCCTCCGTAGTAGCCAGGGCACCTTCAAGGAGTGATGCCTCAAAAAGTCAGTGTCCATCATTAAGGACCCCCATCACCCAGGTCATACTTTGTTCTCATTGTTACCATCAGGAAGGAGGTACAGATGCCTGAAGCACACAGTCAATGATTCAGGAATAGCTTCTTCCTGTCTGTCATATGATTTCTGAATGGACATTGAACCCATGAGCACGACCTCACTAATTTTTAAAAATTCCTATTTTTGCTTTACTTATCTAATTTATTTTATTTTATTTTATTCAACTATTTTATGTATAATTCTGTTTCTTATTATATATGTGATTCTGATTGTTATTTATGACCATCTGAAAAAAGAGAAAGCTCAAGGCTGTTCCTCAGACATCCCTTCTATAAAAGCTCTACAGGAAGCATCCTATCTGGACCCATCACGGCTTGGTGGGGCAAGTGGTCTGACCAAGACCATTAATCATTGCAGAAAGTTGTGGACTCAACTCAGCACAGGAATCAGCCTCCCCTCCACAGACTCTATCTACACTTCCTGCTGCCTTGGAAAAGAAGCCAGCACAATCATAAACCATCAGTCTTCACTGTGGAAGACACAAACGGAATGCCAGAAATTCGAGAATGTCAAGGAGCAGAAGTGAATGTAGTTGCTATTACTACGGAGAAGGTGCTTGGAACGTTGAAAGGTCTGAAAGTAGTAGGTCACCTGGACCGGATGGTCTACACCATAGAGTTATGAAAGAGATAGCTCAAGATAATGTGGAGGCATTAGTAGTCATAGAGTCATAGGGCACTAGAGCAAAGAAACAAGCCTTTTGGCCTATCTGGTCTGTGCCAAACCATTAATCTGCCTGGTCTTGTCGACCTGCACCTGGACCATAGCCCTCCATAACCCTCTCACTTAAATTTCTCTTAAAGGTTGTAATCAACCGTGCATCCACCACTGGCGCTGGCAGCTCAATCCACACTCTCACCTCGCTCTGATTGAAAAAGTTCCCCTTAAACATTTAACCTTTCACCCTTAACTTATGACCCCTCTGACCTCCAGTTGTAGTCTTATCCAACCTCGTTGGAAAAAGCTTGCTTGCATTTACCCTATCTATACCCTCATGATTTTGTATACCTCTATCAAATCTCCTCTCAAACTTCTACGTTCCAGGGAATAAAGACATAACCCATTCAACCTTTACCTGTAACTCAGTCATCGTGTGCTGGCAACATCCTTGTAAAATTTCTCTGGGCTTTTTCAAACTTATTTATGTCTTTCCTGTAGGTGGGTGACCAAAACTGGACACAATACTCCACATTAGGTCTCACCAATTTTTTACACAATTTCAACATAACATCCCATCTCCTGTACATCAATGCGTTGATCTACGAAGGCCAATGTTCAAAAAGCTTTCTTTATGACTCTATCTACCTGTGCTACCACTTTCAAGGAATTATGGATCTGTATTCCCAGATTCCTCTGTTCTACTGCACACCTCAGTACCCTGTGTAAGATCTACCCTGGTTAGTCCTCCCAATGTGCAACACCTCACACTTGTCTGCATTATTGTCTGCATTAGTCTGCACTATTGGCCATTTTTCAGCCCATTTTTCAGGTTGGTCCAGATCTTGCTGCAAACTTCGATGGACTACCTCACTGTCCACTACACTGCCTATCACCCCCAATCATCATCTGCAAATTTACTGATCCAGTTTACCAAATTATCATCCAGATCATTGATATAGATGACAAACAACAACAGACCCAACACCAATCCCTGTGGCACACCATTAGTTACAGGCCTCCAGTTAGAGAGGCAACTATCTACTACCACTCTTTGGCTTTTCTCGTGAAACCAATGTCTAATCCCATTTACTACCTCATCTTGAATGCTGAGTGACTGAACATTCTTGACCAACCTCCCTTGCAGGACCCTGTCAAAGCCTTGCTAAAGTCCACGTAGACAACATTCACTGCCTTGGCTTCATTAGTTTTTCTGGTAACTTCCTCGAAAAGGTCTCTATAAGATTGGGTAGATGTGATCTTATCAAACATAAAACCATACTGACTATCCCTAACCAGTCTCTGTCTATTCAAATATTTATCTATATTATTCCTTAGAATATCTTCCAATAACTTACCCACTGCTGATGTCAGGCTCACCTGGCTTATTCTAAGAGCTTTCTTAAACAACAGAACATCAGCTATCCTCCACTACTCTGGCACTCCACTCGTGGTTAAAGATGTTTTAAATATCTCTTCCAAGCCCCCTGCAGTTTCTGCATAGCCTCCCAAAGTGTCCGAGGGAACACTTTTGTCAAGTGCTGGGAATTTATCCACCCTAGTCTGCCTCAAGGCAGCAAACACCTCCTCCTCTGTAATTGGTACACGGTCCATATCCACTGCTGCTTTGCCTCACTTCTACAGACTGTGTCCGGCTCCCGAGTAAATAGGGATACAAAAAATCCATTTAGGATCTTTTCCATCTCTTTCTGCTCCATGCACAGATTTCTACTCTCACCTTCCAGATGACCAATTTTGACCCTTGATGTTCTTCTCTTCTTTATATATCTGTAGAATTTCTTAGTATTCTCCTTCACTTTGTATGTTAGAACAAGCCTGTGCCTTCTTTAAGCCCTCCTGATTTCCTTCTTAAGTGTTCTTTTGCACTTCTTAAATCCTCAAGTACCTCATTTTTTTCTACCTTCCTATAGCTGCTGTTTACTTCCTTCTTGTTCTTAGCCAGGGCCTCAATATCTCTCGAAAACCATGGCTCCCTAAACCACTCTCCTTGCCTTTCATTCTGACAGGAAAATACAAACTCTGCATTCTTAAAATTTTACTTTGTAAGGCCTCCAGCTTCCCGAGTACACGTTTGCCAGGAAACAACTTATCCCAATCCACACTTGCCAGATTCTTTCTGATACGATCAAAATTGACCTTTCTCCAACTTTAGTCTTAACTCAAGAACCAGACCTATCCTTTTCTATAATTACCTTGAAACTAACAACATTATGATCACTCGATGCAAAGTGTTCCTGTTATGTTTTGTAATTCAAAAACATAAAACTAATTGGAAGAAAAACAAGAGGAACCCAGGAATAAACATGTGTGTTTCGTTCCTACTTTTAGTGAGGCACGCACGTATAATGTGGCGCTATAATGATGTGTGCCATTCACATACTTTTACATGTAACCTGTAATGAATTATGTAAGCATAGAATTCTTAATCAAACAATATATTTACAATATCACTCCAGTATTACTGACAAATTAAATACACAATGGCTCCCTACACAAATTTGGTCACCTGCCGTGTCTCATTCCCTAATAGGAGGTGAAGTATCGTACCCATTCTAGTTGGCGCTTCTATTACTTATTAAAGAAACTTTCCTGAATATATTTGACAAACTCTTTCCCATCCAGCCCTTTTACAGTATGGGAGTCCCAATCAATATGTGGAAAGTTAAAATCACCTACTATCACAACCTTATGTTTCCTGCAACAGTCTAAGATCTCTCTATAAATTTGCTCCTCTAAATCTCATGGACAGTTGGGTGGTCTATAATATAATTATATTAAAGTGGTCATAGCTTTTTTATTTCTCGTTTCTACCCATAAAGGCTCACTAGTTGAGTTCTCCATCCTGTTCTGACTGAGCGTTGTTGTGACATTTCCCTGACTAGCAATGCCATGCCCTTTAATCTCTCCCGCTGTGTCACATCTAAAACAATGGAACCCTGGAACATTTGCTGCCAGTCCTGCCCTGCCTGCAACCAAGTCTCACTATTGGCTACAATATTGTAATTCCAAAGCTGGTCCATGCCCTGAGTTCTTTCACTTTTCATACAATGCTCCTGGAATGAAATATATGTAGCTCAGAACCTTAGTCCCACCTTGCTCAATCTTTTGATTGCTGACTTTGTTCGTAGGCTTAGCAGCACCTTTCTCCATAACCACTCCACTATCCTTTCTGGTGCTCTGATTCCCATTCCCCGCACCCCCCGCCCCCCATTCTCAAGCAGCACTGGCAAACCTTCCCACTGGGATATCAGTCTTCCTCCACTTCAGGTGCAGCCCGTTGTTTCTGTAGAGGGTGCACCTTCCCTGAAAGAGAGCTCAATGATCCCAAAATCCCTCCTGCACTGACTTCTTAGCCACTGGCTAAACTGTATGCCCTTCCTTTTTCTGGCCTCACTAGCATGTGGCATAGGTAGCAATCCTGAGATCACGGCGCTGAACGCCCTGTCCTTTGACCTAGCTTAGCTCCCTGAACTCATTTTGCAGGACCTTGTCACCTGTCCTACCCATGTCATTGGTACCAGCGGGATCACTACCTCTGGCTGCTCACTCTCTCTGTGTACTTGATTCTGAGATATCCTGGACCCTGACACCCGGGAGTTAATATACCATCTTGGAATCTCATTCTCATCCACATAACCTATTTCTGTTCCCCTAACCAATCCCCTATCATTACAGCTCACCATTTCTCCCACTTTCCCTCTGAGCCGCAAAGCCAGACTCAGACTTCAACAATCACTAGATTCTGGAATGGTTTTGGGGACCTGGAAAATCACAAGTATCACTCTGCTCTTTAAGAAGGAAAGGAGGCAAGATCAGGAAATTATAGGCCAGTTAGCCTGACTTCAGTGACTGGCAAGATTTTGGATGGAGTCCATTATAAAGGAGGAGGTTTTGGGGTACTTGAAGGCACATGATAAAATCGGCCAAAGTTAACATGATTTCCTTAAGGGGAATTCTTGTATGACAAATCTGTTGAAATTCTTTAAGGAAATACCAAGCAGGATAGACAAAAAAGAGTCAGTGGATGTTGTTTACTTGGATTGTCAGAAGGTCTTTGTCAAAGTGCTGCGCGTGAGGCTGCCTAAGGTAAGAATCAATGGTATTACAGGAAATATATTAGGGTTGATAGAAGATTTGCAGGAGGAAAAGAGCGGGAGTAAAGGGGCCTTTTTTGGTTGCCTGCTGGAGACTAGTGGTGTTCTGCAGAGGTCAGTGTTGGGACCACTCTTTTTCATGCTATATGTCAGTGCTTTGGATGACGGAGTTGATGGCTTTGTGGCCATTTCCAGATGATTCAAAAATAGTTGGAGGGGCAGGTAGTGTTGAGGAAGCAAAGACTTAGACGGATTAGGAGACTGGACAAAGAAGAGGCAAATGGAATACCATGTATGGTTATGCACATTGGTAGAAGAAATAAAGGCATAACTATTTTCTCGTTAAGAGCAAATTCAGAAAGGGGACTTGGAAGTCCTTGTGCTGGATTCCTTAAAAGTTAACTTTCAGGTTGAGTCAGTAGTAAGGAAGGCAAATGAAATGCTAGCGTTCATTTTGAGAGGAGTAGAATATAAAAACAAGGATGTAATACTGGGGCTTAATTAGGTATTGGTCAGACTGCACTTGGAGTATTGTGAGCTGTTTTGGGCCTCTTAGGAGAGGATGTGCTGGCATTGGAGAGGGTCTAGAGGAGTGAAAGGGTTAACATATGAGGAGCGTTTTATGGTCTTGGCCTGAATTTGCTGGAGGTTATATAGAGGATGGGGGTATAATCTCATTGAAACCTATTGAATATTGAAACGCCAAGATAGAGTGGATGTGGAGAGAATCTTTCCTATAGTGGGGAGGATCAAGAACCAGAGAGCACAGCCTCCAAATACAAAAACGTCCCCTTAGAACAGAAATGAGGAGGAATTTCTTCATCTGGAGGGTGTTGAATCTGTGAAATTTGTTGCCACAGATGGCTGTGGAGGCCAAGTTATTAGGTATATTTAAAGCAGAGTTTGACAGGTTCTTGATTAGTAAGGACATCAGTGGTTATGGAGAGAAGGCAGGAGAATGGGGTTGGGAGTGGGAATAAATCAGTCATGATGAAGTGGCGGTGCCGACTCGATTCTGCTGTTACGTCTTATGGTCTAAAATCCCTCCAACCCCAGACATTCTCTGTTCTTCCATTGAGGAGGAGATAAAAAAAAGCTTGGAAGTGTGCATTCACAGACTTTCGGAAAGTTTCTATCCCACTGTCATGAGACTCACGCTCAGATATCTTGCACAATAAAGATGAACATTTGACCTCACTTTTCTGACTCTTGCAGCTTATTACCTGCCTGCACATCTCCTTTTCTGCAACTGTAACACTATACTCTGCATACTTTGTACTACTTCCATGTACCGATGTTTTGAAATGATCTGTACAGATGGAATACAACAAGTATTTTTTTTCACAGTGTCTCAGTAGACATGACAATAATAAAGCAATGACTAATTATCAGACCCCTTTATCACTGGTTCTCATTTTAGTTCCAGAACTGTGGAAGTCGAACTGATTGGAATAGTTTTCCAGATGAGCTGGTGAGCCTTCCTCACGAGTCCACTGCCTGTGGTTATCGAGCGCACCAAGTCCGCGGACAAACTTGTGACATCAGTGGCATCCATGGAAAATCCAGTCTGGGATCAGGTGGCACAGTGGTGAAAGGGTTAGCACAATTACCTTCCAGGATCAGCAATTACCGATTGGGCTTCGATTCCCACTGCTGTCTGTAAGAGAGTTTGGATCTTCTCCCCGTGTCTGTGTGGATATCCTCCCACATTCCAAAGATGTCCTGGTTAGAGTTAGTGAGTTGTGGGCATACTATGCTGGCAATGGGAACATGACAACACTTGCGGGCTGCCCTTAACACAATCCTTAGATCTTGTCGGTCATTGACATAAAACAGCACATTTTCACTGTATGTTTTAATGTGATAATTAAACCTAATCTTTAATCTTAAAATCTGGTTTACAGCAGGTCACAACCGGAAAGGATACGGGGAGGCATAATTTTAAGGTGATTGGAGGCAAGAGGGATGTCAGGGGTAAATTCTGCCAGGAAAACTCAAGCTGTGGTGCTTCCAGTTCGGCATATTCCCAAGACTCATGTGCCCTTTAACAGTGTGTGAAATCCCCATCAGCAATGTTGAAAAGCTCGAAAGAATGATCAGCACATATGTAAAACAGTGGCTTGGGTTTCCACGATGCTTAAGTCCTGTTGGACTGTACGGGAACGGCAAATTGGAATTACCAATTGCAAGTCTTGTGGAAGAATTCAAATGCACCAAAGCAAGGTTGGTCATGACCCTCACTGAATCTGAGAATGCTGTTATTCGAACAGCGGCTTCCCCGTGTGGCAACGGGGAGGAAGTGGAGTCCATCTGAAGCTGTTCAGAGTGCTAAGTCTGCTCTTCGCTTCAGGGATGTGGTTGGCCAAGTCCAACATGGGAGAGCCGGGCTCGGGGCTTGTCCCAAAGGCTCCTCAATGACACAAGGCAACGTCAGTGCAGAAGAGACGGCTCGTGGTGGAGGAGGTGAGAGGACAGGAGGAGACAAAGCGACACGCTAGGGCCGTCTCAATGGCCAAGCAGGGCCACTGGACTAATTGGAAGGGCCTGGAAAAGAGGAAACTTAGCTGGCGTGACATCTGGGAGATGGAGGGATCTCGGCTAAGTTTTGTCATCAGAGCCACTTATGACCTCCTACCCACACCCCAGAACCTGAGCCAGTGGTGGGGAGAAGACCCCATTTGCTCTCTTTGTCAAGCACCTGGATCACTAAGGCACATTTTAACAGGATGCACCACGAGCCTCACCCGGGGCAGTACACTTGGCGGCATAACCAAGTTTTCAGACAGCTGGCATCAATCTTGGAACAGAGGCAAATCACCACAAATGCTCTCCCACAAACATTGGCAGGAAATGTCCACATTACACGATTTGTACCAGCAGGCCAACCTCCAGAGCACCATATAACATCGAAAGATGTAAGCATTCTGCAGGTTGCTCAGGATTGGAAAATGGACGTGGTCTTGGAAAAAAAGCTTGTGTTTCCCCCAGACACTGCGGCTACAACACTCTGGCCAGACATGGTCCTGTGGTCCACAACAGCCAAGCTGGCATATACCATGGGAAGACGGTGTTGAAGAAGCTTATGAGAGGAAAAAGACCAAGTACTCTGAACTGGCAACTGAAGCTGCCCAAAATGGCTGGAAGACCAAGATTTTCCCTGTAGAAGTGGGATGCAGGGGATTCGTTGCTACATCTACGGCCAGTCAATTGAAAAAGATGGGGGTGAGGGGTCACTCCCTCCAACAAGCAATCAAGCCCTTGTCAAATGCAGCAGAAGAAAGCAGCAATTGTATCTGGATTAAAAGGAAAGACAACAACTGGGCTGCAAGATGAAGACAGGAGGATATGGAACTGAGGGGGTGTATCTGGGATGCCAGGTAGCACCGTGGAGCCCTCTGGAGACATCATGGGCTTATCAACGAAATGTCAAAGAAGGAGGGTGCCCACTTGATGACCCCAATGATGTACCTACCCTCCTTCCTTGTCACCACTCCAAACCCTCTGCCAACATCGAGAGTGCCAACTCACCATAGGGATTGAAACATCAAGTCCTAGTAGCTCTACTTTACACATGGAGCACACTGCCAGGGGTGATGGTAGAGGCGGAAACATTAGGGACATTCAAGAAACTCTTTTATAAGCATAAGCAATAGAGAAAAATGGGGAACTATGTAGGAGGGAAGGGCTAGATTGATCTTAGAGTAGGATAAAATGGCAACACAACATTGTGGGCTGAAGGACCTGTATATGCTGTCGTGTTCTATGTTCCTTGTTTAGCTTAACTGGACTTTGGCTACCATGGTGGGGTCCTCTGCCACGATTCCTCAGGGTTGGAGTACTTACTGTTTACCTGGATGGTTGCAGCCACAACAAGGTTCAAGAAGCTGAACATCATCCAGGTTAAATGGGTTCACATGGTTGACATTCCTGACACCATTCTCAGTGTTCACCCATCCGTTACCTGTGCATTGTGTCTGCACAATGATGATTTGCAGGATGCATCACAGCCACTCACCAGGGTTATTTTGATTTCCATTTCATTTTCTTCCCGACTTTATCTCCATCTCCATCACTCCCAGCTTTCTTTCTTCTTTGCAAAGAGTTTCTCACCATTACTCAAGAACAATAGCAATCCATCATCTTCTCCAGATTCTAGTGGTGCGCAACAGAACAGAAAAATTTTAAAACACAATTTTATGTGTTATGTAAATCAGTGGCATATTGTATTGATCAAAGAAAGGGAAGGACTGAGTAGAGAGAATAGATCTGTGAAACCATCAAAGGTTTCAAAGGTGCATTTAATGTGAGGGAAATGTATACAATATATATCCTGAAATTCTTTTTCGTCACAAACATCCACGAAAACAGAGGAGTGCCCCAAAGAATGGATGACAGTTAAATGTTAGAACCCCAAAGCACACCCCAGATCCCCCCTCCCACGCATAAGCAGCGGGGGGGGGTAACTAATTTTAAATTGCCACCATATAAAACTTTGTCCATCTGCAAAATTGGGGTAGAAACTCCAATGTACTGTGTCTGTGCAGGTGAGAAGCATTAGATTGATCATAGGCAACACACACAAAATGCTGGAGGAACTCAGCAGGTCAGGCAACATCCATGGGAGGGGAATAAACAGTTGACCTTTTGGACCGAGACCCTTCATCAGGGCTAGAATGAGAAGGTGAGAGGACGGGGAGGAGTACAAGCAGGCAGGTGATAATGAGACCAGGTGAGGGTTAAGGTGGCTAGATGGGGTAGGGGGAATGAGTAAGAAGCTTAGCTGTGATAGGTGGAAGAGGTAAAGGACTGAAGAGGAAGGAATCTGATAGCAAAGGAGAGACAAGGGAAGGAGGAGGGCAAGAGGGAGGTGATGGGCAGGAGAGGAGAAAGCAAGAGAGAACAACCAGAATGGGAAATGGAAACAGAGAGAAGGGGAAGGGCAAGAAATTATGAAAGTTTGAGAAGTTGATGTTCATCCCATTATGTTGGAGGCTACCAAGATGGAATATGAAGTATTACTCCTCCAGCCAGAGTATGGCCTCATTGTGGCAGTAGAGGAGGCCATTGATTGACATGTTGGATTGGGAATAGGAAGTTGAATTGAAATCATCAGAGATCCTCACCACCCAGGGAATGCTCTTTTCTCACTGCTGCCATCAGGTAGAAGGTACAGGAGCTTCAGGACTCACACCACCAGATTCAAGTACAGTTACTACCCATCAACCATCAGGCTGTTGAACAGAAGGTGATAACTACACTCATTCTATTTTTGGTGTTCGCACAACCAATGGTCTCACTTTAAAGACTTTTTATCTTGTTATTTCATGCTCGAAATTTATTGTTATTTATTTATATTTGCATTTGCAGATTATTGTCCATTGATCCTGTTTATGGTTACTGTTCTATAGATTTGTTACGTATACCCACAGAAAAAGAATCACAAGGTTATTATGTGGTGACATGTATGTACATAAATTTTACTTTGAACTTTGAAGTGGGTGGCCGCTGGGAGACCCTACCTTTTGCGGTGGACAGAGTGAAGGTGCTCAACATAACAGTCCCACAATTTGCTTCGGGTCTCCTGATGTAGAGGAACGTGCACTGGGAGCTCCAGATACTTCAGTCGTGGAGTGGGTTTATATTGGTTAGCGCAACATGGTGGGCCAAAAGACCTATACTGCTGAAACCCGACGCAGATTGGGGGATTGCTTCGTCGAGCACCTCTGCTCCGTCTGCCACAACAGACAGGATCTCCCGGTTGCCACCCACTTCAACTCTGCTTCACATTCCCATTCACATATGTCCATACATGGCCTCCTCTACTGCCATGATGAGGCTAAACTCAGGTTGGAGGAGCAACACCTCATATACCGTTTAGGTAGTCTCCAGCCCCTTGGGATGAACATAGAATTCTCCAACTTCTGGTAATTCCCTCCCCCTCCCTTCCCCTATCCCTATGTCACTTTGCCCCCTCCCCCAGCTGCCTATCACCTCCCTCATGGTTCCGCCTCCTTCTACTACCTATTGTGCTTTCCCCTATTCCTTCTTCACCTTTCCTGCCTATCCCCTCCCTGCTTTCCCTCCCCCACCCCTTTATCTTTCCCCTTACTGGTTTTTCACCTGGAACCTACCAGCCTTCTTCTCCCCACCCTCCCCCCACCTTCTTTATAGGGCCTCTGCCCCTTCCCTCTACAGTCCTGATGAAGGGTTCCGGCCCGAAACGTTGACTGATCGTTTCCACGGATGCTGCCCGACCTGCTGAGTTCCTCCAGCATTTTGTGAGTGCTACTCCATGTTCTATGTTCGGTGCAATGTATAAGGTCCATTTCATTTTCAAAATACACACCCTATTCCGACAAGTACAGAGGGGATGCTGCAGTGTTGGAAACACTACTCCCTAACCCAGGTACTGACTGCCCCTCATCTGGTCATCAAAGATGCCACTTTGTAACAGGACAGACGAATTCTTCCCAGAATCTTGGCAAACATTCATCCCTCAATCAACTCTGTTTGTTTACCCGATCCTTACCGCATTGCTGCCGACCGCCGGTGTAGTGGCGCCCGCGTCGGACTTCGAGGCAAGTGGTCCCAGGTTTGAATCCATCCGTGCTAGGTCCTGCAACTCAGCCTTGTAAAAGAAAAAGAGACAAACGCTAAAGGCTGCCACCCAATGATCCACAAGGCACAGAGAGGAACAACATATCACGTTGTTGTTTGTGGGAGTATGTTGTACAAACATTGACAGCCTATTTTACAAAATTCATGATATTTCAAAGGTAGATACTTGGCCCATCTAGTCCATACCAGCCATTCTTCTACGTAGTCCCATTGACCTGCCCTTCTATAACCCTCCCGCCCATGTATTTATCAAAAGTTCAAAGGTCAGAGAAATTTATACAATATACATCCTGAAATGCTTTTTCTTCACAAACATCCATGAAAACAGAGAAGTGCCCCAAAGAATGAACGACAGTTAACCCCAAAGTCCCCCCTCAGGTCCCCCCTCCTGCTCATAAGCGGCAGCAAGCAACAATCCCCCCCCTCCCCCCTCGAAATTTCTCTTAAATGTTGCAATCGACCCTGCTTCCACCACTTTCACTAGCAGGTTGTTCCACACGCGCTCCACCCTCTGAGTGAACAAATCCCCTCTCAGGTTCCCCTCACATATATCACCTTTCACCCTTAACCTATGACCTCTAGTTCTTGGGATCAACCTCTGAGGAAAATGCCTGCGAGCATTTACCTCATCTAGACCCCTCATAATTTTGTATCCTTTTATCAACTCTTCCCTCATTCTCCTGCACGCCAGGGTACAAAGTCCTATCTATTCGACCTTACCCTATAATTCAACTCCTCAAGTCCCAGGAACATCCTTGTAAATCCTTGCATTGCGGATGAAATACCTAAGGAAGGGTGTTAGGTTCTATATAAATGCCTTTTAAAGTGTTATAAATTTATCTTGAATATCTGCTGTAGATGCAGCAACCATCTCTGCTACTGAGATGAACCATTATAACTTTATCCTTCAGAGGAGGAGACATTTGTAGTCTGATGCACCCATGCATGAGATATCTTTTACAGATAGACCCCTCCTAAGGTTTCAAAACTGTCGTGTCAAACCCATAGGGACGATTTTACAAATTGTGAGGTTTGAACACAGTCCATTACCTATAGTTGACCCGTGCGCAGAGCCATCAGGCAAGACTTTGGTGCATCCTTGGAAAATCTCCCATAAATCTTTGAAAGCAAAATGGGAATTTGAACTCTGTATTCTTCATAAAGCTGTTGTTTATTCCAGGCATTGATGTGAACTTGTTATTTTTTTTATTGTGTCTAAAGAGAATATTCCTCTTTTAAAAACAGGGGCATAGAGATGCTCTTAATCACTTCAAGGTCGAAAGTAGTCTTTGAGTACTCAGACAACTGGCACCTCAGACGAGACTGACCATTGCAAGAGCTGGTCAAAGCCATGGATGTTGAAGGTTTTCAGGTATTTATTTTATTAATCCTACTCTTAAACTTTTTCTTTATTTGGTTTTAGGTCACTGTGCTATAGAACATGTTTTGTTTTCAGGAAAACACATGCAGAATGCAGCTGCCACATTATGGCATGCAGACACCACAACACAGGAGGTTCTGACAAAACATAAACAGTGTTGTTTTTTTCCAAAATAGCTACTGTTTATATGGATTATAGACTCTCTTTCCGTTTTGTTTTCCAAATGCTTTCAGCCTGAGCAATGTCTCTAGCACTTCAAATTTTCACTCATATGGCATGCATAAACAGGCTTTTGACTACTCGGAGAATATGTGAGTACACCATAGCAGTTAGCAAAACACTAACAACTCAAGTTAAATTCCACCGCTGTCTGTTACGGAGCTTGTATGTTCTCTCTGTGCCTGTGGGTGTTTTCTCCAGGTGCTCCGGTTTCCCAAGACACGCAGGTTAGGGTTAGTTGTGGGCATGCTATATTGGCACCAGAAGCATGGTGACATTTCCAGGCCCCCTATCACAATCCTTGCTGACTTGATTTGATGCAAACAATGCATTTCACTGTATGTTTTGATGTTTCAATGGACATGTGACAAATAAAGCAAAGCTTTTCTTTTTTTATTTCAAAAGGTTCTCCCCTGCTCTGCTGGGGGAGAAGCTGACAGCGATGCAGGTGGATGCTTCCCTGGTATCATGGATTCTTGATTACCTGACTGGCAGACCACAGTACGTGTGCTTGCAACACTGTGTGTCCGACAGAGTGATCAGCAGCACTGGGGCTCCACAGGGGACTGTCTTGTCTCCCTTTCTCTTCACCATTTACACATCGGACTTCAACTACTGCACAGAGTCTTGTCATCTTCAGAAGTTTTCGGCTGACTCTGCCTTAGTTGGATGCATCAGCAAGGGAGATGAGGCTGAGTACAGGGCTACGGTAGGAAACTTTGTCACATGGTGTGAGCAGAATTATCCGCAGCTTAATGTGAAAAAGACTAAGGAGCTGGTGGTAGACCTGAGGAGTGCTAAGGTACCGGTGACCCCTGTTTCCATCCAGGGGGTCATTGTGGACATGGTGGAGGATTACAAATACCTGGGGATATGAATTGACAATAAACTGGACTGGTCAAAGAACACTGAGGCTGTCTACAAGAAGGGACAGAGCCATCTCTATTTCCTGAGGAGACTGAGGTCCTTTAACATCTGCCGGACGATGCTGAGGATGTTCTACGAGTCTGTGGTGGCCAGTGCTATCATGTTTGCTGTTGTGTGCTGGGGCAGCAGGCTGAGGGTGGCAGACACCAACAGAATCAACAAACTCATTCGTAAGGCCAGTGATGTTGTGGGGATGGAACTGGACTCTCTGATGGCGGTGTCTGAATGTCTCCCATCCACTACATAATGTACTGGGTGGGCACAGGAGTACATTCAGCCAGAGACTCATTCCACCAAGATGCAACACAGAGCATCATAAGAAGTCATTCCCACCTGTGGCCATCAAACTTTACAACTCCTCCCTTGGAGGGTCAGACACCCCGAGCCAATAGGCTGGTCCTGGACTTATTTCATAATTTACTAGCATAATTTACATATTACTATTTAACTATTTATGGTTCTATTACTATTTATTATTTATGGTGCAACTGTAACGAAAACCAATTTCCCTTGGGATCAATAAAGTATGACTATGACTATGACTATTTCAGGACCTACATATGTTGACTGGCAGAATGAACTCACAGGAACACAGCCAGTCAAGGAAGGAGACACGACTTAGCTACCCAAAAGCCTGTGAAAAGAGGTTGATTTTATGGTTACAGTTTAAGTGAGAGGAGGGAGTGGTGCTGAGATTGAGAAAAAGAATTTCAGTGCCTGGGAATCAGAAGCACAAAAGAAGTAAGACCTGGAACATGGACCTGAGTTAGACCATTCCACAGTCCTCAAAGGTTTGCACGAGATAGGGCAAAAGATCTTATTCTGTGTCATATATTTCTGGTCTTTCAGGTGATTCTGGACGTAGGGAGGATGGAAAACCATGGAAAGATCTGAAAAAAATACAAACTGCTAAAGTGTCTCTGGGGTCAGATTAGCTAGCAGAGATCGGTTCAGATGAATGGCTCCATAACAAGTTAGAAACTTATTGAAACCTACCAGATATGGAAAGGCCTAGATAGAATGTACGTGGAGAGGAGGTTTCCATTAGTAAGAGAGTCCAGGATCTGAGAGCACAGCTTCAGAATAAAGGGACATTAAAACTGAGATGATGAGGAATTTCTTCAGCCAGAGACCTCCCCATGATCTCCCATTAATTTTTAGCCTGTATGTTTCCAAAGACCTCAAGACCATAATATATAGCAGTAGAATTAGGCCATTTGAAGTTCAGAGGTCAGCGAGTCCCAAGGTCAAAGCCTAAAAGTTCAAGACTGAAGTTGGCAAGTCTGGCGGTTGAGGCTCAAAGGTTGATGCCCCCGGATTGGCATTTCTGGAGGTTGGAGGCCCGATGTCTATGACTCTGCATGTCTGGGCCAGGGACTGGAGGGTAGGTGGCCAGTCCTGGCGTTGGAGGCCTGTCTGTGTGTCGAGTAGCTTGGGAAAGGGGCTTGTTTTCCTGCTGTTTTGTCTTCTTCTTGTTACTTGTGCTGTTCTGCTGAAGACAATGGGCTTGCTATGCTGCCGCTGGAATGTGTGGTGGTCAGTAACCCCACTTGGAGTAACCATCACTTGCTTCGGACAGACATCATCCAAGGTTTTCTAAGTATATTCAATGTCCCTGTCGGACAACAACTTTTCTCACTGTATCTTGTGAGCAAGGGCCCAACTGGTGCAAGAGCAATGTACAAACCTGGGATGGACTTGGGCTCTATGGAAATTCCAATAAACTATGTGGAAGAAGGTATGTAGTCTAATAAGTGATCTATTAAATAGTATTTTATACAGCAATGCAGAGTCAACAGCCAGCGGAATCTAAACAGAAGCCTTTGCTCCCTATTCATCACCATGTCAAATAAAGACTTTATTTCAGTCCATTGCTAAGGTCATAGACAAACAGTATATTCATTATTTTAATCTACTGAATAACAATTGGAAGATAACAAGAAGGTAAGATAAAGGATATGAATCAGAATCAAAATTAAGTTTAACACCCAGAATGCTGGAGGAACTCAGCAGTCAGGCAGCGTGGAATAGACAGTCTTGACCCAAAATGGCAAAGCACCTGCAGGATCGCTTGTGTTCAGAATCAGGTTTATTGTGAAATTTGTCATTTTGTGGCCCCAGTATAGGGACAAGAAGTTACAAAAAATGTATAGTCAAAAGAGGAATGGTGAGGTAACATACACAGGTTCATGGACTATACAGAAATATGATAGTGGAGAGGAAGAAGCTGGAACTGTTGAGAGTGCATCTTCACCCTCCTGTACTTCCTCCCTGTTGGCAGTAACAAGAAGAGGGTATGTTTTCTTATCAGTGATGTTCCTACTTGAACAGTGCCCAGATCTCAATAGCTCCTTCTGCAACTCAATGCAAATGCAGATCAATTCAGTACAAAGAAAATAGATTTAATTCCTCAAGCATCAGTAAAACATCGCAAGGCATTTTAGAGAAGTGTAATCAAATGTAATTTTATGCTGAACCAAAGAAGACGTTTGGTCAGAGAAGTAGATTTTAGGAGCAGGTTAAAAGGTAACCAATCAACAAGTTGGTTGATTTTGTTTTTAACTAGCACGTGGTTAAAGGCCTAGTTAGAGTTAGAGCGAAGATGAGGGATGAACCAAGATGCTGGTGCTGGAGGCATGCAGGACAGGGGAGGTGAGGGAGGAAGGCTGTGAAACGGCAAAGTGGTTCAAACCAAGGGGGTGAGATATTCATGTACATTGGGCTGTTAAAGTGAAACCCAGTGCAGGTCCCTGACCACAAAGGTCATAGAGTCACCGAGTCATGGAGAACTATAGCCTACCTAGTACATGCCGAAATGTTATTCTGCCTAGACACATAGTCTTCTACGCCGCTCACATCGATGTACTTATGCAAACTTCTCACATACACCACTTTCTCTGGCAGCTCGTTCCATGATCTCACCACCCTCTGAGTGAAGAAGTTTCCCCTCAGGCTCCACTTAAATATTTCACCTTTCACCCTAAACTTATGCCCTCTGTTTCTAATTTTACCCAACCTCAGTGGGAAAAAAAACTGCTTGCATTTACTCTGTCTATACCCCTCATAATTTTGTACACCTCCCTTCATTCTCCTCGCTCCGGGAAATAAATCCTAACCTATTCAACCTTTCCCTGTTTCTCAGGTCTTCAAGCCCCAGCAACAACCTTGTAAATTTTCTCTGCACTCTTTCAACCTTATTGATATCTTTACTGTAGATAGGTGATGAGAACTGCATAGAATACTCCAAATTTGGTCTCATCAACCTTTAATGTGTGGAGAACTGAGTACACAAGTTCCCACCTCTTGTTTCACATGCCTTCGTTAATGCTCTTCACTGATGTCAGTCTCACAATCAAGCTCACACAATGAAAGCGAATACATAAAGTGTGATCTCAGTTTGTATGTCTTCTGAAACTTTGACGAACTTCTATAGATGCACAGTGGGGAGTATCCTAACTGATGCTATCATGACCTGGAATGGAAACACCGATGGCCAGGAACTGTAAAGAAAGTGGTGGACACAGCACAGTCCATCACAGTCCATCACAGTCCCCCACATTAAGCACACTGACATGGAGCACTGCCAAAAGAAAGGAACGTCCATCATCAAGGACACCCACCAGTCAGACCATACACTCTTCTTGCTACTGCCATTGGGCAGGATATATAAAAGCCTTAGGTCCCACACCACCAGGTTCAAGAACAACGCTTCAACTGTCAGGCTCCAATCACCATTACTCTGAACTGATTCTACGACCTGGAGAATCACATTCAAGAACTCTTTACAACTCATGCTCTCTGTTTTTTTTAAATTTGCACAATATTTTGCACAATGTTCAACTTCGTTTATATAGTTTTTCATAAATTCTATGGTATGTTTTTACTTTCCTGTAAATGCCTGCAAGTGTATGGTAACTTCGAGTTTGACTTTGAGACATTGAAAAGGAATTGTTTTGATAAAAGGAAACTAATTGCTAAATGGTTTATTATTGTCACATGTAATGAGGGATAGCGGAAAACTACCCTTTGCATTCCATCCATACAAATCACTTCAAAACGTCACCACATTGGACACATGCAATATTCTACGTGCAACATAAATATAGATGAGTTGGCCTGAAGAACTTATTTCCATGTTGTAAGCCTCCGTGGCTATGAAAAGTCCTAGCTCACCAGACACACTGCTATCAAACTCACTGGCGCCCACGTTCCCACATTCCCATTAACTTAACCAGCGCTACATTTCCTGTGTTCCCTTTCAGTTCACTAGGGCCACTGGAAAATGTATGAACTATTGCATAACATCTAAAGGAAAGTGAATTAAAAGTGTGTCGAGGTAATAATCAATGAACCAGAAAAGCTGTCAGTTCATCAACATGAAAATCCCTGGCATGCCAGATTATCAGACTTAAAACTAGAGGTAAGTCTTTTGGGAAATATTATGATGCCATACAAAGAGAACAAATCCAGAACAGCCTTTCCTAAAAAGCTGATGAGGGAGGCATCAGTTAGAAATTATAAACCTGAACTTGGTCAAAGTTTGCAGGGTTAGGAAACCAGGGTGGATAGAACGAGTGATTAAGTTATTGTATCTGCAGAGTCTTAAAAACATTTCTATAATTTGAGTACTCTGGTTTAAGCAGCTTACTGGAATACAACTGGTTAAAGCTCTTCTTCTTCAGACAAGAGCAACAAGGGTATTTTGATATTGAGCAAACGGTTTTATTACATATTTCTTAGAGTCCTCTATTAATTAGCAGCCACCTCCTTGTTGCTTATAATGGGTCATAGAGTGAGAGGGCACTACAGCATAGAAACAGGCTCTTCAGCCCATCTAGTCCATGCTGGCCCATTTCTCCACCTAGTCCTATCTACCTAAACACAGACTATAGACCGTCATGGAACTCTCTTCCATGTACCTATCCAAACTTTTCTTAAGTGTTACAACTGAACTCGTATCGACCACTCACACTGGCAGCTCATTCCACACTTGCAACACCTTCTCAGTGAAGAAGTTGCCCTTCAGATTCCCCCGAAATATTTCACCTTTCACCTAAAACTATGACCTCCAGTTCTAATCTCTCCCCATGTGAGGGGAAAAAGCCAGTAATCATTCAGTCTATCTTTACCCCCCTTGTAATTTTGTTATTCCCTTGTTCTCCAGTGCTCTAGGGGATAAAGTCCTAATTGCCTTTAACTTACCAGCTCAAGTTCTGAAAACATCCTTTTACATCTTCTCTGCACTCTTTCTCAAGCTTATAAAAAGACTCTCTTTCAAGGGTTTCAGCACATATTGTAATAAACCACAGTACAGTTAAAAATGGTAAGTTGCTCCCTCACATGGTTTAACCAAAAGCCACAAAGTTCACCTTAAAGTGTTGGTGAAACATATGAATTATCTGCCAAGCGTCAAACCCAGTACGGTGTCGGCAACATGAAAGAACATTGGTCAGGTTAATGGGTATGTGGGAAAGTGGGCACTAGCAAGTTTAAACCATAAGATATAGGAGCATAATTAGGTCATTTGGCCTGTCAAGTCTGTTCCGCTATTCCATCAAGGCTGATTTATTATTCCTTTCAACCTGTAATAACCAAGAACCTATCAACCCTGCTTTAAATATATCCAATGACTCGGCCTTCTCAGCCATCTGTGCAATTAATCCCACAGGTTCACCATCCTCTGGCTTATAAAACCATAAGGAGTTTAAAGGCAGTGTGTTAGCTGAGCCAGATGCCAAAGTATCAGGATTTCTCATAGTCACAGAAATAGGTTCTTTAGGCCCACTCATCCACGCCAACCGAGGTATCAATCTGTGCTGGCTCTGAACCATTGCGGAATGGATTATCAGAGTTTTGTGTACCTCTCCTTGCTCTGGATTCTCCCACTGCCTCTCTTAATTTTATAAAACCCCTACAACAGAAACTCTGCAGATGCTGGAAATTCAAGCAACACACATAAAAGTTGCTGGTGAACGCAGCAGGCCAGGCAGCATCTCTAGGAAGAGGTACAGTCGACGTTTCAGGCCGAGACCCTTCGTCAGGACTAACTGAAGGAAGAGCTAGTAAGAGATTTGAAAGTGGGAGGGGGAGGGGGAGATCCAAAATGATAGGAGAAGACAGGAGGGGGAGGGATGGAGCCAAGAACTGGACAGGTGATTGGCAAAAGGGATACGAGAGGATCATGGGACAGGAGGTCCGGGAAGAAAGACAATGGGGGGGTGGGGAACCCAGAGAATGGGCAAGGGGTATATTCAGAGGGACAAAAAGGAGTGTGAGAGAAAGAACGTGTGTATAAAAATAAATAACAGATGGGGTACGAGGGAGAGGTGGGGCATTAGCGGAAGTTAGAGAAGTCGATGTTCATGCCATCAGGTTGGAGGCTACCCAGACGGAATATAAGGTGTTGTTCCTCCAACCTGAGTGTGGCTTCATCTTTACAGTAGAGGAGGCCGTGGATAGACATGTCAAAATGGGAATGGGATGTGGAATTAAAATGTGTGGCCACTGGGAGATCCTGCTTTCTCTGGCAGACAGTGCATAGGTGTTCAGCAAAGCGGTCTTCCAGTCTGCGTCGGGTCTCGCCAATATATAGAAGGCCACATTGGGAGCACCGGATGCAGTATATCACCCCAGCCGACTCACAGGTGAAGTGTCGCCTCACCTGGAAGGACTGTTTGGGGCCCTGAATGGTGGTAAGGGAGGAAGTGTAAGGGCATGTGTAGCACTTGTTCCGCTTACACGGATAAGTGCCAGGAGGGAGATCAGTGGGGAGGGATGGGGGGGACAAATGGACAAGGGAGTTGCGTAGGGAGCGATCCCTGCGGAATGCAGAGAGAGGGGGGGAGGGAAAGATGTGCTTAGTGGTGGGATCCTGTTGGAGGTGGCGGAAGTTACGGAGAATAATATGTTGGACCCAGAGGCTGGTGGGGTGGTAGGTGAGGACCAGGGGAACCCTATTCCTAGTGGGGTGGCGGGAGGATGGAGTGAGAGCAGATGTACGTGAAATGGGGGAGATGCGTTTGAGAGCAGAGTTGATAGTGGAGGAGGGGAAGCCCCTTTCTTTAAAAAAGGAGGACATCTCCCTCGTCCTACAATGAAAAGCCTCATCCTGAGAGAAGATGCGGCGGAGACGGAGGAATTGCAAGAAGGGGATGGCGTTTTTTGCAGATGCGGCGGAGAAAACGCCATCCCTTTCTCGCAATTCCTCCATCTCTGCCGCATCTGCTCTCAGGATGAGGCTTTTCATTCTGGGACAAGGGAGATGTCCTCCTTTTTTAAAGAAAGGGGCTTCCCTTCCTCCACTATCAACTCTGCTCTCAAATGCATCTCCCCCATTTCACGTACATCTGCTCTCACTCCATCCTCCCACCACCCCACTAGGAATAGGGTTCCCCTGGTCCTCACCTACCACCCCACCAGCCTCTGGGTCCAACATATTATTCTCCGTAACTTCCGCCACCTCCAACGGGATCCCACCACTAAGCACATCTTTCCCTCCCCCCCTCTCTCTGCATTCCGCAGGGATCGCTCCCTACACAACTCCCTTGTCCATTCGTCCCCCCCATCCCTCCCCACTGATCTCCCTCCTGGCACTTATCCGTGTAAGCAGAACAAGTGCTACACATGCCCTTACACTTCCTCCCTTACCACCATTCAGGGCCCCAAACAGTCCTTCCAGATGAGGCATCACTTCACCTGTGAGTCGACTGGGGTGATGTACTGCGTCCGGTGCTCCCGATGTGGCCTTTTATATATTGGTGAGACCCGACGCAGACTGGGAGACCGCTTTGCTGAACATCTACGCTCTGTCCGCCAGAGAAAGCAGGATCTCCCAGTGGCCACACATTTTAATTCCACATCCCATTCCCATTCTGACATGTCTATCCACGGCCTCCTCTACTGTAAAGATGAAGCCACACTCAGGTTGGAGGAACAACACCTTATATTCTGTCTGGGTAGCCTCCAACCTGATGGCATGAACATTGACTTCTCTAACTTCCGCTAGGCCCCACCTCTCCCTCGTACCCCATCTGTTACTCATTTTTATGCACACATTCTTTCTCTCACTCTCCTTTTTCTCCCTCTGTCCCTCTGAATATACCTCTTGCCCATCCTCTGGGTCAACCCCCCACCCCCGTCTTTCTTCCCGGACCTCCTATCCCATGATCCTCTCGTATCCCCTTTTGCCTATCACCTGTCCAGCTCTCGGCTCTATCCCTCCCCCTCCTGTCTTCTCCTGTCATTTTGCATCTCCCCCTCCCCCTCCAGCTTTCAAATCCCTTACTCACTCTTCCTTCAGTTAGTCCTGACGAAGGGTCTCGGCCTGAAACGTCGACTGCGCCTCTTCCTATAGATGCTGCTTGGCCTGCTGCGTTCACCAGCAACTTTGATGTGTGTTCCTTATATTCCGTCTGGGTAGCCTCCAACCTGATGGCATGAACATCGACTTCTCTAACTTCCGCTAATGCCCCACCTCCCCCTTGTACCCCATCTGTTATTTATTTTTATACACACATTCTTTGTCTCACTCTCCTTTTTCTCCCTCTGTCCCTCTGAATATACCCCTTACCCATCCTCTGGGTCCCCCCCCCCCGTGTTTCTTCCCGGACCTCCTGTCCCATGAGCCTCTCGTATCCCTTTTGCCTATCACCTGTCCAGCTCTTGGCTCCATCCCTCCCCCTCCTGTCTTCTCCTATCATCTTGCATCTCCCCCTCCCCCTCCACTTTCAAATCCCTTACTCACTCTTCCTTCAGTTAGTCCTGACGAAGGGTCTCGGCCCGAAACGTCGACTGCGCCTCTTCCTAGAGATGCTGCCTGGCCTGCTGCGTTCACCAGCAACTTTGATGTGTGTTGCTTATAAAACCCCTATCAGGTCTCCCCTCAATTTCCGACGTTCCAGAGGAAACAGCCTACATTTGTCTAACCTCTCCCTGGGGCTAATGTTATGTTTTGTATCTCCAAAACATAAAAACTAATTGAAAGGAAAACGAGGGAGCCGGGGGATAACTCATGTACATTCGTTTTCACTTTAAACCAGGCACACGTGTATAACTTGGTGGCGTGATGACATACTGTATGACATTTATGTACTTTTACACATAACCCATAATGAATTATTTAAATGAACTGGAGTGCCTAATCCAACAATGTATTTACAATATTACTCAAATATTATTGAAATATTAAGTACACAACAGCTAATACTCTCTAATCCAGGCAGTATCCTGGTGAACTTTGGCACTTTCTCCAAACTGTCCCCATCCCTCCTGTAATATAAGGGGGCCAGAACAACACAAGAAAATGTTCCAGTGAACCTGGTGAGTTTAAAGGGAGCAAGGTATGCACGTGCACTCTGGATCCGGATTCTGGTTAAAAACCCAGCCACATTCGTGACCCCTGGCGTTCCCTGCCGCCCAGCCACACTCCTAGCCCTCTGGATCTGCCCCTGTGCCCTGTGGATCTCACCTTCATTTCCAGATAAATAAATGAGCCAAAGGACAAGCTACTGGAATAACTCAACGAGTCAGGAAGCAACTGTGGAAGTAAAAGGATGGTGAATGTTTCAGTTGGGGAGCCTGTGTCAGGTCTGACAATGGAAAGGGGAGATAGATAGGAGGGATGAGACGAGGGCTGGGAGGTGATAGGTGGAACTGGATGCATAGGAGCTAAAGAGGCGATGGAGCCAGGGGGGAGAGGGGAGAGGGGAGATGAGGATGAATCAGAAACAGGTTTATTATCACTGACATATGTCATGAAATTTGTTGTTTTGCAACAGTACAGTTCAGGTCATAAAAATAACTAATGTTAAAATAATGCATAAAATATATCAAAATTACTAAAAGTTGCAATAAGAATATATTATAAAAAGTTAATAAATAGTGCAAACAGGCATTTCAGGAAATCAGCTGAGGGAGTGAGGTAGGAGAGGAGGGAAGAGGATTGTTAAAAGAGAGGCTGATAGGTGGTAGGTGGAACCATAAAGCAGACAGATGGAGCTAGGAGATGGAGGAGGAAGAGGAGAGATGGAGACAGGAAGGGAATGAAGGAGGGAATTAGAGAGGTGTAGCCAGGTAGATAGGTGAGTGAGCCAGATGCTGCACCGTCAGTATTTACAAACAATTTTTGCTGGATTCTGAGCACTTTAGTCTCCACGGTTACTGGACTTGTTCTAGGCCCCAGACCCGACTCTGTGTACATGAACTGTGTACATTTCTCCACAGCGCCCACGGAACAACCTACAGCTCACCCGAACCACAAGAGCAAACGCGGAGAAGAAGCAGGCAGAGGCTGGGACGCTCAGCTCCAAGTCTGGGCTGCACCAGGCAGGAATGTACTGGGTTTGTGTTGCAGAGAGGAGTCTGGCCAGGGCAGGCTCGATCGTTCTGGTAATCCCACTGCCTGGCAGCCCGTCCCACTGCAGGTCTCCTGTCTGCTTAAAGCAAAAAAAACAGATCAACATTGAAATAAAAGAAGTGTGCCAGATGGTGAGAGTGGACAGCTAGAGATGTTTTCTCTAGGCAGAAATGGCTAATATGAGGAGGCATTAACTTTAAAGTGATTGAGGAAAATATTGGGGGAGGGGGGATGTCAGGTGTAGGTTTTTACACAGTGAGTGGTGGGTGTGTGGAACACCCTGCCAGGGATGGTGGAAAGGGGGATACTTTAGGGACATTTAAGAGAATCTTAGATAAGCACAGGGATGAAAGAAAACTAGGGGGCTACGCGCATGGAAACCTTTAGATCAGGGGCTTCCAACTTGGGGTCGATGGATCCCTGGCTTAATGATAAAGAAGGTTCAGAACAGAAGAAATAGGAGCAGGAGTAGGGTTTTCCCCATAACCCTTAATCCTCCTACTATGCAAAAATATATTTACTGATGTAAAAATCTATCCAACCTTGTCTTAAATATATTTACTGAGGTTGGGAACCTCTGCTTTAGATTGTACTTGGGGTAGGTTAAGAGGTCGGTACAACATTGTGGGCTGAAGGGCCTGTACTGTGCTGTAATGTTCTATGTTTCCCAAATGAAAATGCGAGTGGGTGGAATTATGAATAATTTTGTGCAGATTCTCTCTGCTTATGAACATTGTTATTTGCCTCAGAACTAAAGCCACACCACAGCAGCACTGCAGAGATTCGTCTGTGCTTTACATTATCTGGTGCTGGCCAGTTGGAGTCAGTTATACCACTGTTTAAAATCAAAATATGTTGCCTTAACCATGCAGTTCCATAACATTGTGGAATTGCAACAGGTGGAAACTCTTCTCGAGGCTGTGGGGTTTAAATGCAAGAACTCCAGTTGTCCAGTGATGTAGCAGAAGATCAGAGATCAGCAGGGTACAAAAGAGACAGGAAAGTGAGGTGGACTGGGATCATACGAACAGGACAGACAGACTGTGAGGAATGCTACTTTTATTTCTTTGTTCACAAGGTGTGAATGTCACTGGCAAGTTCTCTGTTTATTCTCCACACCTCAACCACACCCTTCCCCCTATCCCCAGCTAAGAGACCACTGCATGGAAGGGTCCAGATTCACACCCGACTGGATTGAGGAAGGAGGGTGAATTCCCTTCCCTGAAGGACAATGGCGGGCCACTTAGCATTTTTAAAGTCATTTTATGGATACCATTACTGAGTGTGTGGACCTGTCTCAATGATTACTGCCCAGTAGCCCCTACATCCACACCAAAGAAGTGTTTTAAAGAGGCTGGTGATGAAACATATCAACTCCTGTCTGAGATGCAATTTACATGCATTCCAATGTGCCTACCAGATCAACAGGTCCACAGCAGATGCTATCTCGTTGGCTCTTCACTCAACCCTGAAACATCTGGACAGCAAAGATGCATACATCAGGATGTTGTTTATCAACTACAGCTCGGCATTCAATACATCATCCCCTTAAGACTAATCAATAAGCTCCAAGACCTTGGCCTCAATACCTCCATGTGCAATTGGTCCTGGATTTCCTCACTGGCAGACCCCAGTCAGTTCAGATTGGCAACAACATCTCCTCCACAATCTCCATCAGCACAGGTGCACCACAAGGCTACTGGGTGGTATTTCATTGATTTTGTTATAGTTATTATTCTATAGATTTATTGAGTATACCCACAAGAAAATGAATGTCAAGGTTGTATATGGTGACTGTTATGTACCCCATAACTGGGTTGCCAAACCAGCAGAAATGGAACGCTCGTTGGAGTTTGTGATTACTAGGAACTAATAAAGTTATATTAAAGAAATAAGTAATACAGTACACTAATCGCAAGGATATAAATGTAACAGGTTAGCAATGATAGTATACACATACACACAGAAATAGGGTAATAGGAATCAACCAAGCTCTATCGCAGCGTAGGGGTAAAATGATCAGTCTTAAGTGAAGCAGAGTTCAGTTCAGTTTAATACAATTCGAAGTAATCGCTGTTGTTGTACCGTTGGAGAGAGAGAGAGTGAGAGAGGGAGAGAGAGAGAGTGAGAGAGAGAGAGAGAGAGAGTAAGAGATGCAGTTGGTTTCGGGCAGACCTTTTGATGTCTTCTGATCCCGCTGTGGTCACCCCTCCGTTCCGGATACGATCGTTCTTCCACGGTGAACCCGGCACCCAGGCAAGGGCGGACACACATCCCAGGTTCCCACTGATCGTACCTTTACACCCTGTGAGCCTCTGACCGATTCCCACGAACCGGTCCTCCAAACTCTACCAACTTGTGGGGGCACACTGCTCTTTCCAGGGTCTCGTGGCATTTTGTGCCTTAGCAAACCTGCTCTTTTTATCCCCCTGCTGGGGTATCACCTGTCCATCAAACTTCAAACAGTTCAGGTTCAAAGCAAACGGTCTGTCAATATCTGAATTGTGTTTCTTTCTCGTTAATCTCTCTCTTCTCTCTTATTAGCATTTTGAATGTTTCTCCATTGTCTTCCATTATCTCTCTCATTAGCATCATCCGTCCGGTAGCTCTGCTTGGCATCACACATGACATGACATATATGTACTTTGACCTTGAGCTTTAGAACTTTTTACTGATGTTGGTCCTTAAGTCCAAGCTTCCTCTTCTCACTCCACATTTGAAGGCCAGTGACATGGGCGGGTGCTGAAGGACATCTGGATTCTAGGCCTCTGCTCTGTGTTCAAAGACCAGCGACGTGGATGGGTGACAAAGAACATCCATGGATGTCAGGATGTCCCAGGTCAGTGGGTCCCATGACCAGCTGTCCAAGCAAGCAGGAAGGCAGAAAAGCTGGTGAGTTGCCTCACCTGGAGTTTGGGATCCAGTCATTGCCCGGTCTGGAGGTCAATGGGAAGTGCAGAGGTCGAAGCCCAATGGCCTGGGGACTGGGGGCCCAGAAGTCGGTCCTGGGGTTGGGGGACTGACCGTGTGGAAGGGAGGAAAGGAGTTTGTTTTGCTGTTGTTGTTTTGTTGCTTGCTGTGTTCTGTGTTGTTCTGAGCATGGTGGGCACGTTAGTGCTGGAGTGCGTCGCGACACTTCTGGGTTGCTCTCAGCACATCCTCATGTGTGTTTGTTGGTTGATGCATTTGACTGTAAATTTCAATAAATAAATCTGAGTAAGAATAATTCCATTCTGAGGAGTGGATAGTGAGAGAAGACAAAATGGGTGATTGTAGTAAAGGGGAATTGAAGAATGGATGTGCATTGACATAACACTAAGCCTGAGCCAATATTCATTCCTAAGCCCTTGTCATGTGGAAACAGTAACTACATGACTCCATGACACAAAGAACCAAAGGAATTTGATTTGGTGTCTCCTTGCCTCATTTCACCACCTCATCCAGCAGCAAATCCCATTCCCTTATCTTGCCCTCATCCTTGGCATCTTCCCTTTTCCCTAAAAATCAGCCTGTTCCTTTCTATCCTCCAGGTGTACATTTTGAAATCCCTTCTCACTAATTCCCCAGCTCCCTCAGGTTCACTCAAATCTTTCCTTAGCTATTCCTGAAGGCACGTGTGGTTTCAGTTCCTCAGCCTCAGCCTCCATCTGTGTTGTTCTTCAGTCCATCGCATATAACGCACCCCCCCCCCCACCATGGAGCACGTCTACACGGAGAGCTGTCGCAGGAGAGCAGCATCCATCGCCAAGAGTTCCCACCATCCAGGACAATACCTCTTCTCGCTGCTGCCACCAGGAAGGAAGTACAAGTTCCTCAGGATCCACACTTCAAGGTTCAGAAACAGTTATTACCCCTCAACAATCAGGCTCTTGAACCAGTGAGGATAACTTGAACTGTCCCCACAACCTATGGACCTCCTTCAAGGCCTCTTCATCTCATATTCCAAATATTTATTGTTTATTTATTTATTATTGTTGTCTTTTTGCACATTGGTTGCTTGTCCTGCTGGATGTGCTCTTTCATTAATTCTATTGTACTTTGTACTTGTTGTGAATGCCCACAAGGAAATGGATCTCAGAGCTGTAAGTGGTGACACATATGTACTTTGATATTAAGTTTACTTTGAACTTTGCTGTTTCTGTGTGGGACACTTGATGTCCAGTCAATGCCCTTCCACTACAGAGCAACACAGCACCCCATCTTTGGATTAATCATTACTGTCAACAAAACTGAGAAAAGAATCTCAGGGTTGTATATGGCGACATATGTGTACTTTGATAATAAAATTGACTTTGAACTTTGAAACCTGCCATGAACTCCTCTGAAAGTTATTGATCTGTGTCTTTAATTCTAATTCTCCCCATCCAGGTTCTGCCCTACCAGAGTTTGTAACCATTGCAGTCTTGGTCACACGTCCTCACATGTTTTTATTTAAGTTGAGGTCAATATTCGAATGACAATCACAATTCAGGGATGTTTTGGTGTAAAAACAGAAAATGTGGGAAAAACTCTGCAGGTCAAGCTGCACCTCTGGGGAAAGAAACAACTAATGTTTTCAGCTTGAAGGCCCTTGGTTGACAGGAGGGACTCATGGGGTCAAAGAGTCACACAACACAGAAACCAGTCCTTCAACCCAGCTGCTCCATTCCAACCACAATTCCCATCTAAGTATGTGCCTCTGTCTGGCCCATATCCCTCTAAACCTTTCCTATCCATGTACTTTCTAAGGACCCTTTAAATGCTGTTCGTGTATACACTGCAATCACTCAAGTCAAGGGTGATGTTCTCCTAAGGGGTTGTCTGGTGGTGGGTCCTCAGGAGGCTGTGGAGGCCGAGCTGGGATCCACATTTTCTAGTGCCGTGTGGGGGAGAGTAAGTGGTGGCTGTGGTTAGCATTTGGATCTTCTGGCTGTTCAGACTCCTTTCGTAGTCACTCCCTGTTCCCTGCAGCCCTGCGGAGGTCACTCTTATACAAAGCGGTTCTCTCTTCAGCAGATTTCCTCCAGGTGCATCTGTCGAGTGCAATGTCTTCTCACTTTTTAGCTGTTACATTGAATTTCTTCAGGCTGATTTTGGTGTTATCTTTGAAGGAGGAGGGGCACCAGGGGGAGGTGATAGGCAACTGAGAAGAGGTCAGCTGCCACAGTGGGAAACAGAATAAGTGGGGGTGGGGGGGGGAAGTATTTTATAGTAAAAAGAAATCGATATACATGCCATCAGGTTGGAAGCTATCCAGACAGAATATAAGGTGTTGTTCCTCCACCCTGAGGCTGGCCTCTTTGTGGCACAAGAGGAGGACAGGGATTGACATGTCGGAGTGAGAATGGGAATGGGAATTAAAGTGTTGGGCCTCCGGCTAGTTCTGCTTTTGGCGGATGGAATGGAGGTGCTCGACAAAGCACTCCCCCATTTTCCGACGGGTTTCACCAATGTAGAGGAGACCGTTTTGGGGGCACTGGATACACTAGTAGACCCTTGCCGATTCGCGGGTGAAGTGTTTCCTCACCTGGAAAGACTGTTTGGGACGCTGAGTGGAGGTGAATTGGCAGGTGTAGCACTTCAGCTGTTTGCAGGCTCTATCTCCCTCCTAGCACTTATCCATGCAAGTGGCCAAAGTAGTACACCTGCCAATTTGCCTCTCACCTCTTCTCTCCTGCCTACCATCTCCCCCCGGTGCTCCTCCTCCTTCCTTTTCTCCTATGGTCCACTCTCCTCTCCTGTCAAATTCCTTCTTCTCCAGCTCTTTACCTCTCCCACTCACCTGGCTCCACACGTCACCTTCCTCCCTTCCCCCAGTCTTTTTATTCTGGCATCTTCCCCCTTCCTTTCCAGTTCTGAAGAAGCGCCTCGGCCTCAAATGTCGACTGTTTGTTCATTTCCATGGATACCGCCTGACCTGCTGAGGTCCTTCTGCATTTTGTGTGTGTTAGTTAGTTGGGTTGGGCACGTGGCCAAGTGGTTAAGGCATTCGTCTAGTGATCTGAAGGTCGCTAGTTCGAGCCTCAGCCGTGGCAGTGTGTTTGTGTCCCTGAGCAAGGCACTTAACCACACATTGCTCTAGTCTCTATGTGAGGAGTGGCGCCCCACACAGACTTCCAATCTGCGCCTTGTAAGGCATGAAAATACCTGACGCAGGCCTCTCATGGTCTGAGTCGACGTTCCCTCCCTCCCCCTCCTAGTTAGTAGATCATTTCCCTCACCAACACCGCTTCAACTAGTGTTTCTATCTACATGAGATATAACTGCATGAATATTTTTAAAAGAAAACCAGAGACTCTCTCTGCTTTTTCTCTTAACATCAGCACTCTTTAACCCTTTCGCTGCCACTTAGATTCGTAGACTCATTGAGCAAGCATACAGGTTGATCAGCCCAACCAGTCCACGCTGACCACGTCCAGCTCGTCCCGATTTCCTACATTTGGTCCATATCCCTCCAAGTCCCACCGATCCATTTACCTATTGAAGTGATTCTCAAATGGTACTATTGTATCCACCTCAACTACTTCCCTGGTAGCTCATTCTTTTATCTTTCACTCTAAACCTATGACCCTACCTTGAAGAAAAGACTCCATCTTATCTGTGCAAAGGCCAGAGTAAATGTGGAAAGGATGTTTCCCATGGTGGGGGAGTCTAGGACAAGAGGGTAGAAACTCAGGATAGAGGAGCACCCATTCAAAACAGAGATGTGGAGAAACCGCTTTAGCCAGAGGGTGGTGAGTTTGTGGAATTTGTTACGACATGCAGCTCTGGAGGCCAGGTCTATTTAAGGCAGAGCTTGATAGGTTCTTGACGGGACATGGCATCAAGGTTTACAGGGAATAGGGTTGAGGAGTGGAAAAGTCAGCCATGATTGAATGGTGGAGCAGACTCAATGGGCCAAATGGCTTAATTCTGCTCCTCATTGTCATGTACGTCTCATAATTTTAAAGATTTCTCTAAGGTTGTCCCTCATCCTCCTATATTCCTCAGAATAAATACCTAGCCTGTCCATCCCCTCCCTATAACTCAGGCCCTCTAGTCCTGGTAATATCTTTGCAAATACTTTCAACACTCTTTCCGGTTTAAATACATCTTTCCTATAGAAGGATCTCTAAAACTGTATATAGTACTCCAGGTGCTGCCTACCAATGACTGCAAGATAATGTTCTGTCTTCTAAATTCAATTCCCGAATGATGAAGGCCAGTGTGTTAAATGCCTTTTTCACCACTCTGTCTACCTCTGCCACTGCTTTCAATGAATTATGTACTTGAACTCCTGAGTCTCCCTGTTCCATGAGTTCCTTGTGTTCCCTCTGTATTACTTCCTGGTTGGATATCTGTGAACATATACCTGTATACTTAGAATGCTGGTAATTTCATACAACATAAGTTTGGATACAGCAAGTGGAAATCACACACACAAAATACAGCAGGAACTCAGCAAGTTCAAGATCGTCTAATGTCATTTCCAGTACACAAGTGTAAAGGAATACAAAATAATTGTTACTCCGGGTCCAATGCAGCACAAAAAAACACAATAAGATAAAGAACACAGGATTAAAAAAACCACGATAAATATAAAATCCATAAGATAGCTTACATACATAGATTGTTTCTATGTCCATAGAGTGAGGCCAGGCTGTACAGAAGGTGACTAACAGGAAATAATAAAGTAGCGGTGGAGTTAGTGGAAGGAGGAGTTAATCAGCCTCATTGCTTGGGGAAAGTAACTGTTTTTGAGTCTGGCGGTCCTGGTGTGGATGCTACATAGCCTCCTCCCTGATAGGAGTGGGACAAGCAGTCGATGAGCAGGGAGCAGTGTTGAAAGTCAGCAACATCTATGGAAAGAAAGTTAAGAGTTGACGTTTTGGGCTAGGACCCTTCCTTAGGACTTATCAGAATAAGACAGTAACCCGTTTTGCCCGCAGTGTCCTTGGCCAAGGGTAATGTAAGCCAGGAAAGGGAAGCTGGTAAAGGAGACAAGTGTAGCAAAAACAGAGTGTCACAGAGAGCTGGGAAACCAGACAAGGGAAGGAATGTATAAAAAGTCGGGCTTAGCTGATTGCAATCCCAGAAATATTCACAAGACGACAGAATTCAACATTGTTGTGGCTCTGGGAATGTAGCAGGAATTCCAGAAATGCAACCGAGACTTAATGACAGGATGATCAAATCATGGAAAAGTCTTAAAGTTCGAAAGAATGTATTACTTAACTTTTACACGCGCTTTGGGACTAGCAAGACTATTCTTGCTGACCATGTACACTCAGTGGCCACTTTATTAGGTAAAGGAGTGTACCTAATAAATTACCTGCAGGAGTACAGCCCGCTGTAGTCTTCTGCTGCTGTAACCCACCCACTTCAAGGATCAAAATTCAGAGATGTTCTTCTCCATACCACTGTTGTAATGTGTGGTTATTTGAATTACTGTCTCCTTTCTATCAACCTGAACCTATCTGGCTATTCTCCTCTGACCTCTCTCATTAACAAGCTGTTCTCACCCACAGAATAGCTGCTCACTGGATGTTTTTTTGTTTATCGCACCAACCCCTTGACCACGTCTGCATTCTTTGATACACTGAGTTGCTGCCACATGGTTATTATATGTTCTACGTCCTGCCTTTTGTAATTCCTGCCCAGATATTGTGTTTTGGCACAGTGGTTTAGCCTGATCAACAGATTTAGGTTGAGAGATCGCAGCCAATCTGACAGGGCGGGCTGGCTGCCTTGCCCAGCACGGTTACTTATAAACACAATAACTTCTGCAGATGCTGGAAATGTTGGGCAACACAGACAAAATACTGGAGGAACATATGTTGAACACATTAGGGCCTCGACTGTTTATTGCCTCCACGGATGCCGCCTAAATGCTGAGTTCCTCCAGTATTTTGTGTGTGCTGCACAGCAAATTGGACGGCAGGGTGGAGACATGTATCTATCGAAGGAGGTGTAAGGCACTCCTTCCTTCTGCTAGCATGCAGGTCGCCCTTGGGCAAGGTGTAGCACCTGCTTAGCCCCCTGATCAGTGTCACTTGAAATCATGGGAGCAGGTGGTGGATGGTCTTATAATCAATCGGTGCATATCACAAGTCCTGGTTATGTGACCACTGACACCAGGCAGACCATCTCTGAAGAGCATTGATAATGGCTGGATGTCACCCATCCTGTAAAGACATTGCCCAGAAGAAGGCAATGGCAAATCACTCCTGTTAAAATTTACTAAGAACAATCATGGTCATGAAACCAAAATCACCTATGTTATATGACACGGCATATAATGATGGCGATGATGCCCAGCAAAGTTATAGCAGGGTTAAGATAATGTGAGAGGGAACTATTGCTGACTGTGGCCAGGTACCAGTCATTCTGCAGGTCTTCCAAAAGTAATATTCTGCAGATGTCAGAAGTACAAGATAAAAACAGGAAGGACCCAAGTTTATATCTGCGGTATAAACCAGTGGTGAGGATCAAGGAGGTATGGTCAAGGGAGGCAGAGGAGTGCTTACAGGACTGCTTTCAGTCAGTGGATAGGACATTATTCAGGGATTCATCTTTGAATTTCAATGAATACACTTAAGTTGTCATCAACTTTATCAAGACCTGTGTGGATGAGTGTGTGCCTTCAAAACATACATCAAGACATACCCAAACCAAAAGCCATGAACCAGGAGATTCATAGTCTGCTGAGGGCTAGATCTGTGGCATTCAAGACAGTGATCCAGAATTATACAGAAAAATATCTAGGTACGATTTATGGAAAGCTATCTTAAGATGCACATCATCTCTGGCAGGGTTTGCAGGCCATCACTTCCTACAAAGCGAAACCTAACACCATGAATAGCTGAGATGCTTCACTCCCAGATGAACTCGACATCTTTTACGCACGCTTCGAAAAGGAGAATAAAACTACACTTGTGTGAACCCCTGCAGCATCTGGTGACCCTGTGGTCTCTGTCTCGGAGGCTGGTGTCAGAACATGTTCGAAGAGGGTGAACTCTCACAAGACTTCAGGCCTTGATGGTGAACCTGGTAGGACTCTGAAAACCCGTGCCAACCAGCCTGTGGGAGTGTTCAAGGACGTCTTCAGTCTCTCACTGCTGCAGTCCCACCTGCTTCAAAAGGGCAACAATCATACCAGTGCCCAAGGAGAGTAGGGTGAGCTGTCTTAATGACTTTCACCAGTGGCACTCACACCTACTGTGATGAAGTGCTTGACAAGCCTGGTTATGGCTAGAATCAACTCCAAAGCAAGGACATGGCCCCACTGCAATTTGTCTATCTCCACCATTGGTCTACAGCAGATGCAATCTCACCGGCTTTCCACTCGGCCTTGGATCAGCTGGACGTCAGTAATATTTATGTCAGGTCACTGTTAATTGACTACAGCTCAGCATTCAACACAATCATACCCTCAGTTCTAATCAACAAGCTCAAAACCTAGGCCTCTGTACCTCCCTCTGCAAATCACTCTTTGATTTCCTCACTGGGAGAACACAGTCTCTGCAAATTGGAAATAACATCTCCTCCTCGCTGACAATCAACACTGGCACACCTCAAGGACGTGTGTCTACTCTCTCTACACCATGATTGTGACTAGGCACAGCTCAAACAGCATCTATAAATTTGCTGACAAGACAGCTATTGTTGGCAGAGTTTCAGACAGTGACGAGGACGTGTACCTCAGTGAGGTAGATCATTCTGTTGCGTGGTGTTGCAACAACAACCTGTCACTTACAGCAAAGGAACTGATTGTGGACTTCAGGAAGGGGAAGTTGAGGAAACACACACCAGCTCTTATCGAGGGATCAGTAATGGAAAGGGTGAGCAGATTCAAGTTCCTAGGTGTCAACATCTCTGAGGATGTATCCTGGGCCCAACGTATTGATGCAAATACAAAGAAGGAATGACAGAAGGTATCTTTCATTAGGAGTTTCAGGAGAATGGATATATCAGCAAGGACACACACAAATTTCTACACGTGTACCAATGATAGCTAAATCACCGTCTGGTATGGAGGGGTCACTGCACGGGGGAGAGCAAATCTGCAGAAAGTTGTAAACTCAGCCAGCTCCATCATGGGTACTAACCTCCCCATCGTCAGGGACACCTATGAAAGACGATGCCTCCAAAAAGTGACATTCATCATTAAGGACCCCCATCTGCGAGAACGTGCCCTCTTCTCATTGCTACCATCAGGGAGGAGATACAGGAGCCTGAAGACACACACTCAACAATTCAGGAACAGCTTCTTCCCCTCACTATTAAATTTTTGAATGGATAATGAATCAACCATGAACACTGCCTCACTAATTTTTATAGTTATTATTATGTTTTTTTTTCATTTACTCCTGCCACAAAACAAGGGATCTTAAGACCATATTAAACCTGATTCTGAAATACCTAGCAATAGTCTGCCCTCGTGTCGTATACCGAGCTCTGGTGGGAGTATGTGACCCAAGGAGTATACACAGAAAATGGTGGCAGAATTCAGCAAATCAGGGAACATCAGGCGGGGAGAGAAAACAGATAATGTTTCAGGTCAATCATCTTTCCTCAGAACAAAGAGAAGTTTGAAAACGTGCCAAATTGCAGGGAAGAGGGAGCGGTGGAGATATCTGTGATAGGTTGAACGCCAAAAGACCAAACAACTTTTGATTGCTGGCTCCAATAAATGAAGCCATTCAGAAGTTAATTGATCTCAAAATTCACACTGGAAGGTTCTAACAGTCACGATGCCTTTGCTTGTGGTGTCTGTGAGTGGGCTGAAACACCAACAGCTGGATATTTGTCCAAGAACTTTCCCGGCGATTCCTCACTGAACCCAACATGTGTGTGGAAAACGAGTGCTTGTTCTGTACAATAACCAGCAGCTCACAGAGGTTTTTCCGCATCATTCCCATTTATTACCACATCAACAACAAAGGCCAGGACGGAGTGCATGTGGAGACCATGTTTCCAGCAGTGGGTGAGTTTTGGAACAGAGGGCACAGAGATGAGGAGACATTTCTTCAGCCAGAAGGGTGGTGAATCTGTGGAATTCATTGCCACAGACTGCCGAGTCATTCAGTGTATTTAAAATGGACGTTGATAGGTTTTTGATTAGTAAGGGCATTAGGGGTTATGTGGGTTGTGCAGAATGGGAAAATAAATCAACCATGTTGAAATGGTGGAGTAGACTCAATGGGCCAGATGGCCTGAATCTCTGCCTGTATCTCAGGGTCTCATCTCTTCCTGCTTTTTAAGACAGAGTGGTTTGCTGCACTGAGTTAGTGACTGGGTCCGCGTCTCAGACCCATGTTGGGAGAGCACCCCTCGCTGTAACCCCGGCTCAAAGGATGACCTGCTCCCTCTGGAGTTTCCTGAATGGTGGTTTACCTTCATTTATTGCCACTGGGAATAACTGAGCCATCAGGCACGGAAGGTGATAGAGATTGCATTTCAATCCCATCAGTGGGTACAGGCGCAAGGCAGCAGAGTTTTTCTTCTCCTGGATGAGCTGCCAACCACAGCTGATGAGGCCCCTCTGCCCGTAGCCGGTAACCCACCTTTGCACCTTCTCTGCCGAAGCCACACCTGAAGGCTAGAAGTTAGACGTGATTGTCGGAGTCTAATTGACATGCACGTCATTGGGAGCATTTAATAGGCTGTGGGGAGCTTACCCAAACCCTGGCTATAATAAGCACCAAATGGAAATATGCATAATGTAAATATGTAAATAAATATTTTTAACAAACGTTAGATGCTGAATAAAGCTCCTTCGACACTGTCTCATGAAACATTTCAGGTAGAGACAGGGCAGGCCAGATGCAGAGTAACACTCCTTCTTGATTGCCCAGGGCACAGCTGTAGTGTAAACGTCCACTGCACTGCCCCATCAGACACTGCCAGAGGATGGAGGAGTTCCAGCCTCGGTTAGATACAGAACAAAACACAGAAAAAAACGGGTTAGTTAGTAAAGCTTCCAAAAATTGTCCCAAATGATCCCATCAAACACGGTGAAGCCATGTGTAAGCTTGCTCCCTACTGCCACCTACTGTAGAGTGTTAGGTATAGAATAAATCAAAGTCAAAGTAAACGTATCAAAGTAGCTACATGTTACCATATACTACTCTGAGATTCATTGTCTTGTGGACATTTACAGGAAAGTAAAGAAATACTATACAATAATATATTAAAAACTATACATAAACTAAGGCTTTCAGATAACCAATGTGGAAATAAAAAAATAATAAAGCATCTCCAAAGTTCAAAGTAAATTTATCAAAGTATATATATGCCACCATATGCAATCGTGATTCATTTTTGTGCAGGCATTATTAATAAATCTATTGAATATTAACCATAACAGAATCAATGAAAGACCTACCACTGATCTAAGGACCGGGCCGAATTGGGAAGATTGGGTTCAGGCCAAATTGAGGTGGCAGAGTCCAGGTTCCAGAGCGTATTCGGTGTTTGGTGGACTTTCTATGTTCTTTTTGGCTTTCTTTGTTTTGTGGCTGCCTATTATCAGACAAATCTCAAGATTGTATAACATAGACATACTTTGATAATAAGTGTACTTTTGAACTTTGAATCAGAGTGCAGAAGACAACAAACTGTGCAAATACAGAAAGAAAGAAATAATAATAATAAATAAATAACTAGTAGATATCGAGAACATGAAAAGAAGAATCCTTGAAAATAAATTCCTTGGTTGTGGGAACACTTCAATGATGGGGTAAGTGAAATTGAGTGAAGTTACTCCTTTGGCTCAAGAGCCTGATGGCTGAGGGATAATAACTGTTCCTGAACCTGGAGGCGTGAGTCCTGAGGCTCCTGGACCTTCTTTCTAATGGCAGCAGCAAGAAGAGATCATGTCTTGAGTGCCGGGGGTCCCTGATGATGGATGCTACTTTCCTGTGTCAGAGTTTCATATATATGTGCTCAGTGGAGGAGAGTGCTTTACCTGTGATGGACTTGGCCATATTCTTTACTTTTTGTGGGATTTTCTATTCAGAGCATTGGTGTTTCCATACCACGCTATGATGCAACCAGTCCATATACACATCTATAGTCGCTGGCGGGTGTTCGTAGTGGCATCAGCACCAGACTTCAGAGTGAAGGCTCTCGAGTTCGAATCCAGTCGGCTCCCTTGCACGCTTTCCATCCGTGCTGGGTTCAGCGTCAAGCTAGCAACTCGACCGCGTAAAAATAAGTAAACCTGCCTGCTTAAAAAAAGGGCCGTCAATGACGGCGTCCCGATGACTCCACTTGGAAATAAGGGCGTTCTTCTTCTTCTCACACATCTATAGAAGTTTGTCAAAGTTTTAGGTCATGGAAAATCTCCATAAACTCCTCAGGAAGTACAGGTGCTGCTGTGTTTTCTTCATAATTGCAGTTACGCACTGGGCGCAGGACAGGTCCTGTGAAATAATAACACCGAAGAATTTAAAGTTGCTGACCCTGTCCACCTCTGATCCTGCAATGACGACTGACTCATAGTTTCCCTCTCCGGAAGTCAATAATCAGCTCCTTTGTCTTGCTGACGTTGTGTAAGAGGTTGTTGTTATGACATCACTCAGACAGATTTTCAGTCTCCCCCGTGTGATGATTCATCACCACCTTCGATTCAGCCTAGAACTAGAATATGACATTGGAGCTGTGCTTAGCCACACAGCCATAAGTGTAGAGTGAGTAGAGCAGGGCGTTAAGCCTTGGGGCGCCCCTGTGCTGATGGAGTGTGCGGAGAAGATATTGTTGCCAATCTGAACTGACGTCTGCAACTGAGGAAATCGAGGATCCAACTGTATTGAGGATAAGGCCTAAGTGCATTTTAATTTCTTTGAGGGGAGGCAAATTGGAGTGTTTCCAAGTCAGTTCTGAAGCAGGAGTTGATGTGTTTCATTACCAACCTCTCAAAACATTTCATCACTGTGTATCACTGTGTATGCATATTGACACAAGCAGACACTCTCTCTCTTCCACACACATGCACACACACACACACACACACACACACACACACACACACACACACACACACACACACACACACACACATACACACACACACACATCTACACACACACACACACCTACACACAAGACAGACATACACAAATAGACAGAGTCGCACACGTATACACACAGACATACACACAACACACACACCAACACGCACACACACAGAGACACACACATAAACACACAATCTCTCTCACAGACACACACACACACACACACACACACACACGTACGTGTTTAAGGACGGGTCCTGTGCATTTGCACATCTCTTCATATTTCTGTGTTACCGGCTCTCCATAGTTGTCAGTCTTTCATTGCTTTTGTCTGTCTGTCCCATTGCTCCTTTGCCCTAGTCTGGACAAGCCAGATACAGGACAATGAAAGATTGGGACTTTGCAATGTTCGAGTACAGTCCCAGACTCCTGATGCCTGGATGAAAAGAGCAGCAAGTTTGTAAATGACGATACCCGTGGATTTAGTGAGTTTCATCAGGTAGATAGAAACATAGAAACATAGAAAATAGGTGCAGGAGTAGGCCATTCGGGTCTTCGAGCCTGCACCGCCATTTATTATGATCATGGCTGATCATCCAACTCAGAACCCTGCACCAGCCTTCCCTCCATACCCTCTGATCCCCCTAGCCACAAGGGCCATATCTAACTCCCTCTTAAATATAGCCAATGAACTGGCCTCAACTGTTTCCTGTGGCAGAGAATTCCACAGATTCACCACTCTGTGTGAAGAAATTTTTCCTAATCTCAGTCCTAAAAGGCTTTGCCTTTATCCTCAATCTGTGACCCCTTGTTCTGGACTTCCCCAACATCGGGAACAATCTTCCTGCATCTAGCCTGTCCAATCCCTTTAGGATTTTATACGTTTCAATCAGATCCCCCCTCAATCTTCTAAATTCCAACGAGTACAAGCCTAGTTCATCCAATCTTTCTTCATATGAAAGTCCTGTCATCCCAGAATCAATCTGGTGAACCTTCTTTGTACTCCCTCTATGGCAAGGATGTCTTTCCTCAGATTAGGTGACCAAAACTGCACACAATACTCCAGGTGTGGTCTCACCAAGGCCTTGTACAACTGTAGTAGTACCTCCCTGCTCCTGTACTCGAATCCTCTCGCTATAAATGCCAGCATACCATTCGCCTTTTTCACCGCCTGCTGTACCTGCATGCCCACTTTCAATGACTGGTGTATAATGACACCCAGGTCTCGTTACACCTCCCCTTTTCCTAATCGGCCACCATTCAGATAATATTCTGTTTTCCTATTTTTGCCACCAAAGTGGATAACTTCACATTTATCCACATTAAATTGCATCTGCCAGGAATTTTCCCACTCACCCAACCTATCCAAGTCACACTGCATCCTCCTCACAGCTAACACTGCCGCCCAGATTTGTGTCATCCGCAAACTTGGAGATACTGCATTTAATTCCCTCAACCAAGTCATTAATATATATTGTAAACAACTGGGGTCCCAGCACTGAGCCTTGCGGTACCCCACTAGTCACTGCCTGCCATTCTGAAAAGGTCCCATTTATTCTCACTCTTTGCTTCCTGTCTGCTAACCAATTCTCTATCCACATCAATACCTTACCCCCAATACCGTGTGCTTTAAGTTTGCACACTAATCTCCTGTGTGGGACCTTGTCAAAAGCCTTTTGAAAATCCAAATATACCACATCCACTGGTTCTCCCCTATCCACTCTACTAGTTACATCCTCAAAAAATTCTATGAGATTCGTCAGACATGATTTTCCTTTCACAAATCCATGCTGACTTTGTCCGATGATTTCACCGCTTTCCAAATGTGCTGTTATCACATCTTTGACAACTGACTCCAGCAGTTTCCCCACCACCGACGTTAGGCTAACCGGCCTATAATTCCCCGGTTTCTCTCTCCCTCCTTTTTTAAAAAGTGGGGTTACTTTATCCACCCTCCAATCCTCAGGAACTAGTAGTCCAGTATCTAACGAGTTTTGAAAAATTATCACTAATGCATCCACTATTTCTTGGGCTACTTCCTTAAGCACTCTGGGATGCAGACCATCCGGCCCTGGGGATTTATCTGCCTTTAATCCCTTCAATTTACCTCTGATGAGTAGATAAAAATTTCTTCTCAGTCTCTCAGCTCCCTCTGCTGACAGGGTCACAGAATAGCAGAGCCAATGGTTAAACAAGAAGTAAACTTTTTTTCTCTTTCTCTCTTCTTCTTTTATTTATCATTTGTCCCTGCCCTGGGAATGTGTGATGGGACAATCACTCTGTATCTAACCCGTGCTGTCCCTGCCCTGGGAGTGTGTGATGGGACAGTGTAGAGGGAGATTCACTCTGTATCTAACCCGTGCTGTCCCTGTCCTGGGAGTGTGTGATGGGAAAGTGTAGAGGGAGTTCCACTCCAACACTGGTGAGCTGTGTCGGCCCATGTCCCAGTCGGTGTGATGGTCTTATACTGAACTAATCGCAAGACAATCTACAATGACTAATTCATCTCCTCAGCAGTATGTCTTGTGACTGTGGGAGGACACCAGAGCACTCGGAGGAAAGAGACACAGTTGACAGAGAAAATGTAAAAATTCCTTAGAAGCTCCAATCCTCCCACCTTCTTACTCTGACTTCTCTTCTTCGTTTCAAGTCCTGATGAGGCGTCTCAGCCCAAATCATTTACTCTTTTCCAGAGATGCTGCCTGGCCTGCTGAGTTCCTCCAGCATTTTGTATGTGTTGCTTTTGATTTCCAGCATCTGCAGATTTTCTCTTGTTTGTGAAACTCCTTACAGACTTGGCTGGATATGAGTCCAGATCGCCCGAACTGTCATAGTGCCACGGTAACCACTGTGCTACCATGGTCTCTTTGGAGGGCTATGGTGCAGGTGTGGGTCAATGGCACAGTAGAATAACAGTTCAGCATGGACTAGATGGGCCGAAGGACCCATCTCATTGCTGTAATGCTCTATGTCTATAACATATATATCAGGAACCATCCTCCTCTCTATGGAGTCTGATAATACTTGCCATTGCCTCTGTAAACAGCCAGCATAATCAAAGACCCCCTTCCTCCACTTCTTCCACTCTTCTCTCCTCTCCCATCAGGCAGAGAATACAAAAGCCAGAAAGCAGATCCCCCCAGGCTCACAGACAGCTTCCATCCCACTGTCATTAGACTCCTGAATGGACCTCTTGTGAGATAAGATTCTCACAAGCAAGATAAGCAAGAGGATTTGAGTACAGGAGCAGGGAGGTACTACTGCAGTTGTACAAGGCCTTGGTGAGACCACACCCGGAGTATTGTGTGCAGTTTTGGTCCCCTAGTCTGAGGAAAGACATCCTTGCCATAGAGGGAGTACAAAGAAGGTTCACTAGATTGATTCCTGGGATGGCAGGACTTTCATATGATGAAAGACTGGATCGACTAGGCTTATACTTTCTGGAATTTAGAAGATTGAGGGGGGATCCAATGGAAATGTATAAAATTCTAAAGTGATTGGACAGGCTGGATGCAGGAAGATTATTCCCGATGTTGGGGAAGTCCAGAACAGGGGTCACAGTTTGAGGATAAAGGGGAGGCCTTTTAGGATCGAGGTGAGGAAAAACTTCTTCACACAGAGAGTGGTGAATCTGTGGAATTCTCTGCCACAGGAAACAGTTGAGGCCAGTTCATTGGCTATATTTAAGAGGGAGTTAGATATGGCCCTTGTGGCTAAAGGGATCAGGGGGTATGGAGAGAAGGCAGGTACAGGGTTCTGAGTTGGATGATCAGCCATGATCATACTGAATGGTGGTGCAGGATCGAAGGGCCGAATGGCCTACTCCTGCACCTATTTTCTATGTTTCTATGTTTCTAAGATTGATTCTTGACTTCATCGTCTACCTGATTACCTGTTATCATTTACCTTCAGTGCAATTCCTCTGTAGTTTTTAAACTGTACTTTGCACTGTTATTGCTCAATGCACTGTGTAATGATCTGACCTGAATGAACAGTAAGCAAAAGATGCTTTTCACTTTATCTTGGTACATGTGACAATAATACACCAATATCATTTGGGAAAGGAATTATCGCTTTTTTCAGTATGAACCTTGTGCGGGACGTTGACAATCCCTCTCCTCCCACAGATGTTGCTCGACCCACTGACTTCCTCAGGAACATTGCTTGTTGCTGCAGATTCCAGTGTTTGTAGACTGTTGTGCCTTCACTTGATCCCCCGGTGACTGGAGCTCTACGACCACTATTCGGACAGACCACAGGACTCTCATGAACCCTGCGTGCCTCTGTAGTGAGCCGTAAAGGTTTGGGCTCTGAGGTTTCCAGAGCGCCTGTGTTTGTTAATTGTTGTCGTACTAGAGTCGCTAAGCCCATGCGCTTTCTGTATAATCTCGTCACAGTTATTTTGACTGTCACGGGGCTGCCTCATCCTGTGACTAGTTAAAGCGAACTCCTGATCAGCCCTTATTGCGGCTGTAATTGAGCATTTAGAATGTTAAAGAGGACAAACAATCCCCTGGGAAGCATCAGATAAGTTACCTTATGTTATCTAATTTGAGTGAGAATGGGAAGGAAGTTACTTAACCATATATGGGAAAAAAGAAAAACTTCCTAAGGAATGGAAAGAAGGAATTATAGTTCCAAGACATAAACCAGGCAGAAATCCTAACAGTCCAGCAAGTTATAGAGTAATAGCATTAAACTCACATTCATGTAAAATCATGGTAAAATGTTTAATAAGATATTGACATATTACATTGAACCAAGATGCGGTATTTTTAAATATAAAAGGAAGAGGACCCATCACCCAATTTTATATCTAGAGCATGAGGTGAGGAGAGCACAACTGAACAGAGAAAGCACAGGAGCAGTCTTGTCTGATGTGGAAAAAGTATGTGATATGATACGGAAGGAAAGTTTGACTATCAAATTATATACATTAGGAATTAGAGGTTGAATGCCAAATTGGATAAAAGATATTCAAATTGGTAGATCTATCATGGTGCCAGAAGGGAAATCTGTGTCATGTAAACAAATTGTGGAAAATTGAACCCCTCTGGAAATTTATTATTTCAAAAGAATAGACATATGTAACACTCGCTTCGCCTGGCCGCTTAATATAGGGGGTGATAACCCCCTTCCCAACAAATCTCGGTTGGCTGGATGCTGCGCAATGTTACAAATGTTACAAATCCCCTGTTACAAATCAGTACCCGAAAATAACAAACAGTACACAATATGTGATTAAATGTTTAAGCTTTATAACTCTTACTTTGGCTATATGGTTAGTAGTGAAACAGAATAGAAAAGAAAAAGGGCCCAAATCGTAAGATTTAATAATAAACAGTCTGTGCACAAAGTTGGCGCTCAGTCAGTAGTCCTTCTTCCACCATCAGTCTCCTCCAAGTGTCGCCGACCTTCGGACCCCTGCTCCGAGTCCACCCCGTCCGGCAGTCTACCAAATCTCTCCATTCACGTCTTCTCTCTTCATCTCTCTCTCTCTCTGGCAAAAGCCCGCGAAATCAACTGCTTCCAGAATCACAAGACAGGGCAACAAAATCCTGATTGGCTAACATGAATCCACAGTCCTGTTATCTCCAGCCATAACCCAAACATTGCTGCTACAGAGAAACCGTTACTTCAGCAGCGAACGTTACAGAGAAGCCATTACATTAGCCTTAGCAGTGAATTATTACAAAGAAGCCATTACACATATATTTTCTAATATAGTAGTATCAGAGTAGCATTACCTGTGGATGATTGATTGATGTGGAAAATGCGTGGGAATGTGGAGCGATGATGGATTGTTATGGAAAGGGAGTGGGAATGTGAATTTATAACATGGAAGCTTTAAGAGGAATAAAGGACTCACATAGTCAACACATATTAAGGAAATAATAACCAATAGTAATAAAGTGTTGAATAGGAAAGGAATGGGGAGCTGATTGGAAATCCTGCCTCCATTGCTGCGTGAAGCACCAGAAATGGATCGTAAATTATTCAAAAGGAGGCAGAAAAATTGAGCAGTGATTTAAAATGAAGATATAGTTGCAACATGTCTAAATAATAATCATTATGGATACTTACAAATGTACACAGTTGCTGCAACAATTGCTAACAGTAGATGAGGGGTTTCGCGTTCGGTGAGACTTGAGGAACGGCCCGCCAGTGGCGGCTACAACCCGGACTCGACAAGAGGACGTGAACAAAGAGTTAAGGCTTGAAGTGGGTGCGAGTCTCTGAGGCGAGAGCTGGGCAGAGACTGGTTGCTGTAATAACCCAGTTTATCCAGTGGCACCTTCTGCATTGTCAGCTGGGGAGTTTGCTTCCCAGATCTCCCGCAATTCCTCCAAGCACTGATCGAATTCTTCCTCTTCTATGGAGCAGGACCCGCTGATATTTGGTTTTATGATCTCACAGTAAGTCAGGGGAGGGACTCCAGAGGGTACCGGGAATCCCGGGCATCCTTCGGGCAGGTGGAAAGCGAACCCGACATGATCCCACGAGCGGTAAAACGGCGGTAAATCCAATTCGACTCCGGTCGAATCGGGTCTCCACATCCAGCCCTTGTCTGATTTCGAAATGACCGCCTCGGGATCACTGGGGATGTCGGGGCAGTCATCGAACAGGGAGGTTCCCGGACGGAAGACCACCACAGCATGCATCACCTCTTGCTTGTATTTGAACGTACCCAACACCCGCACCTCGGGCGGCTGCCCAGCGCACACGGAACCCTGGTACATGTCCATCAGACTCGAAATATCGTAGGTGAACTTGAAATTGCCATATCGGGATCCACGCTGGAAAGCGGGAGAGCTGAAACAATGGAGCAATATGTCCGTGTTTTGGTATTTGTTTCGCTCTCTCTCTATCTCAAGCTGGTCTATTTCAAAACTCCACCAGGAGAAACGTTCTTTCACATTCTCTCCAATCTGCTTCCACTTTCGGCTGTTGAATCTCCCGCTGGAGAAGATTTCTTTGGCAGCGTTGAAGGTGGTGACATGGGAGAGTTGTGTGGGCTGGAAGGTCGGTCGGTCTGTCTCATCGGTGTCCAGTAAGGTGTAGTCAGGTATTGCTTGGTAATTTGTATCCCAATTCTCGCAGCGCAGATGAACTCTGGGGTAAAACCATTCCTTTCCAAACCTGCCTGATTCCGTCTCGTGCCATTCACTTTGGTTAAACATGGTTCTGTTTGCCCACCTGCCGTGTGGTACGACGCTGTTGAGAGAGACTTCTATATACTCGTGTGTGTTCCTCTGGAACTAGACAGGCAGACGCGCAAGAGCGGGACTGAAGGAAATGAAACAGAAAATATTTTAGACATCACCTCACTGGATGATTCACGAATGAGTTGACAGGATGTGGGCTCGTCATCACGTACCCGTGAAACCGGATAGGTAACATTCACTGGTGTAAATGGACCCAGCACACCACTAGAAATGATTGATGGGACGTCTCGGTGGCTCCGGATCAGCTGTGCAGAAGGACCAGTTTCCAGGCTGTTGAAGTCCATGACCTTATCTACGAAATAATTTGACTTTTCACCCTGGAACATCTGGACAGCGAAGGTGCATACATCGGGATGCTCGTTATTGCCCACAGTACAGCATGCAATACCATCGTCCCCTCAAATTTTAAAATTCCACCATGTTAATAATTCTTTGGGCTTGTGCTGGACCCCGCATGTAAGTGCAATGCAGAAGAAAGCATGGGGGCGCCGCTACTTCCTTGACAGCCTGCAGAGATCCAGCGTGACACCTAAAACTTTCTCAGACTTCTATAGATGTCTAGTGGAGAGCATATGACCGGCTGCATCACACCTGGTACGGAAACACCAATGCCCTTGCACTGAAAATCCTACATAAAGTAGTGGATACGGCACAGTCCATCACGGGTAAAGCCCTCCACACCATTGAGCACGTCTACACCACGCCTTGTTGCAGGAAAGGCAACATCCATCATCAGGACCCCCTCCATCCAGGATGTGCTCTCTTATCACTGATGCCATCAGGAAGAAGTTACGGGACACTCAGGACTCACACCACCAGGCTCAGGAACAGTCATTACTCCTCAACCATCAGGCTCTTGAACCAATGGGGATAACTTCACTCAACTTCACTTGCTGCATTATAAATGTTCCCACATCTATGAACTCCCTTTCAAGGACTCACGTTCCCAATTTTCTTTGCTTATTTATTTATTCTTATTATTTCTTTCTCTTTCAATTTGCCATTTGTTGTCTTTTGAAACGAACGACAACACATTGCCTTAAATGGTTGAATGCCCAAATTGGTGAGGTCTTTCATTGATTCTCTTTTGGTCATTGTTCTATTGTAGATTTATTGAGTATGCCCACAAGAAAACAAATCTCAGGGTTGTATATGATAGCATATATGCACTTTGATAATACACTTCCTTTGAACTCTGAACAGTGTACCACCTTGCTGTGACTGGAAGAGGCTCCAGAGGGTAGGTGCAATAGATTATAACTCAGAAATAACCCTTCCTACCTACATAGCCCACTAGTTTTATCTATCATCCATGTGCCTAACTCAGTTTCTTAAATGTTCTTAGTGTCTCTGCCCCATCACAGCACCCCTGACAGCACATTCCACGCACCCACCACTCTATGTAAAAATCTTGCCTCTGTATCTCCTCTAAACCTTCTCCCAATCACCTTAAAATTATGTCCCCTTATATTAGCTGTTTCTGCCATGGGAATAAGTCTCTGGCTGTCCTCTTGATCTATGTCTCTTATCATCTTGCATGTTGCTCACATTCCTCCTGCCAGTGGAGACACTGACTGGTTGGTTGCAAAAGGCAGCTCATGCCGGAGATTTTGGAATGGCGATCAAGAGCAATATGTGATCCCTGGCTTCCTTCCACTGAACACAGGTGATATTCAAACATATGGTCAGAACATATATATGTAGCTACAAAATAGTCAAGACATTAGCTGCAGAAAAGAGAAAATTTGCAGATGCTGGAAATCTGAACACACACACACACACACACACACACACACACACACAGACACACACACACACACAGAAAATGCTGGAGGAACTCAGCAGGCCAGGCAGCATCTATGGAAAAGAGTACAGTTGCCATTTCAGAGCAAGACCCTTTATCAGAACTGGGAAAAAAGTAAGGAGACAGAGGAAGAAATGGGGGAAAAGGATCAAAAACCACAGGGTGAGATGTGAACCAGGGAGGAGGAGGGGTGAGGTAAAGAGCTTGGAAGTTAATTAGTGAGTTGTGGCGGAAGGATGGGATGAGGGCAGACATGTGAAATGGAAGAGATAAGGTTAAGGGCAACATTGATGGTGGACGAAGGAAGCCCCTTTCTTTTAATAAGGAGGACATCTATCTAGTTCTGAAATGAAAAGCCTCATCCTGGGAGCAGATGTGGTGGACACAGAGGAATTGAGTAAAGGAGATAGCATTTTACAAGTAACAGGGTTGGAAGAGGTATAGTCCAGGTAGCAATGAGTGTCAGTTGGTTTATAATAGACATCAGTAGATAAGCTGTTTCCAGAGATGGAGACAGAGAGATCGAGAAAGGTGAAGGAGGTGTCAGAAATGGACCAGGTAAATTTTAGGGCAGGGTGGAAGTTGGAGGCAAAGTTGATGAAGTCGTTGAGCTCTGAATAGGTGTAGAAAATTGGGGAGTGATACCAGTGTAGGCTTGGAATGTAGACTGTTCAACGTTGCCAATGGTCAGGCAGGTATAGCTGGGACCGATGTGAGTGCCCATGGCTACATCTTTTGTTTGTAGGAAGAGGGAGGAGCCAAAGGAGAAATTATTAAGAGTGAGGACAAGTTCTGCCAGATAGAGGTGTGTGGTGGTGGAGGGGAACTGTTTGGGGCTGGTGTCCAGAAAGAAATGGACCCACATCACCCAGGGTATGCCTTCTTATCATCGTTACCATCAGGAAGGAGGTACTGAAGGCTCACACTCAGCAATTGAGGAATAGCTTCTTCCCTTCTGCCATACGATTCCAAAATGGACATTGAACCCATGAACATTACTTTTCCATTTTTTAATACATATTATTTCTGTTTTTGCAGTATATTTAATCCATTCGATATAAATGTACATATACTTACTGTAATTGATTTACTTGTTTATTTTTTCTTTCTACATTATCAGGTATTGCATCATACTGTCATATATTTCACAACATACACAAATGATAATAAACCTGATTCTGATATTTGCACAGGTACATAAATACAATGGTGGATTATATTGGAAAACATTGTAACACTCTATTTTTTAACTGTTTACTTGAGTGTGCTTTTATTGTGCATCAAGTGTTTATTCAGGTGTTTACTATGCCTTTGCTATGTGTTACGTACCCCGTAACTGGGTTGCCAAACCAGCAGAAATGGATCACTCAGTTGGAGTCTGGAGTACTAGAACTAAGAAAGTTTTATTAAAGAAACAAGCAACACAGTAATCGAAAGGATAATAAATGCAACTGTTCAGCGATGATAAACACACATGTGCACAGAATTAAGATAACAGCATCAATCAAGCTCTATCGTTGTCTAGGGGTAAATGACCAAATTTCAAAATGACTGAAAGTTCAGTCCAGTTCAGTTCGCAGTAATCGTTGCCATGGCGATGGACAACGTGGGAGAAGAGAGAGATAGAACAGGAACAACTGATCATTCAGAACACTGCTTCACTCACAGACCGGCGAGATTGCTCACGAGCAACTTTTTGGGCGGGTCCTTGGTGATGTCACCTGAGGTCACCGACTGTGACCCCTCCTCCAGATGCGGTCGATCCTCTGCAGTGAACCCGGCACCCAGGCAAGGGCGGACACACACCGGGTTCCCGCTGATCGTACCTTTCCACCCTGGTCGTTGTCTGATACTTCTCACCCACTCGTGAGAGGCGCACCGCTTCCAGGGTCTCGTTACCTCGGGTGGCGTGTGTGTGTCTCCTTAGCAAACCGGTCCCTTTTTATTACCCTGCTGGGGTATCGCCTGTCCATCACTTCAAACAGTTCAAGGTTCAAAGAGGGGAGCCGCTCCAGACAGCTCTCTCTCCCCCGTTCCTTCATTACACATCTCCAGACGCTGCTCCATTGTTCCTTATCTCTCCTTCCCCTGAGGGCAGGTGGCAGACCACTTGCTGATGCCACTGATGCTAACCTAGGCCAGCAAACATCTTAATTTTATGTGTATTCTCGTAACATATGCATTAAGTGTCTGTTATTGAGTGTGCAGGGGATTCCTATGGTACTTCACTATGTAACCATTGATTTATTAGCTAGAATGAAACCTGTATACTTTTCTCCCCTCGAGAAAAAAAGATGTAACCAAGTAAAGAGACATAAGGCGATTGATTTATAAGCTAGAGTAAAACTTGCAGCGATATGCTAATGCAGTTAAGCGAGAAGGGGGGCTATAAAGAATGCTGTGTGCAATAGGCAGACAGGCATTCAGAGGCTCGCCCACTGACTGTCTCAGGTTTGGTTTGCAAATTAAAGTTTAAACGTTTCTTGGAGAATTTTCGGCGTCTCCTTGTCCTTTGTAAAACCACGGCAACATTGAGCTTTGTAATTTATTATCTCTCAGGCATTGTATCTTTCTCTCTTTACCTCATCCTGGTCAACTTTGAAACTCCACCAAGAAGAATATGCTTCTCATTTTCTCCAACCTGCCCTGCTCCCATCAGATGCTATTCAGCATGGTTCAACGTGGTCCCAGGTCGCCCACCTGTCATGTGGTCAAATGCTGCCAGCAGAGACGTATTTATGCCTGTAGGCATTTATCTGAAATCTTATGGACTGGCAGCAGATTGAGGAAAATGAATCTGTAAATATTTTCAACTTAGCTCACTGTTAGTTGAGGAAAGAGAGATACTTGTGAAACTCGACAACTGAATTTCACTGGTATAGATGGTCACAACCACACCCACTTCATTCTGTCATAACCAGCCCAACATATAATGCCCATCCCTGCAACACAGAAAATGCTGGAGGAACTCAGCAGACTAGGCAACATCTGTGGAAAAGAGTAAACAGTCAATGTTTTGGGGTGAGAGCCTTCAGCAGGACTGGAGAAAAAAGGTGAGAAGTTTAGAGTGAGAAGGTGAAGGAGGGGAGAGGAAAAAACACAAGGTGGTAAGTGATAGGTGAAACTGGGAGAGAGGGAGGGGTGAAGTAGAGAGCTGGGAAGTCAATTGGTGAAAGAGATAAAGGGCTGGAGAAGGGTGAATCTGGTAGGTGAGGATTGAAGACCACGGAAGAAAGTCATGAATATCCAATAGTGTTTGATTTCTGAGTCTGGATGATGTGTGACTGGCTGGGGAAACAGTGCTGGTGTTACAAATACTATGTAAACATTCCAAAACAAACAGTACACGTTGAGAATTGTAGCTGTCATTATGAAAGGAAACAAATATAAAGTGAAGGAGGAGAAAGAGATGGAGAAGGAGAGGGAGAGGAGTCCAAAATAAAAAACAGGATGGACATGAGTATATATTTGAGATCTAAGCCAGTGGTGAGGACCAAGACATAATGATCAATGGAGGTAGAGGAGTGCTTACAGGACTGCTGTCAGTCAGTGTACTGGACAATATTCAGCAATTCATCTTTGAGTCTGAATGAATACACCACAGTGTCACCAACTTCATCAAGACCTGTGTGTATGAGTGTGTGCCTTTGAGAACATACAGTCCTGCACATCCCCAAGCTAAAAGCCATGGATGAACCAGGAAATTTGTAGTTTGCTGAAGGCTAGATCTGTGGCATTCAAGACCAGTGATCCAGAACTACACAAGAAATCTGGGTACAACTAAGAGAAGATTATTTTAAGAGACAAATGAACAATTACAGTTGAAGTTCGAGATGGTACCTGGGATGCTTGTCTGCTTTGCCATTACTTTCTATAAAGCAAAACCTAACATCATGAATGGCTGACACGAGGAATTCTGCAGATATGCTTCACTCCCAGATGAACTCAACATATTTTAAGCACGCTTACAAAAGGAGAATATAACTACGCCTGTGTGAATCCCCACAGCATCTCGGTGACTTGTGAACACAAACATGGAGGCCGATATTGGAATATCTTCAAGGTGGTGAACTTTCGCAAGACTTCTGATCTCGGTGGTGAAGTAGGTAGGGCTCTGGAAATACCTGTCAGCCAACAGGTGGGAGGGTTCAGAAAGACATCTTCAATCTCTCACTGCCACATTGAGATGTTCCCACCTGCTTCAGAAGAGTGACAATCATATCAATTGCCATGAATGCCAGGGTGAGCTGCCTTCAACCTCTGTCGCCAATGGCACTCAGATCCACTCTGATGAAGTGCTTTGAGAGGTTGGGCATGCACGATAGAATCAGTTCCTCTGATTAAGCAAGGACTTGGACCCAACACAATTTGCCAATCGCCACATAGGTCTACAATGAATGTAATCTCACCAGTTCTCCACTTGGCCTTGGATCATCGGGAGAATACTAATACCTCACTGTTAGGTTGCTGTTTATTGATTACAGCTAAATGTCAACCCAATCAGACACTCAGTTCTAAGCTCCAAAACCTGGACCTCTGTACCATCCTCTGCTACTGGATCCTTGACTTCCTCATCAGGAGACCACAGCCAGTCTGGATTGGAAATAGCATCTCTTCCTCACTGACAATCAGTACTGGTGCACCTCAATGATGGCTGCTTGACTTACTGCTGTACTCGTGTACACACACGACTGTGCGGCTAGGAACAGCTCAAATAGCATCTATAAATTTGCCGACAACACAACTATTATTGGCGGAATTTGAGATGGTGACAAGGAAGTATAGAGGAGATGGATCAGCTGGTTGTGTGATGTTGCAACAACAATCTTGCACTGAACATCTGTAAGACCAGGGAATTGATTGTGGACTTGAGGAATGGGAAGTCAAGGGAACACACTTTCATGCTTCCTCCGAGCAGCATGGTCCTCCTTGGTCCAATATACTTTCCTGCCAGAGGCACAGATGTTGGCACCAACACCTGTTTGTCCTCTGTTGGGCAATGGTTCATGGTATTTGGTGCGGTGACTATTGTGGCATCATCCAGTACCTTTATTCATTTGCTTTCAGATGGCTTCATTGCAGGGGATGTGGCATGCAGATCGATCTCCAACCAAGTTGTAGTTGCCAATCAGGCACTCATGTCAGGAGGAGGAGAAGATGATGGTGCGACGCAGCGCCATTGCGGCCTCTTCGGTGATGAAATACTCCTGTTAATCTGTCAAGTAGGAGGCTGTGCACAATTCTGACTTGATGGAGACAGACATGAGAGCACGGAGGAACATCTGGTAAAATTTCTGAAATGCCTGCTTCACTGCCGCTGCTACTGTGTGATCCGAAATCTCCGGAGGGGAAGGCCCCGAATCCTCGAATTTGCCTGTTGCTTGGCAGCCGGGGCCGGGGTCGAAGTGCTCGGCAGAGAAGGTGCTGGGTGCTCAGTGTCGGAGGCTCAAAGTTTTTGGACGGACTCAGAGTCGGACTGTGGTCGGGTGCTTCCAGGATGCTGCATCAGCAAGTTTGCGGCACTGGAAGCTCATGGCAGGGAGAGTTTCTCCCTTCAACCGTCTGCGTGAGATGTTGGGGCTATCGGGACTTTGCAGACTTTTTTTTTAACCGTGCCCATGGTCTGCTCTTACCAAATTACAGTATTGCTTTGCACTGTTGTAACTATATGTTATAATTATGTGGTTTTGTCAGTTTTAGTCTTGGTCTGTCTTGCGTTTCTGTGATATCATACCAGAGGCACATTGTATCATTTTTTAATGCATGCATTTCTAAATGACAATAAACGAGGACTGAGTGTCCTCATAATCTAATCTAAAGTCCCCATAATGCTGGTCCTCACTGTTTTTACCACAGACAAGCTCAATCTGGCTTTTGGTTGTTGTATTTTACTGTTACTAATCTCATTCCCACAGGAGCTGCAGGCCCAGATGGAGTTCCAGGACGGGTAATTAAAGACTGTGCTGAATAACTGGCTGATGGATTTACCAGAATTTTCAATCTGTCTCGATCTCAGGCAACGGTCCCCAAGTGCCTGAATTCAGCCATCATAGTGCCTGTCCAGAAAGAAAACAAACTCCAACAATTTGAATGACTATCGTCCGGTTGCCCTCACACCAGTAATAATGAAGTGCTTTGAGGGATTGGTCCTCTCCCACATTAAAGTCACTATTCCTGCTACACTGGACTAACTCCAGTTTGCCTATAAAGCAAACAGGTCCGTGAGAGAGGATGCCATCTCATTAGCTCTTCACACTGTCCTGACACACCTGGAGGGAAAGGGCACATACACGAGAATGTTGTTTGTTGATTATAGCTCTGCTTTTAATACTGTCATCCCCAGCAAGCTCATCTCCAAACTCCACCAGCTAGGCCTCAGCTCATCACTCTGCAACTGGGTCCTGAATTTCTTGTCAGAGCGTTCACAGGCGGTGAGACTGGGCCCTCACCTGTCCTCCACTACTGTCCTGAACACTGGTACACCACAAGGTTGTGTATTGAGTCCCATAGTCTACTCCATCTTCACTTAACGACTGTGTACCTGCATTTAACACCAATACCATCGTCAAATTCGCAGACGACTCAACAGTGATCGGGTTGATCCCCAACAGAGACGAATCAGCGTACAGAGTAGAGGTACATCAGCCACAGCAGACGATGAACCTCAACCTTCGACATCGAGGCAGGCAGACATAGAAGAAGATGATCTGCCTGCCCTGATGGAAACAGATGACGATGAGATGACACCCCAGTGTCCCACCACCCCAACCTCCGACAACTCAGTCTAGGACACCATCATCAGTGTGCTCGCTGTCTTCCCGATTTTTCCGGTAGGTGATACTACATTGTACATACATTATTTCTACTTTATATTGGCTGTGTATTTTTATGTGTTATTTGGTATGATTTGGCAGCTTTAGCAGCATTGAGCAATAACAGTGCAAAGTACAGTGTTACCAGCTACAGAGGAATTGCACTGAAGGTAAATGATAGCAGATAATCAGGTAGATGATGACGTCAAGAATCGATCTTAGAAACATAGAAACATAGAAAATAGGTGGAGTAGGCCATTCGGCCCTTCGATGCTGCACCGCCATTCAATATGATCATGGCTGATCATCCAACTCAGAACCCTGTACCTGCCTCTCTCCATACCCCCGATCCCTTTAGCCACAAGGGCCATATCTAACTCCCTCTTAAATATAGCCAATGAACTGGCCTCAACTGTTTCCTGTGGCAGAGAATTCCACAGATTCACCACTCTCTGTGTGAAGAAGTTTTTCCTCATCTCGGTCCTAAAATGCTTCCCCTTTATCCTTAAACTGTGACCCCTCGTTCTGAACTTGCCCAACATCCTGGGAACAATCTTCCTGCATCTAACCTGTCCAATCCCTTTAGGATTTTATACATTTCAATCAAGGTCCTCCCTCAATCTTCTAAATTCCAGCGAGTATAAGCCTAGTCGATCCAATCTTTCATCATATGAAAGTCCTGCCATCCCAGGAATCAATCTGGTGAACCTTCTTTGTACTCCCTCTATGGCAAGAATGTCTTTCCTCAGATTAGGGGACCAAAACTGCACACAATACTCCAGGTGTGGTCTCACCAAGGCCTTGTACAACTGCAGTAGTACCTCTCTGCTCCTGTTACTGGAGAGAGTGTTTCTGCTGAGAGCACTTGTGTGAGATTTTCGCTGCGCTAGAAAATGCTTCAATGATTGCAGAAAAGTATTTCTGCTTTATATAGGCTGTGTATTTATCATATCCTTCCTGCTTTTACTATATGTTACTGTTATGTTAGGTCTTATATGTTATTTGGCATGATTTTGTAGGTTATTTTTTGGGTTTGGGAACGCTAAACAAATTTTCCCATATTAATAAATGGTAATTGCTTATTCACTTTACGACATTCCGGCTTATGAACCATTTCATAGGAACACTCTACCTTCGGATAACGGGGGAAAGCTGTATACTCTGGTCTACATTAACTGGGACATAGTGGAGGGAGTGTCCAGTTTCAGGTTTCTGGGAAATACATATCTCAGAAGGCTACCTTATATGGTCCACTAATACCACTACGATAGTTAAGAAAGCACAGTAACGCTTGTTTTTCCTCAGGACGCTGAAGAAAGCTGGTCTACCTGAACAGATGCTGGTGACCTTTTACCGCTGCACCATAGAGAGCATCTTAACATACTGCATCTCTGTGTGGTATCTCAGTTGTACAGATGCTGATAAGGAAAGCACTTCAGTGGGTCGTCTCTAGCCCACAGAAGATCATCGGGACACAGCTCCCAGCCCTGGAGGACACCTACAGCTCTCGCTGCCTAAGGAAAGCTACAAGCATCTGTAAGGACGACACACACCCATGTAATCATCTATTTGAACTTCTTCCATCTGGCAGACGTTATAAGATTTTCTATGCCCGCACTTCCAGACGGAAAAATAGCATTTTCCACAGAGCTATAATTGCTCTGAACCAATCGATCAAGAATCATTCATATACTTGTTATTTTGCTACTTTAATACTGGATTTATGGCTGTCATGCATCTGAGTTGTGCTTTTGTACTGCTGGACATTGCTTGTACTGGCTGGTTACTTGATTTATTTGTTGTTGTATATTTATTTAATTTGTTGTTTTATATCATTGAGTATGAGAGTTGCAAACTGATTTTTGCTGTATTGGTGCATGACAAATTGTACTATTCAGTGACAATAAAGATATTTCATTTCGTTATCTTTTCTCTGGTAATAGCCCTCAGTTATCTGGATATCTGCAGGTTTCCGTTTAGTATCTTTGAAATGCCATTCAAACTTATTTTACGTCATAACTAAAACAGCTGAACCAGGGTCCAATACCTTACTAATTAATTTGCTGGTCTACTTGGTAGTTTTCACGATTTAAATCTGAAGGCTACAAAATCCTGTATCATTCTCATCATTTTCAGATTTTTCATCAACAGCATTTAGATTAGTGTTCTATTTGAAACTGCAACTTGAACTTTCATCTCGTTCTCTTCTCTGTGGAGTCCATTTACTTTTGTCTGCCTGACATGCTCGTGGTATGTCTCATGGTTTACTGCATTTCCTGTAAATTTCAGCTTTAAACCTGCATTTGTTTGGTGTATTTGAGCCCCTGTCACAACTGTAACCATTGGTATGGCCAGGACAGTTTCTGTTTATTCGCTGCAATTTTGTTCACACTCACTTTCATTCCTGACTGCAACTCAATTGTGCCTCTGTCTGCATATTCCATCAAAACAGTGATTTCCACTGTTCATTTGAATGTAGAACAGTGCTTCAGTTAGGAGCTGTTTTTCAATATTTTCTTTTAAGATTCCCCAAACCAAATGATCTCTTAATGTTTCATTAAACCCATAATGAGCCCAAACTGACAATGCTCAGACAATCTCTTCAATTCAGCTATATACAATGAAGTGGACTCCCTTTCCTTTTTGATTCTGCTTATGATGGGTGTAGGGGGCTTGAAACAGAGGTAGTATCTTCGATGTCTGGCAGCTGCACTCTACCTCGTAGGGTGGACGGGCCTCACTAGTCCCCATCCATCTCCTAAATCTCTCCCGTCTGCCTCCAAGTGGCACACCCCAGTACACCACGTCAGCTGGCGGGCTAAGTGATGTGAGGGGGTGGTGTTAACAGGGCATCACTAGGCAAAGGACCTCGTCGGTGAAGTCACCAGCCAGGACAGGTAAGTTCCCCGAAGAAATACAATGGCCACGTGTTCGAGACGAGTGTGAGGCACCGTGTTGGAGGACACTGGCTGTGGTCTGGCCTGGAGAGGGATGGGCCTCGTGAACCCAAGACACGTAGACACGTGACATGATGGACACAGAAACAGACCCCATACCGGAACGGTTGCTGCCTGGGTTACGACGGACCACACCATCCACTGCACACCAGGGTGAAGGTGATAAGTTTGCTACTGGTGTAAGCTCACCACAGAAGATCCATGGGAGATACTACATCTCATTTGCCACACGGAACGTGAGAACACTTGCCCAAGCAGGGAAACTGCAGAAGCTCGTATATGAGCTAGTGAGGTAAACCTGGCACATCGTGGGTCTCCGTAATCAGGTGGAAAAACCTCAGTGAACATCTTACTGAAGGCCATCTACTATAGTACAGTGGAGAATTTGACAAACATGCCAATGGCATAGGATTTCTTGTCAACAAGAGAATCAGGAACTCAGTACTCGGGTGCCATCCAATATCCAGTCAGCTTATTTCCATCCGCCTTAGAGCAGCATCTTTCACCATCACAGTAATACAGGTCCACACACCAACAACTGACCATGGAGATGACCGTATATGGAGCAATCTACACCCAACTCTAGGGCATTATTGACAAGGTTGACAAAAGGACATTGTAATCATCCAGGGAGACTGGAATACCAAGGTGGGTGCAGACACACTGAAAGGCTGGAAGGAAATCTGTAGCCCCTCCTGTAATGCTGTAACCAATGAGTGAGAATTACGCCAACTTGCATTCGCCAGCTACAACAACACGGTGATTGCGAACACTCTTGGAAAGCACAAGGCATCACAACGCTGGACCTGGCATGTGTCCAATGGAATACATGACATCCAGATTGATTACATACTGGTGCAGAACGGTTTCAGTCTGGGATCAAGAGAGCCACAACAAGGACATTCCCAGCTGCTGATGTTGGAAATGACCACGACCTGATGATAATGAATTTTGGAATCAGGGTGAAGGAAGCCCAAGAACATCAGAATGAAATTCAACTTGTCAGACTGAAGGACCCCTCCATTGCTGAATCCTTCAAAGCTACAGTCACACCACGCACCCCCCCCAACACACACACACACACACACACACACACACACGCAAGCAAACATGCACAGACACACCTATACACACAGACATACATACATACAACGCAAATGCACACCAACACACGTGTTTAAGTCGGGGTATCCTGGAGAGGTCACGTGATGTCGTGCCATTGATCGTGTGCTTCCCTGAATATCTCCTACAAAAACTTCTTTACAGCCTGTTTATAAGGATCTCATATAAATGTAATAAAAACAACGGTTAAAAGGAACAATCGTGAAAATCCTACTGACACTATCGCTGCCGGCCTTGCACTCCGGGGAAGCGTCTGGAGTTGAGGGACGCGGGAGCAATGGTGATAAGGCCTGTTCGTCGGATGGTTCCTCTGAGCCTGTGGAAGGTCCGAGGACGGCAGTGGCCGTGGCGCGGTAGCAGCTCGGGTAGTGACAACGCGGCCGCAATTCATGAGTTAGCCGATGCAGTCCGGACTCGAACCGGTAGGATGGACAATTTCGAGAGTCATTTAGACTTTATCATGCAAGATTTCCAAGGAAATGAAGCAGAATTTGGAAATATTTCCAAATTTGCGAACCCAGGATTTAGAAAATAATACGAAGGATGTATGTGAATAGGTTACAAAGCCTCGAAAAAGAAAAAGATTCCTGGAGGACTGAGAAAGTAAAAATAATGAATAAACTGCACTCCCTTGAAAACTATAGCAGAAGAAATAATATCAAAATAGTGGGTTTAAAAAAGAGGGATTGGAAGGAAGAGACGCAGTAACTTTCTTTCAAGAATGGACACCCAAAGTTCTGGGGAAAAATCATTTTGACAAAGAATTAATTATAGAAAGAGCTCCACAAGACTTTAATCCCCCAACCACCTCCAGAGCAAAGGCCACGCTCTATACTTTTACGCTTTTTGAAGTATCAAGATAAACAAAAAGTATTACGAACTGCAGCAATAGAGGCCAGATAGAGAAATGGCCTACTAGAGTTTGAAGGGGGAAAGGAAAAAGGAAAGACTTTGACTTAACAAGGAGGTTACTAAAGAATAAAGGTCTTCAATATTCTTTATTATATCCAGCAAAGCTGAGAATTACCCTGTCGGATGGTGGGAGGAAATATTTTACTAACCCCCAGGAGGCGATAAACTTTATTCAAAAAATATCTGAGACCTCGTGACTCAGAATATTCTTCTGGAACAAGAGGATAAAAAGATGTATCTTGGACAAAATATATGAAGAAAATTATTTGATTTTCTTTATTAATTTTAACAACATTATAATCTTGAACTTCAAATCTATATTATTATGGATGAAGACTATTATGATTTAAAATATTGATTATGGATGGTCTTTTTGAATTATACTAGTTAGGAACTATATAGTTCATGTAATTTTGTCACAACTAGTATGAAATTTTTTGGTTATATAGATGTCATCTTTTGATATGTTTAAATTTTGGCTATGCTGGATATGTATTAAGTTACAATATTTAGGGTTATATTTAAGTAAGTTTCTTTGAATTCTAGATCTCTTTATTTCGGATATATTGTGCTATATTAAATTGATATTGTACTTTCACATATTATAGATAGAAGTTAGATATTTAGTAATAACTGTAGGTGTGGAATATAATTTATTTTTACAGATATTTAATTAAGGAGTTATTGGAGGAGTGGATAATTTTTTCATCTTTTTTTTGAGAAGAAGATTAATTGTGTTATATGTTAAAGAATGTCCATCTTTAGTGCGATGTTTATCGGACCCCACAGTAAGAGGGGTTAAGGCGTCGTGCACTTGGATCGCCAGTTGGGAGGGTTTTTCTCACTTTTTCTTTTTTTTCTTATTTTCTTTTTTTTCTTTTATTTTCTTTCCTCTTTGGTTTCCTTTCTATTTTTATACACTATTGAGAATGGCACCAAATATCTCAAAGTCACTGAAAGAAGTGGGATTACTTTATACTTTTTTTTGTGGGCGGGATTTTATCACACAATAAAATCTGATAACTATGAATAGACAATTAAATTTTTAAGTCTTAATGTTAACGGGATAAATGGACCGATAAAAAAGGAAAAAGGCCCTGGCATATCTTTAAAAAATCATATTGATATTACTTTTCTTCAAGAAACTGATTTTACAGTGACAGAACATAACAAATTAAAGAGACGATGGGTTAGTCAAGTAATAGCGTCCTCCTTTAATCCTATAGCCAGAGGAGTGGGGCAGTATTGATAGGGAAGAATTTGCCAGTGAAGGTGGGGGGTACTATCATCGATCTGGCCAGGAGATTTGTTATGGTCAATTGTCAAATA